>NW_024609836.1:32120694-32580694 GCF_016920785.2 Ixodes scapularis | reverse complement strand
CTTTCAAACCGATTCATCGATGATGTACTTGAGCTCTTTGTTCATCATATGTACGGAGGCGACCCTAATACAGGGGTCTTGGCCGCGTGCACGTATTGTCGTCGCCTCAAACAACTCCCTTTGCAGCTCCTTCTATCACTTGCACTCTTCAAGTTCCGATTTCTCTCCACACATTCTTGTTTCCAGAGTACGCGCATATGGCCTGCCAGGACACGTGGACCGATGTCCCTGGTCGTTCAAGGCGTATACAGAACGCGCGCGTTGAGCGGAATCAGAGGAGCGCTCAGTTAAGACATGTTGCTGTCGCGTCGAGCGCGCTTTTGGTGAACCGGTATTTCGAGTGGATTAATCGTGCGTGCAATCACTGTGACTCTGCCTCGCGCGCGTTCTCTTTTAAACCTCGAGCTACCCGTCCTGTTTCCCGTCAGAAGTGGTACCGGGTTTCGCCATTTTTGGGACTTAGTGCAGTGCGGGAAAATGCGACTTGTTGAGCAGCAAATTTACGGTGTCAAGGAATCTCAGGCGAGATCGTTCTGCTAACTGTCGCAGATTGTGCTAACGTCTCTGAAAAACGGAAAAGCTTTTTGTTTTTCTTTGTTTTTCTGCGGTTTCGCACAAAAAACATTGAGCACCTGGCCACATTAATTTTAAGCAACAAAACGAGTCCAGAATCTAAAGTTCTGGCAATGGTAGGTTAATTAAGCACCGAGGTCAAAGTGTCCTTACTCTGAGGGGTAGGTTATTCTGTGGCATTAGTGTTTATTTGCCTGAGAGCGTTGCTAAGGCGACCGCTTCCCGACCGCATTTCCGCGGCCACATGTGCGCCTAGCTGAAAAGCATATTGCTCTTTTGGGGGCACGATAACGCTTCCCCAAGTGGCTGCGGCGAAGGTAAAACTCGCTCGCTTGCAGTTTTTTTGTTTCTTTTTTTTGTTTTTCCCGAGCACGTCGCAGAGAGAAATGCGGATAAACAGCCATCAACGCCTGCGTCATCGTGTGCGTCAGCGCGCGTGCGTGTTGCAGAATCGGGCCAGATGTTACATTGTCGCGCGCGTTTCCTAAGCCCAGGAAGGGAGGACAGTTCCCTAGCAGTTGGGTTGCGTGTAGGTTTAGACGGCAGGGATTAAGTTAGTCAGCCCCCGCAGGCGTTTGGGGCCTCGCTGAACATACCCTTTGAAAAAAGCTCGTAGTACTCTGCTACGATATATGTTTACTAACAATAGGTTAGTAACTGTTTGCTACGTATGTTACAAACCTCTTAGGAGCCGCAGTAAGTAACGGGACCGTTGGTAACAGTCACTGTTTAAGAAAGCTAGTAACCGCTTACTTTTCGTCTTAATAGTAGAGCCACTTAGCCACCCACCCGCACTTTTGTACACGTTGCAGTCGAAGAAAGTAATTGTTTATAAATAGAATCACGCCTGGTTAAAATGTACGCAATTTTATTACTTGATAAGAAAAGTAGTTTCCCGTAACTTGAAAAGTAACCTGGGTCTGGATATTGCATTGAACGCCGTTTTATAGAATACCGTTTCATCGAAGTCGTTTCATCGTACACTCTCTCGTCGAACGCTGTTGCATCGAAGCCGTTTCATTGAACATGTCCTTGCTGATTGGTAGGAATTTTTAATCTAGGAAATAGTTTTCTTTTATCATTGGCAGGATAGCGGACCTTTCTCCTACGGAATGTTGAACTAATAATAAAAGATTTTATTCTCTCCGCTTCACTTTTTTTTTTTCTAGTACCTGATGCTTCTGTTGCTAATGTGGACATTATTAAACGGGAACACTGCAAGATTTTATAAAATGTCAACATTTTATAAAATCTGGGATTATTGGGTACAGGACGAAGATATATATACGTTCCGACTTCCTTCAAGGGTGTATCATCGTCCTTGAATAGACGTATTTTCAAGCGCAAAGCCGTCCTTGAAGCAATAATATGTCCATGTTGCGAAAAAAAATAATTTGGTGTCATTGGCATAACTGTATACCTTCCGGCGTTTCAACCTACGTTCTTAGGAATGAAGCTATTCTCCTAGGATAAAAACAACAACAACAACAAACAAGTGAATAGATAAAACAAATAAAACGCGCAGCGGCGAATAATTATATTCCTTTCGGATGTACCTTTCACACGCGAACAAATAGGGAACACACTATGTGGTGGAGCACAGCCGCTTATCTTACCTAAAAACAGTGAGTCACATATTCACTCAAGTTTTGTTAGGCTCTATGATTTTGTAAACAAACTTTTGTTGGAAAAGGGACCAAGGGCAGCAATGTTATTTCTGGTGAGTCGACGGCAGCGTGAGCGCAACTCAGAAGCGAGAGTGACACATGAAGAACACTAAACTTCTCCAAAATTCAGTAGGGTAAAATTCGATGAAACGGTGTCAAGCGATTCGATGAAAGGGCCTTTCGTGAATTGGAGTGCGATGAAATGTCCGCTTACTCGATGAAACGGCGTTCGATGAAACGGCGCTCGGTGAAACGGCGTTCGGTGAAACGGCGTTCGATGAAATGTCCGATTTCCAAAGTTTACGTTACTTTTCCGTTTACTCCAGATTTTTAAAACGGTAAATTTTTCTGCAGGTTTGAAAACGGGTCTTTCTTACTGTCCGTTATTGAATTAGAATCTCCAGAATAAACTACCTATCTTCTTAGTCCACCAATTTCTGGTAGACCGTCGGAGACTACATTCGAAGATTCCGTAGTAGGAAACGTGTACGAACGAAGGATGCCATTAGGAAGCGGTGGGAATATAGTAACGTTCATGAGTAATTTTAATACTTCCAAAAGTGGTCGGATTACTCTTGTGATTACTTCCTAATAGATGTATTCAAAATGATTCCAAATCTTTTATAAAAAAAGTAATCGATTAAGTAGTTTTCTTTCGAATCAGTACCGTACAAGTCTGGGTGAATACGAGTATAGCTACTGTAATAAGTAAATTAACGTACAACGAGATTTTTCTTACGTTTCTATAATGATGGAAGATGTGGGGGATTGCGTTGTTTCCTTCCTCGGGAAAGCGAGTTTCAGAAAAGTCTTTCGGAACGCCTTCCCGTAAAACGGAGGTCAGAGGGAAGCTGTCCGCCTCTTTTCATCCCGTGCAATGCGCAAGGCCGGACTAGCTCACCTTGAGCTCAAATTTAATTATGTTTCAGATACAGATAAACGCTTACCTGTCCCAGTTACGTAGGATGTCGCTGCATTGTTGTTAATCTATCGATTAGCGATAGGGTTACTAAGGAAAAGTAAGGGGAGGCTGGACAAAATAATGCACTGTGTCCGGGCGGGCGGTTTTAAATACAGGGGTGCGTGAAAAAGGCGGGGTCGTCAAAAACCAAAAATACCAAAAATTATCTATAATATCTTTTTTTTTATTTTCGTTTTACTAGAAGTAGCGCGAAGCGTTCTTCGTTTTAACTAACGCAGAGCGTACACCTTTTTTCAACTAATATTACGGCAAAGCGTGCCCCCTATGTGTTTCTTTTATTTTTACTAATTTACTTTTCGATCTTTTCTGTCAGAATAAATTGACCGCGGATGGGGAGTTTTATTTTTATTTTAAAATTATTATTGAATGCAACTTGCAACTGACTTATAACCATTTAGAACAGATTTGTGCGAATGCTAGCCTTGATATTTTTTATGAAAAGCGTAAATTTCGACAGTGTGTTGAGGCTATTGTTTTTTCCTAACGTTTGGCTTTTATCCTGTTTAAAGGGGCGGTGCAATGATTTTAACACTGAACGAATGTGCAGCTTGTATTTTTTATATTGTTTACTTCGGCATAAGTAAGAGAAAAAGTGCCACCATACCCCAAAATACCTCTATTTCGCTGCGTAATCGTAAAATAAAAAAACGCTTTTTTTCCCAACCGGCGGCCACATGGTGGCCGCAAATGGAACCTGTGCTGTGACGTCATTCGGAGTGGTTTTTGTAAGTGATAGTGTTAGGCAATTGTAAGCTTGATTTAAGGTTAAGTAAAAAATCTTGTTGTTTAGGCATGCAGAAATGCTTCAAAAGCCTAATATTTCCGCTAAAAGGGTATGAATTATTTGTGGCGCCATCTACCGCAAGTCAACAAAACCTGCCGTCGCCGTCATCCGTCGACGCCCGAGGCGCCTACGGCGGCTACACGAGCAACTCGGACGTCTTGTCTTTCCCTCGCTCGACGGAGTGCGTTGGTCGTGGTCCGTAGTATCGTGGTATCGTTATTGTTCCTGGTGTCTCGACCTCGACTTCCACTTCGACTGCCCGGCGCGTCGCAAGCATCTTGCGCTCGACGTCGCTCAGGCCGTCCGCCCATGCCGCCATGTTGGTCGGGAATCGGCGGGAGAGCGGGAGAGCGGCGAGCCTGGCGAGCCGGTGAGCGCTGGGGAAACGGAAGCCAGAAGAACCCAACTGGAAACCGACGCCACTCCGAATGACGTCACAGGCGAAGCTGGTGCCGCTTCAATGTTAAGTTGAGGGGTGCCAGGGATACCAATTTCTTTTATTTTTTTTAATGAAAACTAGGGCAAGCAGGAAAGAATAGTTTTCGGTCCTTCGTTTCATATGTGGCCGGGATCAATTCCCGCAATTAATTAGCCAAAGTCCGCAAATTGTTGCACCGCCCCTTTAACGTTGCATTTCTGAAGGAAAAAGTGCACCACTAAGGAGGCGTTAAGCTGTTGGTGGGTCACTGAAAATAAGAATAAATAAGAACAAATAATAGGGTGAATTCACGTGCCTTCTACTCATTTCGTAGCGTCCTTCATTTCGGACAATACGATATTTACGGGGAAACTGTTTTTTTTTTTTTTTATTATTACAGAAAATATTCTAATCTCCGTCAATTGACTTATTCTGCTCTGCCATAGGTTTGAGGACGTTTATATCGATTGTGTCATAAGCAACGCATCATGCGAAAGCTTCAAAAAATAACATAGAGAACCTTTGCTTATTGTGGTCAATTATTAGCTAATGTTAATGAGATTAAATGAGTAATGCTGAAGCCCGAAAAAAAAAAACTCGGGGGAAAAAGATTTTTACGTTTTTTTTTTTCACATAAAATAAACGGAACAGAAAACAAAAGAAAAAAACCGAGACCCAATTTATTTCAATGATTAACAAGCCTACTAACCAAATTTCTGCAAACGTGGTGACTAATTTACCATTTTTTTAGACCACCTGAGACTGGGTGGAAGAAACACGACGACGTCTCAAAAATTGAGACGTCGTCGTGTTTCTTCCACCCAGTCTCAGGTGGTCTAAAAAAATGGTAAACTTACACCAGCTCGCCTGCGCCCTAACTGTGTTTTGACTAATTTACATTAGTCACTAATGTCAAGACCACAAAAAATAATAACATCGCGCATCATTTCGTCGGCAGTGCAGGCGAAGGGTTAAGCACACTATATTGGCCACCATATTGGCAACCAGTGCATTCAAGAAGTTTCCTCTGTGAAATACTTAGGTCTAACAATTAAAAACAACCTCACATGGGATCAGCACATCAACAACATATGTGCCAAAGCGTTCAGAAAGCTATGCTTTCTTCGAAGAAAACTCAAAGGGTGTCACTCGGCTGTGAAACTTTTAGCTTATCGTTCTCTAGTTCGCCCAGTTCTAGAGTACGCCTCTATTGTGTGGGACCCGTATTTTGGCAAAGACATTGCGGAGGTGGAGCGGATCCAACGTCTTGCAGCAAGGTTCATCCTATCTGACTACCGCACTTCATCATAGCAGCTTCAGCTCGAACCGCTCCACCTTCGCCGACAAATCTCTAGGCTGAAATTTCTTTACTTACTTTATAAAAATTCATCTGGTCTATCAAGTGACACTTACCTTCCCCCCTGTGCCACAAAGATCAGCTCGACTATATCACTCCAAAGTCATATGCCCATACTATGCGAGAACTAACCTTTTTCAGAAGTCATTTTGCCTTGACACAATCGAACAATGGAACTGCTTGCCGTTATTGCTTGTGGAATGTACTGATGTCCAACCAATTGTAACATCTATTGACTAAACTCCTTTTGTAACTCTTCCCTACTTCGGCAGCGCCGCTGCCTGCAGTATATGTAAATAAAACAAATACCATATTATACTCCGTCTCACTAAAACCGTGCAGTACAGCCAAAGCTACAGGGAAGAGAGTGTATCCCGACCTGTTAAAGAGGAGGAAAAGGAAAAAGGGGGGAATCCCAGCCCTTCTGTCCCGTACCGCCTTTCCCTCCTCTTCAACAGGTTGGCATACGCTCGCTCCCCTGCAGCTTTGACTGTACTGCACGGCTTGAGTGAGACGGAATAAGATTTCCTATTTTATATAAAAAAAGATGAGACGGTGCGGTGCCGGAGCAAGAGAGAAAATGGAAGGAAACAGAAGCGCTCACAGTTGTCTGCTGCTTCTATCCGTCGTCAAACTGTTTGCTTTTGCCCCAAAAGCATACACCAAATAAGCATTGTTCTGCTGTTCAGTATGAACTGTGCACCATCTTGGCTATAAATGTTAAACATACATCAGACTAAGGTTTCGAAAACTTTTAAGACAGAGGAGTGATAACTTAGTGCTGCCTGAGATTTCTTCTGTATAGTGTGTGCATGCATGTGAAGAAACCAAGTGAAGTGAAATGAAGTGAAGAAGTAACCAAGTTAAGAAACCAAGTTTTAATATTTATTTCACAATACCGTTACCCAGACAGGGGTGTAGCGGGAGAGGAGAAAAACACACAAAGATAAGTAATAAGACGAAACAAAATGCGTATAGTAGGAGGACAAAATGCGTATAGTAGGAGAACAAAATACAAAGTGTTCACGTTCAGCTGGTACAGGAAACTACCAAGTGAGTCGGCGTCAGTGTTATGCTGGTACGTAGGTTATTCCAATTTGATATGGTTCGAGGGAAAACAAATGAACATTTGAAGCAGTCAACGCGAATCTAGGTTTTTCTTGTTATTTGTGGGGAGGCCCTAATGTTGGCTCCAGTGGAAAGGCAAATCAGGTTGCCTGTATTGATGTGAAGATATCATCCATGATGATATATGGTTTAACGTTTTTAATCCATCTTTTTATCTTGCGCGATCTGTAAGAGGTGTCGAATCAGTTTGTTTTATTAACACCGGCGCTCAGCCATTTCTTTCAAATTTGTTGAAAATAAATAGTAGAGCCATTTCCAACCTCTGTATAACAACAGCCAAGTAGGGGTCCCAGATGACGTTCGCATATTCCAATGTGGGTCGTACTAATATTTTATAAGCGAGTAATTTATCGTCTGATGCGGAAACTTTGAGTGTTTACTCAAATTGTTTACACCCAAAGTTTATGTCATCTATCGCGCACTACCCGGTGAGTACGTTGCCACGTCTTTAGACAACGAAAACCATTGGACTCGTATAACACGCGGCGAGCATCAATTATTGCACCACGATATGAACTATCAAGATGCATTGAAAAGCGGGCAGCGGAGCGCGTAGCCCTACGAGGCCTACGAGACATGCTGGGCTAACTATAGAGGCAACTAGGAACTGGTAATATCACGGGTTGGAAAAAGAGCTGCAAGGGTGAGCGCCTACTCCTACCAACACCTCCGAGGCAAGGAAGCCTAAGGGCTGATTTTTCCTGCGTCACTAAAGAAGTCCACCGCATAGGGCAGAGATTGGACACGATTACGGCGTCAGCATTCGGCTAGGAGTCGTGCTCTCACTAATTGAACACGACTCCTCGCCGAACGCTGACGCCGTAGTCGTGTCCAATCTTTGCTCTGCGCTGGGCCCTCCTTCAGTGACGCAGGAAAATTCGGCACTTAAACCGGGGTCACACAGCTCGTACCGTCGTAAAAAAAGACAGTCTGCAAACACGAGCCACCGGGACATCCGCATGGTTCGAATGCAGCGTGCCCAGTTTCTTCCTTGTGCTTCGAATGCCACGCGGTATTCGAAGCGCGAATCTCGCGGTGACTCGCTTTCGAATCTGTATGCAGACTGTCTTTTGTATGATGTATGCATGGGGGGGGGGGGGGGGGGGGTAGTCGTGTCGTGATGTGGGGGAGAGGGCAGGGTTAGCTTTGCTGTAGGTGCAAGCGTTGTTACGCCCTGGGTGAGGGGAAGGGGAAAATGATGGGGTTTAGGTGAGGAGGGGGGGAGGCAAAAGGAACCAGTAGCATTCATGTCTCAGTAAGCCAGACGGCGAGTCCGGGGTGGGCTGGTGGCACTTGGCGGAACAGCAGGAGAAGGCATCATAGGCGCTTTGCTAGGCCGGTCTTTCGTAGGAAACGCAGTAGGAGGGGCTGTACGATCCGTCTTCTATGTCTTGGACCTTCAGGGAAAATCACGTCCGATGCTGTCGTTGGTCG
Source organism: Ixodes scapularis (assembly GCF_016920785.2). Taxonomy (NCBI): domain Eukaryota; kingdom Metazoa; phylum Arthropoda; class Arachnida; order Ixodida; family Ixodidae; genus Ixodes; species Ixodes scapularis. The sequence goes on along the minus strand of NW_024609836.1, from coordinate 32,572,351 downwards.
GATATGTTGTGAGGATAAGGCGGAAAGAAACGTATTCCGAGTTTCGTCGTATAGAGGGCATTGCCAAATTATATGAGCCTCGTCCTCGATGACTGAACACCGCTGACAGAGAGGAGTGTCCCTGCGTCCAAACCGGTGGAGGAGCCTTCCTGTGTATGCGCTCCCTGTCCTAAGACGAAAGAGCAGCGTCGCGTCGGACCTTTTAAACCTTTGAGTCAGGCAAGGTTGCCGCTTTGAGCCGCTCCAGGGGGAGAGGTCACAGATAAAGGCCTGGACGGCTTGCTGGACGGGTCTGGGATCAGGAGGCGCCCCGAGCGTAGGAGTGAGGTCGTGAGCTTGTGAGGCTATGCGGTCCACGATCTCGTTTCTGCGGAGGCCCACATGGGAGGGGACCCACTGGATCGAGATGGAGTGTCCATGTTCTTCGAGCTGGCGGGCTGTCCGTCTCACCTCGTTGGCAGCGGGGCATGGGCCAGGCTCGCGTATACGCTGAATTCCTCCGCGGGAATCCGTGAAGACAACGATTGGTTGTGGAGGCAAGGACTTCGTCGCAGCCAGGGCTTCTGTGATCGCCATAAGTTCGGCGGTCGTGGACGACACCATGTGGGTAGTTCGGGCGCTCCAGTCTTTTTGTAACTCCGGGATGTGAAAGGCTGCCGTGCTGCTTTGCCGAACCCTGTCCACCGACCCGTTCGTGTATATGTGTAAGTGCCGAGAGTACCTTGCTGCCAGTTGTTCTTCAGCAGCTGCCTTGAAAACCAGAGAGGGCTTGTTGACCTTTTTGCGAACGCCGAGTAGGAATTCTGCTAAATGCAGGCCTGCCTGCCAAGGGGGTGTCGTGCCGTGAGGGTTGGATATCTGTGGAGGTTTCCATCCAAGGTCGACAAGGGTCTGGGCGGCGCGGCTGAGCTTAGACTGAGTGCGGGTCCTGAACCTCTTGATCAGGGCCTGGCCCGGGCGGGTCTCTCCTAGGCGAATGATCTGTAGCAAAAGGCGTTAGGAGGCTTGGAGGTGCAAAGGAAGCGACCTGGCCTCCTCGTACGCCCTCTCGCCTTTTGCGCTTCTGGAAACGCCTAGCGAGGCTCGCAGGCTCGCACGGTGCAGCCGTTCGAGCTTTTCGGCCTGACTGGGAAGGAGGTTCATGTATGGTAAGCTGTACAGGAATCGGCTCACCACCAAAGAAGAGTGAAGGATCAGCATGGATCGGGGAGAGTTACCCCAGTTCTGCCCTCCAACCCGTAGCACAGCGTTCCGGGAAGAGATGGTGGAAGCCGTGACGGCCTTTACCTGGTGGTGCCACTTGCAGCGATTCTCAAGAGTAATGCCGAGAAATCGGTGCTTTGATACAAGGCGCAGGGCTTGGAGTCCAGTTTGAGCTTGATTTCCCGCAACCGGCGATTTTTTCCTGGGAAGACCATGGCTGCAGCTTTGTGGCGGGAAATCGAAAGACCATGGCACTTGAAGAAGGCCTGTATCTTGTTTATGGCAGATTGCACTATGACCCTCAAGGTCGGGTGCCGGAAGCCGGAGACCCAGATGCATATGTCGTCCGCATACATGGAGATATCGATCGGGATCCTTGTGTTAGGAAGAGCGGCTAGGAGGCCCGCGATGGCGATGTTGAAAAGTAGAGGCGACAGGACGCTGCCCTGAGGTAGACCACGGTGCACAGGTTTTGATTGGCTTAGTGTGCTGCCCAGCTTGACTTGGATCGATCGGTTCGAGAGGAATTCCTCGAGGAAGCCCTGAACTCTTCCGGTGACAAACCAAGACGTTAGTTGGGCCAGGACTGATGCCGGTTCCACATTGTCGAAGGCGGCCTGGATGTCGAGGAATGCCGCCACGGTAGACTTCCGGTTAGCTGCAGCATGTTGCACTGCACTGAAAAAGTCCAGGATGCTGTCTTGAGCGGAGAGACGGGATTTGAACCCAGTCATAGTTACCGGGAGGAGTTGGCGTTCCTCCAGCCACCAGATCAAGCAAGCGTGTATCAGCCGCTCGTAGAGCTTGGCAACGCATGAGGTGAGGGACACCGGCCGGTAGGACAATAATTCTCTGGCGGTTTTGCCGCTCTTGAGTACGGGGACCACCCATGCCCGTCGCCAAACCACTGGAAATTCAGATGAGGCCCAGTTAGCATTGAACGACGAAAGAAGTTCCTGGAAGCGTGAATCAGGCAGATTCTGCAACATTTGCGTTGTGACACCGTCTGGTCCCGGTGCCCCTCGTCGCTTGCAGGCTCTCAGGGCAGATCTGAGTTCAGATTCCGTGAAAGGAGCATCCATGCAGGGAGGTATTTTATTCGCACGGCAGCACGTGCTTGGCTGGGAAACGGCGGGGGAACATAGAGTGGCAAAGTCTTCTGCCAGGGTCGTTAGTAACTTTCCCTCGCTGAGGGCCAGAGAAGCGAATGGTAGACTGAACTTTCTTTTCCCAGATAGACTGTCCATAAGCCTCCAGATACGACGGGCTGGTGTGGTTGCATCCACCGAAGAGCAGATCGAATCCCACTGTCGCTTGAGGCATTTTTTGGCATAGCGTCGGAGGGCAGCGTCAATCCTGTTAAAGAAAGTCTTGAAGGCCACGCCACCCTTATGTCGCAGGAGTCGCTGAACCCGTCGTCTTTCTGCACAAAAGTTGAGGAGGGTCAGGTCGGGTGCAGGGAAGGATGTAGGCACGGTTGCCCTGATTGTGGCTTTCTTAACAGCGTCGCAGATGGCCTCCAGGAGGGGTCTTGTAGACCGCTCCAAGTTGTCTCGGAACCGGTCCCAGTGAATAACTGAGACCTCGTGAACCCCAGGACGTGTAAGGCCTAAGATGTCGATGAAGACTAGGAAGGGGTCACTGCCCATCGTGTTGTCTGCAACCCACCATGAGAGTGAGATCTCCGGTGAGTGGGCTGTGATGTCAATGGCACTGAAAGTGCCGGGAGGCCAAAAGAAAGTCGGGGAACCGTCGTCGGCCACAACAAGGTTGTGTTCCGCAAACTGATCTGCCAGCTAGCCATCCTGCCCCTTGCGTCTTCTCTGCTGTCACCCCATTGATCATGATGAGCGTTCCAGTCCCCACAGATCAAGAGCGGATCGGTAAGCCGGGTGCGCAGAGACTTCACTAAGCCGGCGACCTCCGCAGCGCCCCCTCCTGGGCGGACATAAACTGAGATAACAGTAAGGCGCCGCCCGGCGATCTCAGCGCACACCGCAACAAGGTCCCGGTTGACTGTGCAGAAGTCTGAGACATCCACCGTGTGGTGATGAATAGTTTTTTTGGATATAAAGCGCAGCGCTGCCGTTTGGAAAGCTTGGTATGGAAGGGCTTTTATAGGCGAAGTAACCAGGGATGCTGCGATTTTCTGGGAGACCAGCCTCACAAAGAGCTAGGATGGGAATCTTCCATTGTTGTAGATAGAGGGTCAACTCTGGCAATCTGGTCAGCATTCCCGCACAGTTCCACTCTAGAACCACGGGGGTCTGTCGACGCCCTCTGGGAGGGGACCGATGCGCCGAGGGAGGCATCAGCGGGGATACCTCTGCCATACGAGATTTAGACTAGCGCCCCTACAATGCCCTCGAGCGGTAGGGCGGCTTCGAGGAACTTTCGGAACGAGGATGCTGGTGGCAGGATGCGGATTAGCTCGCGCACGGTGGCGAAAATCATGGTTACAGTGGACTTGAAAGGGTGCGACGAGACGGGAGTGGCGGCTTCCATGTGGCCTGCAGATGGCGATACACCTGCACGTTGCTGAGAGGCTTGGGTTACACGGCCATTCGATGACTTCGAGCTTTTGACAGATTCTGCCCAGGTCTGTTTTACCGTGGTGCCGGAGGCTGAGTGGCTGGTACCGGGAGTGGCGTCGGTTCCTTGGCAGGTAAGGGTGACACCACCTGTGCATGAGTGTCGATCGGGGAAGGACGCGCGTCTGGGGCTACACTCCTGTCTAAGGGGGTGCTACTCTGCACACTGCGCGACTTGCCGTCTGGCTTGGCTGACGAGGACTTACGGAGTGCTTCGCGAGGCTCCCGGAAAGTTGCGTTGTTTTCTGAGCGGTAACGCGATATGGCGACCTCTTGACGTTGGGTTGGGCAGGACGGCGACGAGGCATCATGGCTCTGACGACAGTTGATGCACTTTGGCTCGGAGGATTCGCACATGCCGTCGTGTGAGCCGCCGCATCGTGCGCATGCCTGGGGGCGATTGCAGACGGCGGCTATATGGCCGTAATGGAAGCACCGGCGACACTGCAGGGCTTTTACCTTGAAAGGCAAGACCGGAGTTCAAACTAGCCCGTAGAAAAGAGAGTCAGGCCGCGCCTTTCCCAGGAAGACTATCTTCACAAGTTTAGACTTTTCGTCCCACGTCCCAGATCTCGACCGTCGTCCATATCGTCCATATCGGAGTTGTCATCCTTGAAGGTAGAGTCGTCCTCCGAAGATTCGGCTACCTCGTGGGCTTGTCGGCGAGGGGGAAGGGTCCCCGACGGCGCACGCTCGGGCTCCAGATGGTAGATGGGCCTGTCAACTTGGGATGAAGGTTGGCCGGCAGACATCCCGTCCTCGGCAAGGGGGCTGGGAATGGCTCTGCACGAGCCTCCCGCGGCGCTTGTTTGCGGTAGATCAGGCGTGGTTGGGCTTCGCCCCGAAGGCTCCAGAACAAAGGCTGAAGATCGACGCTTGTAACGGCGAGGTTTTCGGCGCTAGGTGCGACAGCAGGAATAACCCAAAGCGCTCCGACACGACAGTGGACGCAGCTCAGTAGCAGCCATCCACTTCGGGCGCCGAATCGAAAAACCAATCTGTCCCAGTGAAGATCTGTCTGATGTGCGCAGCAGTTTCTTATCGGAGGTGTTGCTGCTATTCCGATAGGCACACCGTCCGTAGGTTCTTCACTCCACGGTTTAATCACTTCCTAGGTGCGTCTATAGTTTGCGCAGCATGTACCGCGAAAGTCACACGCTCCATTGTTCGCATTTCGATGTATCTTGATAGTAAGCACATATCTTTCGTGCAATATGACACCATAATTGAAAGAGCGGCGACAGCGTTTCAACCGTTAGAGTGAACCGCTACAGTAAACCCGGCGGAGCCGATCGAATGCTGCGTGAATGTCACCTGACTCTCGGAAGGGGAGCATTGCCGCGCGGGGTGCACGGTCGCGTGACACCTTCGCAGGGTTTGGATTGGCTGGGATGGCTCGTGTAATATCGACTGCTGTCCATCGCAGAAATGACGTTTCTGAAACGCGTTCCTTTTTATTTATTTATTTTTTTTGAGGGGGAGGGAGGGGGAGGGGAGAAACGCCGCCATGCCATTATGCGTCGATGGAACTGGAACAGGAAATCGTTACGTTTTCGAGGACACGGCAAAAAGATCGGCGTTTTTTTTTTGTTTTTTTTTTTTAATATTAATTAAATTGAGTGGTCATTTGTGCTTCTTTTTTTTTTTTTTTTTCACTAACGACTGTTTCAATTTCCGACTTTGAGGGATGGAGGATTCGAGAGGTAGTAAAAAAACAAAGAACTGCGACAAATGTGATTGTAACGACTCGACACGTAGTTCGATGCTAATATTACAAGTTGCTCGCTTTATTCTATTCACCAATTATCCGGCAAAGTATTTCATTAAAATACGGAAATGTAACATTAAAGAATACTAGCCGTTCGAATCTTACAAAATGTGGCGGGAACGGTTTCCTTTTGAGCAACTGGAGGAACAGTTGTGACGGGGACTCGTTCCAAGGTTGAGAAGGGAACGAGAAAACGAGCTCTCGTTCCTGTTTTGGAGGAAGGCGTAGAACGCCGGCGGCATACTGTCGCGTGCGTTGTCGTTCCCCTGGCACGAGTCTCGGCCGCTGTTCGACAGATAAGCCACCAGCTGTCTCGCGCTCTACCAGTCCATACCCTGCCTCGGCGAGCCGCAATCGTAGCCCGTCCCATTTCTCGAGGCACGACACACGGAGCCCTCGGACGGAGCTCCCTCCCCAAGGACGCAAGGGCGGCGTGTGTACGTGCACGCCGGTTGACCGCGGGGCAGTCCATGACGTGATCGGACGGGGCGGCGGCAAACGAGCGACCGCCGCTGATCACGCAGGGCGCCATTTCTTCCTCCCCTCGCTCCGTTCTCGCCCTTTCGCCGAAGCCGCGAGAGGGCCGGCGTTGGCTGACGACATCGGAGCAACGGCACACGTGTGCCAAGGGGCCTGCGAATGCGCGCCAGAAAGGCCAGAAGGGTCAGAACGAAGCGCAGCGTCGCCTCTGGACGGCGGCCGCCGACGCTACTCCTGGATGCCGGCAATGGTCCGAAGAGGACGAGGACTCTTCTGCATGTCAAGAAATCAGCGACGCGCGACCACCGGGAAACGACGTTCGTCTTCGTTTCTTTTCCATAGCATCGGTTGGCGCAAAGTACACACATCGACGCTACACACCCTTCCCCACGTAAAGTTGTCGCACCACGTAAAGTTTTTAGGACGCGACATCCCGTTTGCACGACAATGCGTGCAGATGAAACCCTCGATGTAGCTGTCCACGCGCTCGCACCACTCTGAAATGGCGGAGAAGGCCTGGGGAAGGCAATACTGACCAGGAAAGTTCCCGAAATCGGTTTATTAAATAGAAACTGGGGTGAATACAGACCTAATTGAGTGCCGATAGATTTTAATTTTTTGTTTATTTATTTGAGAAAGTTTAAATATGGCCACAAGAGTGGCTAACCTGATTTTGATGTCAAGGCCAAGCGTAGCGAGGAATTCCTATTTTTTCTTAGCCTTTCCGGCTGCGCCACTGGTTGGAGCCACCATTCATATACACCTTTTATCGTGACGCAAGGAGGGACTTGGAAAGTAGTCGTAGGTATAGTCGGTCACAGGTTGAGATTGAAGTGGAAGCTCCCCCCACCTCTTTCCACATTAGCAGAGCGAACACTAGAGAGGAGGCGACCTCCCCTCCTCCCCTCCAGCGTTCTCTCTTTTAAATCGGAAAGAGGTGGGTGGAGCTTTTCCCCCGAACTCTTCACTTCCACTTCCCGTATTTTCCGGACTATGCATGCGTAAAAGTTGAAAATTCACCCGATGCTGACTATCTACAGGGCTGGACTGTGCAATGATTTGTTGTTGTTCTTCTTTTTTTAGATCCTTCACTCTGACAAGTCGTGAAGTATCTTATGAGTAACGGACTATAATCATGTTTATTTGTGTACGAAAAAGCTTCTTTGCGAGCTTATACAGTAGGCATTTGTTAGGTGTGTCGTTTATGGTACGTTTTACGTTCGGACGAGGCACTAAGTGCGGACTATGCACGGGGTGCGGATTATGTACCGGGTGTGGACTATCTACTTTTATTCTTGGCTCCGAATTCGCCCCTGCGGACTATGCACCGGGTGCGGACTGTAGTCCAGAAAACACGGTACTGTAGTATATGTGCATACTTTCACTGCCGTTACCGGAGGCATCCCCAGGGATGCCTCCGGTAACGGCATCCCCAGGGAAATGTTTTCTTCCGATCATTCCCAGATAAAGAGGAATCTCTAAAAGGAGAAAATACACTGTGCAAACTGCAAATAAAAAAAAAAAGACGTCACTTTTTTTCTTTTTTCACCGACCGCCATAGTGTTGGCTGTGGCAACACGCTGTGGAGGGCCTTGGATGGAAAGGGCAGCAACAGGAGAGCGAGAAACGTGCGGCCTCCTCTGAAGCTGCCTGGCACTTTACTTTCCCTCCCCCGTGTTGTGACGGACCGCGCCGCGCGAACGCAGCAGCAGCCGCTTTTGCCGGCGCGAGAGGCGACGCTCGAGCGAAACCGGCGACAGAGCCACTACACTCGGCAGCGTGACGTGCTCCGAGCACGGTTCCCTTGACTCGAGCTGCTTACGGCCGCTAACGGATCATCGCAGAGATCGGCGTGTACCCGAGTGCGGACGCCTCGGCTGCCGTATACGGTCTCTCGGAATCGTCGTCGACGTGACTTCCAGGTGCGTTAGCGGCCATTCTCGTTGCTCCGGTTTTCCCGCAAGGTCGCCAATTGTCGAACTGTGTGAACCGTCGTGCGACGATGGATGGCTTGTGGTGTCGTCGACCAACGGCGTCCTGCAACACCCTGGAGCGCCGGAGTTCGCGGTAGCCGAGGCTTCTGTCTCGAGTACTCCGAGTCACCAAGCGCCTTCTTCGTTCTGCCCAGTGGAGGAGCTCTCTAGGACTTGTCTCCACGCCGTGATTTTGATTCGACGTTCTAACGATATTGGTGAAGGGTGGCCGCCGAAATGCCGGCTAAGTTTTCCGCTGGCGAATGGCTGATCGTTCTTGGGAATTCGTCGCCTTCTGGGCAACTCTTGCGTGCGGGTTACGGCTCTGAGCCTTTAACGCTCGGCGTTACGTTCGTGTTTTACCAGCCTGCGTGTACTCGCCAGGCGTCACCAAAGATGAACTCGTGTTATGTTCAGTGAGCTCTTCGTCCGCGTTGCTGCTGTAAAACTGGAAATATTCTAAAGGCTCACAGTTTCTGTGAAGCCACGGTGTACCCACTAATTCCTGGCATACCGCATGCCTTACTTCTTTCTGAGTTCACAGTCAACAAGGTTCTCAACATTCGGTATAGTCCGCGAAACACGTTGTCCGCCTCATCCTCTCAACTTTGTGGATACGGTGATCCTTCCCGATGGTTTTCTGTCCTTCTCCGAAATAGTCCCTGTGGAAACGGCTAAAAACGCAGTGCCCTGATTCCGTCGCCATTACCTCCCACGTCACCGCTTGTCTCAGCCGTACGCGGAAGTCCGGCGTTCGAACCACGTACGCCGTCATCTGTTGGAACTCGCACTGAACTTGTCTCTGGGAGGTTGCTGAGTTGACCAGGAAGTCTGACATTCTACCAACGTGCACCTTGCCCTGTGGGAACTCGCGCCGAACCTGTCCACCCCCCCCCCCCCCCCCCCGTGCCCTTCCTGCGAATTTGGACGTCGTCTCTGTGGCGCGCACCAGCAGTTGACAACGGGCTCCACCATGTCCCTCTGGAAGGACTACAGGACGAGGATGGCTACCCGAACGGGGGAGCGGTCGCTGAGCGGGTACGAGATGTACCGGCTCAGTCTGCTTAAGCACCTCGGCGAAACGGAATACGCTGACGCGTCGAGCGACGACCTCAGCTCTGACTGGGACGAACCCGAGGAGATGAGGAACAAGGCCAAGAAGATTCCGGTGAGTCTAGCTGCAGCGCCAACCCCTATTCCGCTGGTCGTGGTCTCGTGCAAGCGTGGCGGCTCCGAGCACCGGTCCACTCATTGCGGAGATTACTTGAGCTACCTTGTAGTTGGTTTGTTACGTTCCTCCCACGAAGTTACCAAGGGGGTAATTTGAAAACTTCTCGAGAGAATGAGGTTCTTGTAATAGTTACTTCCGAGTTTCAACTTGAACGGTCTGCGTGTGAGCTGGGGCGTGGGTTTCTATTTTTTTTTCTCTTAAATTGTAGTCACTGACAAGTTGAAAACGGCAGGTAGGTCCTTCAGTTTCTTCGTCTCCAAAGTGAGCTTACTACTCTGGATAACGCTTCGGCACTTCGTAGGCGTCGGGCATATAGACGCTCAGCCAATGCAAGGCGGAATGCAGCGAGCGCGTATACTGGAGTGAATGACTTTGCATTAATCGCATTATTATCGTATACTGGAGGCCGGTTATTCAAAACTTGGGACGCCCTGACGTTCTGATTCTGCCAGTGTGTATAATTCCTTCAACTTTACATTAATAAGCCTCTCCTCAGCTACCAAAATTAAGCGAACAAGCTTTGTTGTACCGCACGTGAACTTTCTTAAACATAGTAAACCCCCCCCCCCAAAAAAAAAAAAAAAAAGAAACAGGAAGACGAACCTCTACGTGCCAAAGCGGCTGAAAAAAATAATGGCACAGAATACTATTAACTGCACCCGATCACTTTTATTCCGCAACGTGTGTGGGCAACCTGGTTGCACAATGCGTTCGACCAGGCATTCCCGCATCTTAGATGGTTGTGGCCTCCTCCACCGCGGGGTGGCCAAGTGGAATCTGCCGCACAAGTGGGACACCTCCGTGGTCAAATGGCCGGCGCACAACTATATATGCGCGGGAGATATTTTGGTCGCAGCGCGGAGCTATGACGGTCAGTAGATGACTACGTGTTGTTGAACTGGTACGTGCTGTGACTTACCAAGGCGGGTGGCAGCGAGGGAAATGCAACGCATATCCTGAATAATGGTTACATCTTCTTTCGATGACTCTTCCGGCGGTCACCTCGTTTCTGTGGGGGGAAGCTTCCGTTGCAGACTTTACACGTCTTCAGGAGTGCATGTGTAGAAACCTATTCTTTTGTAATCCACTTTTTTATTATTTTTATTCTGCGAGCGTTCGATCGTACGCGACATACGTATGTTCTATTAGAGGAACCGGTTGTCGCATTTCTGTAAGGCGTCTGCGAGAGTTTACTCATAAATTACGCTCTCCAGATTAAAGTGCCACGCCCAGAAACTTTTGACGATAGGCCCTTTTCAAAATTCAGTACCATCTGGTGGCTCCAAAGACCGTTTCACTTTCGACAAGCAAACGGTGGTCATGAAACTGTATTTGGTCGGGCACCAATACTTTTTCACGTCAATGGCAGATGAGAATTGGTTCTTCGATCACCTCATAATTCTTTCTCCATTGGTTTCTGTTTCGTGGGTGTAAACATATATAACTGAACAGTACAAAAGAGCGACTCATAACTTAAGCCACACTACTCAATTTCTGCCATCAAGAGGCTTTATAATTTTTGAAACAAACTTGTGCCAAGAGATTGATTGTACCACACTCCGAAATAAACGCTTCCGCGGCCTCCTTATCAGCTCAAGCAGGCCGCCTTTAGTTTGCACCATCGATCTCTATGACTATTTGCTGGATCGCGTTGGCCCGCTCCACGAAAGCGGCCAAGGTCGGCCATCTTTTTGGTAGAGTTATATTATCTCTAGCCACACCATAGTAGTATGGTGGCGCAGTCTACCTCCCGTTAGATAGGGTACACGTTTTCCACCTACTGCTGAAAGGTAGCAGGGCGACTTCGTGGAAACCTTGGAAACTCATAAATATCTTTCACCGAGCGTGTCCCTGCGCGCCTGGATAGTCCCAAAACATTGCATGCTTACCGATGGTAAGTTCTTGTCGTTTCGCGATCGGGGCGATTTGAACAGCGCGCCGCGCAAAGTGACGGCATAGTCGACCTTCCTCTGTCGAATCCACTGAGTTTCAAGAGTGCTTGGTCGAGCGACTTCAACCAAGCACAAAATATCACCCACGGTACAGTGTACTAGACCCATGGCTACCTCTATGGCAGCCTGCCGCCACAGGGATGTCCGCCATATTACTAAGATGGCTAGAGATATAATATATACTCTACCAAATATGATGGCCGACCGTGGCCACACTTCTGTGCTCAGGCGGAACTGGGCAAACGCGATCCAGCAAATAGGTTTGCGCAGATTGCACACACTGAGATGACGGTAGTCATACGAAGTGGCCAGACTAAACTTTGAAAAGGGTCTGCATAGAGTTTGAACGAACGGCTGGCTTTTCCATGGTCTTGATCTTCGGGGAAATGGCTCACGCCGAACGCTCACCACCTGCTCGCACATACTCGAGACACGTTTAATTGCACGTGCTATAGAAACTGGCAGGATGAGAACGACAGGGCGTCTCCCCGAGATGCCCATGCCTCCAGCACGCGTTCTCGTTGCCTTCTCCCATGCTTCGGCTGCGTGTGCACGCTCGGAGATCACGAGACGCCGAAGCGTTATGCTAGCCGGTCTAGCTCTGCCGTTCTAACCCTACCAATCACCCGACTCTACGAAATTTGGAGCGTCTACTTTGCCGCCAAACCCTCGGAAGAGCTAAAAAAAAAAAAAAAAAAACGGTCTGCGCATGACACTGAACACGAAGGTTCACATTGATCAGTGTCATAGCACAAACTATTTGTTTTAGGTGTAAACAGGTGTGCGAATACCTGTTCACGTAGCACTCCGTTATTCATATATCCTTCACATTAAAAAAAAAAAAATTACGATCCTGAAGGCAGGAGTGACGCCGCGCACAAAAATTCGAACTGGTATTCGCACGAAATATATTTTCCCTCACGTCCATCGCCGAGCTGCCTCCGTAGAGAGCAGCGATTGGCACGCCCCAAGAGCTTTGCAACTTAAGAAAAAAAGAGAGTGTAGCCATTACATCTCTTATTACATATACCACACCCCAAAACTTCAATTCGACGTATACAGCGCACTGATGTCGAACGGACGGCTCCAACTTTAACGAGAGGCTTGATGACGGTGCGATATATAACATATGAAACAGCTAAAGTACATATCAAAGACATCAGAAGAAAAAAAAGGAGGTTTTGCAGTAGGGCCAAGAAAACTCCGATTACTTTTTTTTTTGCAGTCAGTCGCACGTACATTAGATGTTTGAATAAGTTGTACAACTTGGCTATCAAGCCGCTCGTGAAAGTTGGTACCGTCGGTTCAATGTCAGTGCGTTGTACGTCCAACTGAAGTTTTGCGGTGTCTTTCATGTGACAAGGGGTGTAAGAATATAGCCCTTTTGTGCGTGTGTGTGTAACGGTCCCCTCGTAGGGAAGTTCAAACTTCTGATCTGCCAAGAAATACTTCCGAATCGAGAGACATTTTCCAACTTTCTCTCCGATGAGGTACGTTCGTGCAAAACGCGTACATAGAGAAAAAAAAAAGAGAGGGAGAGAGAGAGAAAAAGTCGTTAAAAAGTTTAATCGGGGCGCGTTGTGCTGCGGGCGGACGCTTTACAAGCCCACGCCACGCGACACATGAGTCAGCTCCATATTCTCGTGGTGTCGCATAACACGGCGACTGCTGGGGGCGAGAAATAGGGCGTCGTGATTAATCGAAGCCGCCGTATTGTTCTCCAGCTGCTCACAATGCATCCGCTTCCTCGACGGTGACGTGCGTGGGTTTCCAACCGCCGCGCCCCCCAGTGGCTAAACTGAGAACTGCACCGATGGGGACGACAACAAAAGCATGGATTGTTTGTTCGCGTTTTGACGCCGTGCTTGGCCCAGGTAGCCGAACGTTTTGCCATCGTTCGGCTGACGCTCTCGTTCAATCGGTGAAGCCAAACGCACACGGAGCACTCGTAGATTTTTTGCATCATATTTTTCAACTAAGCGCGGGGAAAAAAAAAGAACTTGGCACGAGTTGTGCCCAATCTTTGCCCGCGCGCGATCGAGAAAGATGAAGTAAAGAATCCAGCGCTCATGCCTTGTGTCGGTAAGCGCAGAACTATGAGGAAAACAAGCTGGACATAGCGCCCCGCACAGTTCGACCTCCTCGCCATCCGCGGCGTGACACTCTGCCGCGGAAGCGGATTCGTAATCGCGACACTTATTCATGCTCTGCGTGCGCAGGACAAAACGCCAGCCATGTGGTAACAGTTATGACGATGAATCACAATCGTGGTATGCGCCGGCGCTCGCAATTGTCCGACGTTCGATCTGTCGTTAAACTTGAAAGTAAAAGTAGCTGCGTTGGCGTGTGTCACACAGCAGGACGTTAGTCTGTAGATGAAAACATTTAAATCTAGTACAGCACCACAGCTCTAGTGTGGGGTCTCTAACGTGCACCATGTAGTACAACCAACGTAACGTAGCATATTAAAAAAAACAATGCATGTTTGGTCATTCGGTTAAACTCATTTTAGATGCGGTAGCTTTGTAGAGTGGCTGGTGCTCTTAGTTCGGATGGTGCCTAGGACAGGGCTTTGTATGGAAACATACTACCTCACACTACTGTCTCTTTGTGACACTGCGCGCGCTTCCTTTCGGCACCACCCTTGTACAAAGCCTTTGCGCTGAATTTTGAAGTCACCAAAAGAGAAATGAGCGCGCTTTCCTGCCCTTTCCACTCCTGGTTCCGCGCGCTCTTTCTACACCACCTGTTGCTGCTCTTGTCTTTCTTGCCCTTTCCAGCCCTCTCCCTCCGTGCTCTTTCTTACACCACTTGCTTCTGCTCCTCCCGTTCCTGCGTGCCGGGTCTGTAGCTCACTCGGCAGCGGCGCACTCGGCTTCCACGCCGGTGACAGGGTCTGGTCCCTGGCACCGGTTGCAGTCTGTTTTTAAGGTTGTTTGGCGGTCACGGAATGACCGACCTACACATTTTGTGCTTACGCGCGGCTGCTGAGATTAGACGGCCCTACAAAAGTACCGCTTAAAAAGAAAAAGACAACAACATTATTTTAAGGGTAACCAAAGGGGCTGGTATGGCCATCCGCCACTCCAGAGGAGCTGACGACACCCAGTGGAAAAGACGTGAAGGAGAAGAGCGAACGTGCTACCGCCTACCCGAGTATGAAGCAGAAATTTGGATCGCGGCCTGGCGACCCAAATGTGGCGACTGTGGTCATTGACAGGATGAAAAGGGCACGGTGCCTCTTTCCGATGGCCGTCCTCTGGCACGCGCCCGCCGCTGGCACGCGCTCGCCGCCTTCCACCATGCTTTGGCTGCGCGTGCACGCTCGAAGCTCACGAGACACCGTAGCGCTGTCGAAGGCCGGAGGCGGGGCAAGTAAAGCTCCTCCTCCCTGATGCTCACATCTTTCGAACGACTAGAGCTATGCTATACTTCGTTTGACCTCAAGTCCGGACGCTGCCGACCCAAAAAGGGAAATGGAGCCAGTGAAACCGCGTGAAAGGCACAAGTCACTGGGTGTTCCCCTGTACATCTTCAGTAATGCATAGAACACGTACAGAAACATCACTATGTCGGTGCGCTTTTGGCGCTGTTTGATTGGGTCTCCTCCCGATTCGGCTGAGGTGTCCATTCGGCTGAAGCCCCAATTCGGCTTAAAGTTTTGATTCTGCTGGACGCTCCAATTCGGCTGGATACCCAGTTCGGCTTAAAGTTTCAATTTGGCTGGACGCTAGCGTCGGTTTTTCCGGACTTCAGGTGAAGCTATACGTATATAACTCCGCCGATCGAACTTTTGCGTGTGTAGATGTACGCGTAAGTGAATATTGTTTCGTTGAAGATTGCGCCTTGATATTGTGCACGCCGTGCCTAATTGCACCAGGCGCGTTTCTTTCCGCGTCACTTTTTTTTATTTATTTTTATTTTTTTACGTGTTGCGCGTTCAGCTTTATTGCATCGCCAGCGTTTGCTTGTCGTTGTCTGGCGGGCCTTGGGGCCGGAAAGTCGGTTAGTGTGCACCCACGCGAGCCGAGGCGGAAGCAAGAACGGCGCAGCAGCTGCCGACGTCAAGAGCGCGCAAAAAAGCCTCGTCGGAAACCCGCTGATAAAATACCCTTTTAGCGAACGAAAATAAATGGCCAACGTCGAGGGTCTGCTTCCGTTGGAACGTCGTCCATCCTGAAGGGGGCCGTGTGGCGCACCAAAGCGACGAGCCTATCTTTCCTTGTGGCGACGACTTCGTCGCGTAACGAGTGCCATCGGAAGTTTACGCGATTTCCTGGGCATATTATTGCGACACGATGCGATGCTTCTTCTTCTTGATTAGTGATTCCTTGCCGTATAGGAAGTATTCACTGGTGGCCATAGATGTGTGCACGACTGCTGAGCGCGTGCTGATGGCGAGCTCCTGCAGTTCTTTTGCAACGTGCATCCCGCACCCTTAAGATTGCCGGTCTTAGCAACCTATTATTGTGGGCTCGTTCAGAGCATGCGCTCTAGGCATCACACACAAATATGGCGCCCAGTGAATGCTCCTCATACGGGGTTGTGGCTGTTTTTGCCTGGACTATGGCCTTTTTCTCTCGTTACACCGGGAACGCAAGTTTTAGTCCTGAGCCGCAGACCACACACCGCTCCTTACAAAATACACGGTGTCGCTACAGATTTATGACAGGCCTCAAGTTTGTTCGATGCGCGTTTGCACTACGCCCATGTATGTTTGGAACATCTATGCAGGCTGTTTTTGTATCACCAACGCTACAGGACTGTCATACGAGGAAGATACATGCCTCAGACAAGCTTACTTGGCACCATATTATGGGACCTTAACCGTACTCGCACGCAGCGGTGCTGGTCAAGAAGCTTGTTTTTCGCGGTGTTATCTCGGGGATAAAAACACTTTTTTTCCTTCAGTAGCTCCCTTGAAAAAAAAGTGATGACGTGGTTGTCGGGATTGTAATGTCTGGCGTGGTCGCGGGGTTACACTTAATGACGATACTCACAGGTTGCGCACGAGCACTGCCCGTGAGCACTCGACTTGGATTGGTCACAGTCAGCGCCTCGACAAGCATATAACTGGTGTCCTTCTTACTGAAAGTATACAAAAATGTGTCGCGCCGTACCTTTACGAGGCGGAGTTTTCTTTAGCGGCAATGGTTTTCGTAATCCCGATGTCTCGCGGTGTAGTCTTCGCAGTCAGCGACGCTCATTTCGTGGCAAAAAAAAAAAAACCCGAATGAACGCCCACCCTTGGTGATGAGATGAGTGGGCAAAAAAGATATAACGGGGCGATCTTACGGAAGTGGGCGCGACCGTTCGCTATCTGCGGTACGAGACCATTTATAACGAAGTCAACGGGAATCGGAAATCACTTCGCTATATCCGCTATTTCGTTATAACGGACTTCGGTTATAACGAAGTGCAAAAGGGAATGGGAAATTGTGATCGTTTCGCTGTAACCGCTATTTCGTTATAACCGACTTGGGTTATAACGAAGTGCAAAAGGGAATGAGAAATCGTGATCGCTTCGCTGTAGCCGCTATTTCGTTATAACCGACTTCGTTATAACCGGTCTCGACGTGTGCGTCTCCGGCGTATACATGGGTAAAATCCACGGAGTCTAAAGCCGCGGTCCTACTGCTAAGAGAAAGAAAGCAGACAGCGTCCGTGGTGCTTTTATTGCTTGTAAGACGGTACTGTCACATTGATAGAAAAAAAAAAACTGTCCGCTAAGATTTTTTTTTTTTTTTTGTAGCGTATTTACCACGCTGTAACTGCGACTTAACTTCGGATTAATCGGGTCTGACAAGATGGCGCGTACCATATCTTTATCGCGCTGGACAATTTGAAACTTGTTGGTACCCTCGTTGTACATATATACGAAACGTTCGACTATAGGTCGCCCGCATGTTAATCACACCCGGCCATTATCATCTCCGTGATGCGGCCAAGTTCACTCGGCCATGCGAGAGGCGCTCTAGCGTGGACAAAAGGAATGGCGCGAAAGTATATGCGCCGGGGTTGATTGGGTATAGCTGCGTGCTTTATGATGACGGTCCATAAATAACTACGTGTTGTTGAACCGGTGCGTTGCGTCCTTCTCCTTGGTGGGCGGCAGCGAGGGAAACCCAACATATGTTTAGGCGCATAACGCGAGAACAAACGCACCTCTTTCCATGCATCGTAAAGATGACTGGCGGATGGCCACGTCCGACAGCGGAACAACTATAAAGTCTGTATTTAGATTGAACCCAGTGCTGTAAGGACGAGTGCATCGTAAGCGCTGACATCTACCGAAAGAGGGCGAGACGAACACAGGCATTCTGTATAGGGTGTTACGCGCACTAAGAATTTAGTCGCGTTATTAACACACCAAGTCGGGCATACACACAACACTAACGACAGTCGGCATAGGCATCGATCAGTACGATTATCATTCTGGATTTCTCACACACTCAGCAATATCTGAAATGTCAGTGCGACAAATGGACTGCACTAAAAGACGCGTTCGAGATCTTTGCTGAGCCCGGTAGCGGTTATTCGCTACTCGTTTAACATTGCCTTTTTTTTTTTTTTTTCTTTTGGGCCGTGTTGTAGGTAATTACTTTCCAAGTTTGCTGGTGTCACCGGAACTACAGAGTGACTACATAAGGTACGCTTCAGGGTATCGACAACTTATTCACCGATTGTTTCGTGGGCACCGCCATTTTGTTGCCTGGTGTACAGAACGTGCGCAATTAGCCATGGTTCGATTCGAAAATGCGGCTACCCGAGCTTTAAGGTATGCGGAGTCAGGAACCTCAAGCGCGATACCGTTTTTCCCTGTCGCGGACTTGTTTTTACATTTCCAGAGGACGGAAAAGCGTTTTTTATGATATCAGGTCACTATTCAGATGACTGCCAACAATGATTTTAAGCAACAAGGGTGCAGGTGGCGCAAACTACCGGCCGTTATGAAGGGTACAGCCGTTATTATCCATCCTTTCCATTCATCCATTCAATGGGGTTTCTCGTGACGTGCTTCCGGCTCGAAATTTCGCCGGACGCCATTTTGATAAACTATCGCCGAATTTTTTTTTTTTTTTTTCTATACGCGGAGTCAATGTTTTTCAGATCGCCCGAGTTGTTTCGCGTTGCTGCGCCGGCAGTAGTAGTCGGCGGCCAACGTGGCCCTGGTCGTTGCCGCCAGAGCGACACCGAGAGTCAAAAGAACGGAGCTAGCATAGATTTATGTTGCCAATATAAATCTCCGGTCCTCCGGCCGCACTTACTGAGTTCTTTCGTCGACGGAACCACTCGCCATGCTTTTGCGGTTCACCAATTTAAAAGTGAAACCAATAACTAATTGTCCTCATACAAACGAAAGGCTTGGTGGACGCTGCTCAATGCGACAGCTAAGCGCCGGACGTCGGCGTTCTTCGTGCTAATGGCCGATTCACACGACGAACTGATCCGCGGACGGATTGATCACGTGACGACATGTCCGCGGTTCGTCCGCCTCTCAAGCGTATTTACACGAGCGAGACGACGAGCAGATGCCAGAGAGGACGGACCGAACCTGTCCGCCACCCCACAGTGCCGCGAAACCGCAACATCGCACCGTTGTCCACGAGAGAAATCGACGTTTGCTACAGCGATAAAGAATCGTACGCCGCCGTTACGTGCGGATCGAGACAGAACACCGTGATATAGGCTTCGCGCGAAGCGCCACTATCTTTACTAACCGAAGGCATGACAGTGACACATGGCATGCATGGTCCTGCTCGAGAAGGCTTCGGCGTATAAGCGACGAAGTTCTGGGTTCGCGGAGGGACGTTTGGAGATGCCTTCACGAACTCCGCGCTCGTACACAACATTTACGTACACCATTGTCACGAGAGAGGTCTTGCACGGTGAAAGGCTGATTGGACGTGCAAGAATTATCGCGGCGTGCTAGCCAAGTTTTGACGGAAGCTTCTTGACACGCACCCGAAGGAGTACAGGAAGCTGCGTCGATCAGGCGGGCAAAACGTCCACAGTTTCTTCCGCGCGTGGAACCAAGAATCGCCGGACAAAATGAACCAGTGAACGCACAAAACACAACGCTGCGCCATGCTTGTTTTAATCGTCCGAAAAAAAAAACAAAAAAAAAACAGAAACAACAAAAACACTGTACCGTGTCCATACTAATCGCTTTTCGAGTCAATCTCCCGCCAAAAATCCTCCAGTGAAAAAGGTGGTCGACTTTTTCAGTCTGCGAACGAGGCGCGGATCGCAGGAATCGGTGACGTGCCGGTCACGTGGTACACGGTTCGCAGACGGAAACCGAGATTCGGTCCTTCGTGTGAATCGGCTATACAAAGCGGATGACGAGCGCAGTGGAGAAGGCTGCCTTTTTCTCCACTGCATGCACTCGACCAACGGGTTCGAATGCGAAAAGCAAACGCCGAACGTTGGCGTTTTGCGTGCTAACGCGCACGTTCCACGAGTGCAGTGGAGACAAAGCTTTCGGTGTACCCACTAATCCTTCCAACCAGAGCTCGGCCGCTCTGACGTCTCCTCCGCGCTCTAGTCTCCTCCTCTCCCTCACTTTCTCGGCGCACACGTCCAACACCTCCTAAATGCGTCCCACGACTCGCGTCGCTCGGGCTTGAAGACCTCGGAAATCTGACGCGGAAAAAGAGATGAAAGGCCGAGGAGAAAGGCTTTCTATAGCTATTCCGACGGGTCGTTCCTTGCTGTTCATTAGAGGCCACGAAACAGGAAGCCACTGGTGGGCCGTTTTATTGCGCCCTTACAG
Source organism: Ixodes scapularis (assembly GCF_016920785.2). Classification (NCBI taxonomy): domain Eukaryota; kingdom Metazoa; phylum Arthropoda; class Arachnida; order Ixodida; family Ixodidae; genus Ixodes; species Ixodes scapularis. Next base: position 32,552,377 of record NW_024609836.1, on the reverse strand, counting down.
TTCTCTTTTCGAGAAATCTCCGAAGAGCGCGGTATGCACATGCTTTCTCAAGCTGTCGTTGCTTTAGGTTCGGCGCCTGCAGGAACATGTCTTTGACCGGTGTGTTTGGCGTTCCGTCCCTCCCACATGTCACAAGGTGTCCCTAAGTGGCAACAAATGACGTCACAAAAGCCGGCGTGTCATGCAGTCGGGTGTCGCGATTCTGGCGGTTGGCGCAGGAAGTCCCGGCACAAACTTTCGAGCGAACGCAAATGTCCGCTGTCGTCCCATACTCCCAACTCCTGGCTGCCGAAGATTCCGTGGACTGCCACGTCAACCATCGCCGCTGCGTGACACCGCAACTATCGCTGCCGACGACAATCTGACATTTCTACGATGACCGGGCACCATGCATCCGTAGTTTTATTACATACATACAGCCTTGTTGCAGTTTTGTGCTCGCGGCATGTTACTCTGAAGAGCCCAGTATACACATTATTTCTAAAGCTGTCCACTTTAGGCCCTTTTCGTCTCGTATGACGCACCTGCTCCGAGTTTTTTTGTTGTCTTTTTTGTCCACAAACATATGACGTATGTCACAACCATGCGTATATATGGCAGCTGTAAATCGCTGCAGTTGAAATTGCTGTTTTCCCAAACGGCGAGATGTGCGTATAAATGCGCAGGAAATCTGGCAACCTTCTGGAAAGAATTTCGACTTCTGAAGAAGGCGCTGGCATTTCAAATGTAACGTTCGTTTCGGGAATGATATTTGACTTGCATAAGGCTTTACGTGGCTTGCAGGTGACGTCATCACGTCATGATGGCGGTCACTGTGTATAAAGCCCCTTGGTATGTTTGCGTTTGGGCTTTAATATAGAACTGGGTCATTCTATACTTGTAATCGACGTAAATAAACTTTTGGGTGTGAAATGTATGCTGCAGGAGGTCCGCGTTCAGTAGCAAGGACACCACAAGATGCCGCCGATCTAACGCCAGTGCAAGCCGTGCATTCTAAGTATATGTTTTCGGAGTTTATTTTTCGTTGAATTCGGAGGGTGTGTTTCGGAGTTTATCTTTCGCTAAGAATTCGGGGCTTATCGGAGTTTATTTTCTAAAATACCCTATTCTCTAGAATTTTGAGTTTAATTTTACTGTGTTTCTAGTTTTTTTTCTATTTATTTTTCAGAATTAAACATACAAATAAATATGAAAATATTCGAACGTCGACTCTTGCGCCGACATGCTGACCGCGATTGTCCAGGATGCTGTGAATGATTTTATACCCAAAAGTTGCCCAAAAAGGTCAAAATTCCCTAATTGGTTTTCTGCAGATTTGAAATATTACATAAGCAAGAAGCGACGTTACCATAATCTCTATAAGAAACTAAATTGCGAGTATTGGTACTACAGATTCTCAATCTGTAGAGCAATAGTTAAAAAACTTCTTGCTCGAGACGAAAGGCTTTACCAGGATCGTCTGGAACATGACTTCAAAGGACAACCGCATCGTTTTTGGCGTTACGTGCGAACAAGTAAAGACAATCTCAGCGCATCGGTGCTAAAAGCGGACGGCAAGCTTTGTTGCACACCGCAAGAAGTATCCGGGATGTTCACTCGGCATTTCAGTTCCACTTTTCTGCAGTCGCATAACACGCCTCCGGTTTTTAACATCGAAGAAAGTTTTGATGGTTTAGCTTATGAAAGTATAACAGAAGATGAGGTATTACTTTCTGTACGTAGGCTCAAGTCAATACTTTCCACAGGCTGTGATGGTATTCCAAATTTTATTATCAAGGGATGCACTGAATACCTTGTTCCCGCTTTAACTCATGTGTACAATTTGTCGCTACGGCGCGCGGAGTTTCCTTCTCGATGGAAAATGTCTGTGGTCGTACCAATGTTCAAATCTGGCGACCCCTGCGATGTCAACAACTTTCGCCCAGTGTCACTGTTGTGTGGTTTTTCAAAAGTTTTCGAAATGGTTATTTATGAACGTCTCTATTTTTATTTTAAACGAAAAATATCACCATTACAGCATGGCTTCCTGAAAGGTATATAGATCGATCGAGACTAATATGAGTGTCTTCCTTGGATATACCGGCCCTTTAGTAGCCAACCGTGGTCAATTAGACACTATTTATTTTGACATGTCAAAGGCTTTCGACAGGGTTTCGCACAACATACTTTTGTCAAAATTTAAAAAAAAAAAATATGGCTTATGTCTTACTTAACTGTTCATGGTTTTCCAGCTACCTGGGAAACCGCCAGAATCAAGTCAGTTTCTCAGATTGTTTGTCCGGGCCGTTTTTATCATTATCTGGTGTGCCCCAGGGCTCCAACCTTGGCGTTGTTATTTTTAGTGTTCATGAACGACTTGCCGTCGCAGGTGCTGCACTCCAAAGCATTATTGTACGCAGATGATTTGAAGCTGTTCAGGAGGGTAGAGAATGTACAGGATTATCTGTTGTTACAAAACCACGTATGTTCAATTGAGCAGTGGTGCATAACAAATAGACTACAACTTAATCTCAAGAAGACTTCAGTCATGTCAATCAGCAGGAAACACGAGAGCATAGTGTTCAGCTACAACCTTTCCGGAGGGCACATAAAGCGTGTATCTCTTGTACGGGATCTTGGTGTTCAAGTGAACTCCAGGCTGTTTTTTCATCAACATATGTGTCACAGATAGTTAATCAAGGCCTGCGATGTCTTGGTGCGGTGTCACGGATAACTAGAAAATTTAGAAGCCCTCATTGTGTTCTCTCTTTATATTTTTCACTTGTCCGGCCGCGTTTAGAGTTCGCATCCCTAATATGGAAGTCTGTTTCTCTCGGCTACAGCAATGTAATCGAAGAGGTACAGCGGAAATTTATTCGTATTGTATACGATAGGCACATTGGTCGTCGGCGTTTTTACAGCTATAGCTCGGTATTAGCAGGCATAGGCCTCCAGTCTCTTCACGACAGGAGGCTTGCACATGATATGAACTTTTTGAGAAAAGTTGTGCATGGCACTCTTGATTGCGACGAGTTGTTGTCATCATTGTGCTTCCGTGTCCCATCTGGGAAGGCGTGTAAATGTATTCACACATTTTATACAGATATTCATTCAAAGTGTCCAATGACTCGGTTACAAGATACATACAATTCAATGTTTTTACAAGATGACATATTCACTTGACTTTATCTTAGTGTGCCCGTGGCAACCACTTTTATTTTTAACTAACTAGGATTTGATGACGCGTCAGACTGATTTCTATTGTGCTCCTCGGCAACCACACTGTCCTATGTAATACCCTTTTTATTGTTAACGCCACTCTGAGAAACATGACAAAGTGTACTGTCCTGTAGGCCTCACGGCTGTTGACCGGCACCAAATAAACTATCTATCTATCTATCTATAAGAACTTGCCTATATTAGAGAGTTTTAGTAGATCGTTCCGATACCTCCGATAGCCCCGATAACGATACTATGCATGCGCAAGTGAGGCGGTGGCCAAGTATCGGGATATCGTTATCGGAGTCATTGGAACGATCTACTAAAACTCTCTAGTGAATGATATGTCAGCAACAGCTGACATATCAGTCAATACAGTTAGTATTGACGCCCTTGCGTCAATACTAACTGTCCCGCGAAAAATCTTCTGAAAAACTGTTGCTTCAACCAGTTAACGTCAATACTTCAAAATAAATAAAGACCTGTACGTAATGTTAGTTGTCGGGAAACGGGAAAACTCTAGCTGTCTTCAATCGACAGGTTCATAAAGCTTTCATTGTTATAAAAACGCAATCCCTCCTTCCGCCTAAGAAGCACAAATAGTACGCTTCAAAATGGAGACCGAAACAGGGGCTTTTGTTGTGACCGAGATGTACAATGAGCAGTTGTTCTAATCGAACCTTGACCAGATAAACGGTGAACTCCCCTCTGTCAATGGCCCGATATTTCAAACGAAAACGAAGTGGTCTCTCCTCAGAAACCACTGACCCTGTGCCCTCACGCAATTTTTTTCTAGAAAATACCGTTTTTAATTGCGTTTTATTTTGTTTTTGTGACCTCGAAATTCGGGGTTTCACGGATAAATACCAGTCCGCGAAAAAAATTTACCGCCGAGTATTTGTTTTTATTTTTTTACGAATTGATTCTAAAGGATGGAACCCTAATTTTAGGCGATAGCCATATATGACGACAAACAACGTGGGCGAATTTTAATTTTAACGTGAAACGTGCTTTGTTTAGGTGCTTTACATTTTGTGTGTCCGCGTAGCTCTACTCTGATTGGTTAACGGGGAGGTCACGTGACCAGAGGGTTAGGCGAGGAGGAGCTCGCGACCACCTGTGCGCACTGAGGAGAGAGAAAGCTCGAGAATATGGAAGGCCCCGGAAGATCGCCAAGTTTGTCAGCTCTGCATGCGTGAAACTCGGAGTATCGCTAAACGTTTGGGATGCTAGAAAGTTTGACGTATGCGAGACAATTGCCCGGTAATTGGCCGTACATTTTCTAAAATTAGTTTGCCTTTCCAAAATGTCGTGTAATCATATGACAGCCTCAGAAAACGCATTGTGAGCCCCAAGCGTCGTATTAAAAGAACGCCAAAGGAACAATAGCGTGGCAAGAAGCGTGAGCATAAGCCACGCCCTGGATGGATGGACGAATGCTAATGGTTTTTACCCTTTATAACGGGCGCTAGCTTGCGCCACCTAGCCTCCGTTTCTTAAAGCTCTCCGTGATTCCACAGGTGTACAGGCTTGCGTGAGGTTGGTGCACATTTTGGTTGCCTCGTTTCACTGAGGCAGAAACCGAAAACTTCCCATATTTATTTCGGTGTGTTTAAACTACGCGATGTTTCTTTTCTTTCTTTTTTTCTAAATTAATTATATTTGTCGCTTTGTTTTCCCGGGATAAAGTAAGTGGGCCAAGCCATAAATTGAAAGCATTTGCCACACGTTTGAGCGCCAATTACGCGTGGAATCTCGTGACACTTGCCGTCTATACATGCTGGAAACAACCAGAGTATGTTTACGTTCTTATTTTTTTACAATGAAATATATGGTGCTTACGTATGTAGCGCTTGCCGTTTGGTCATTAATTGTGGCTCTTTGCAGCGTTTGCGCACACACTTTTAAAAAATGTAGTTGTTGTGGTAGAATAATACTAAACGACGGGCACTTCAAAGTGTTTTTTTTCGCGATGAATTATTATTTTGATTATTATATTACGTCCTTTTGAAGTCTGTGCGACAATACATTTTCGCCACAGTGTGCCAAGAACCGACAGCGCTGGCTGTTATTGCGCGTATAATATTAGTGACACCCACTTTTATGCATATACACCCTTTACTTACTCGATCACACACAGCACAGCTTTCTGGTCACTGATGAGTATATATATATATATATGCTGGAAGCACACTGCACACGTGAGTCTGCGCCCCTTCCTACAACGAGGTCAAAGTCGCTTAGCCTCCCATATATGGGCAGAAGCGGCGAAACGGGTGAACATTGGATGCACATTGCCTGCAATAAAAAAAGTAATTCTGTTGTGTGTGTGTTTTTTTTGTTTTTTAATGTGAAACATTGAGATTGCAGAGAATGTTTTCGCAACAAAGAACCTCGTTCGGAGACGGTCCTCCTCCGTTTCCCCTTACAAAGCCGCCGGGCTTATGCGGAACGCAAGTTCGTCTGCTTCTTTTGCAGGGATTGTGGTGACGTCAGAACGCCGAGCTATGATTGGCTCAGATTGAAGCATAGTGGGTAGACGTCACGGCAGCTCGCTTTGAGGTCTACCCACTATCCCTCCGTCACAGCCAATCGGAGCTCGGCGTTCTGACGTCATGATAACCCCTGCAAAAAAAGGCAGACGAACTTGCGTTCCGCATAGGAACGCTATCCGCCCGTCACCCTGCTCGCGTGCACGGCACCAGAGAAGAACCGTTTACGAACGACGCTCTTCCGTGGAAGCTCCTCAACCGAGAGTTCTAAAGCCGAGTCACATTGCTCGTACCTCATACAAAAGACACAATGTTCGCTTCACACGTTGCGCTAGAATTTTCTGCGAACACCCTTCAAGCATATATTCCAATCATGTTTGCTTTATATATATATATATATATATATATATATATATATATATATATATATATATATGCTAAGAATATGTTTGCACATAGTTTTTTTGTATGACTAATGTGGCAGTAATGGCATACGAGGAAGAAACGCGCCTCACACAATAGAGAGTTTTAGGGAACCGTTTTTGCACGTCCCATACGGTATACGATGGACCCTCCGGTATACGAACTCCGCATATGGAGTCTTCTGCGGTAGCTCATGCGCAGTTCGTACCGGAGAACCGACCGTGTACCGTATCGAATGTGCTAAAACGGTTCCCTAAAACTCTCTCAGTAGAGAGTTTTAGAGAACAGTTGTGGCACGTCCGATACGGTACGATATGGGCCCTCCGGTATACGAACTGCGCATATGCAAGTCGTCTGGGGCAGCGCATGCGCAGTTCGTACCGGAGGGTCCATCGTATCGTATCGGATGTGCAAGAACGGTTCCCTAAAACTCTCTAAGAGCGAGTTTTAGTAGACCGTGTTTCCCCCTCCGCTAAGCCCCTCCGCTACCCGGAACTCTACAGCCAAGGCCATCGGCACGCAGGCGCAGTGGTGGTTTCTTCGTTGCGAAGGGGTTGGCGGAGGGGGAAACACGGTCTACTAAAACTCCCTAAAATCCGCAGCCCGGTTTTCGTATCGCGTATCGGCGGTGCGACCGTGTCCAGCGCCTGCGCGGATATCCCGTGCGCGCGGCTGGCTGTTTTTTTTTTCGTAACGTGTCGTGGCGTCCTTGTCTCGCATGTAGTGCGCCATCGATGCTCGGCGTTCCGGAACGGCGATCCGAGGCAGCCTCCGCGCCGACTTTATTCCGTTAATGACTCGGGGCTGCCGGAATGCGCCGTCGCTCTTACGTCATTACTCGTCACACGCGGGGTTAATAAGCGGGGACCCCTGGGCTGAGCGTTGCGCCGCGCTGCTCATCCTCCGAGGCATAGAATATATCACGGCCTTCGTTGCGACACCCAGGATCTTGGTCGTTCTTCACGGAGCCTGTCGCTTCCCACCCCTGATTTTGTAGTTTTGTTTCGTTCGAGCGAGCATTTACAAGAGGAGTGTTTACACATGTCTTCGACTGGCTCTTTCAGAGCTATTGAGTTTCTAATGTGTTAATACATTAGAAACTCGATACAAACTCGCTGATTATTTTTGTAAGGGTCCTATGCCGCTCGCGCATAGGAAGTGGAACCCGAAGTGGCGACGAAACGCCGCAACCGTACCCGGTTGCGGCGTTTCGTTTAGTGACGCGGTCAAAATTCGTCATTAAGGCCTTCTCATTTAGGAGGTGTTGCTTAGAACTTGGGGGCAAAAAGATAAAGAGACTTCGCGGGGAGCTGAATCTAGGTCACTGCAGCTCAATGGAGCCAGCAGGCGCGTGTTCACGTATTTTCGTACAGGGACCCTTCTGATTCGGCGATTTTCTAAAACGGTCCATTTGCACGTCGTCTTTAATTAAGCGTGCGCCAAACGCTGGCCGGGGAAGTGGGGCCCCCCTCCGAACCGGAATTTGCTCGCGGCCACGGCACGGCAGGCGGCAAGGCGACCTGGCCGCACCTCGGCCGAGCGATGACGTGCGACGTGGGCATGCCGACCGGCGTCTCCCGAGGGTGCGGTGGGTGCCGGCCGTGGGACCTGTCTTCCTCGCTGGAAAGGGCGTGCCTCGGCACACCGACCCCTTCTTTTACGTGGGAAAATGTTGCAGAGGCAGGGTCGGGATAAGAACAAACTACACCGACTTGACTTAACGACAATAACCATTTAATTATACTTTGTTTCACTGTAATGGCGCGTTCACACTTGCGGATTTGCGGAAAGTAGATTTTAGAGCCGGGTGGCCAAATCGACTCGTGGCTGGCGGAAAATCTGGATCACTGCGGGACCCATATCAAGATTTTCCGCCAGCGGCGACTGGATTTCGCCACCTGGCTCCAAAATCAGCTCTCCGCCTGCGCGGATCCGCCTGCGGATCCGCGAGTGTGAACGCGCCATAAAGGGCCCATACACATGTTTGCGTTTGAACGCGGTGTGCGGAACGGCGTCCTTGCGGTAGGAAGCGGCCGCTTACGGAACGGAGCGCGCGGTCGTGCGCAGCGCTCCGCAGCGCGATGCAAGAGACTAGAACCTGACTCAACTTATCAACGCGGCGCGTTGCGGTAGACCAATCAGAAGCCGAGAGAGAGAAAACAAAAGGACGGTCACGTGCTCGCCCGCGCCCCGTCAGCGACGCGCATCCGGCTGTTTCCACGTTCGGAGTCTGCGTATCTCTTTTCTGCTTGTTGAGGAGCGGTGGAAAGACGGGAGCAGCGGGTTGCCGATCCCAAAGGCTGCGTTGGATCAATTGCTGGAAAGAAAATCGCGGAAGCCAGCGGCCGATCCTCCCAAGATCGGGGACCTCGCGACCAACCTCGAGGCTGTCGCCGGGCGCCGCCTCCATGTTGCCTTGGATTTCGCTTCTCTTGGTGAGCCGCAGGCGACGATAGCGCGTTCTTATTGGCTGACTTCTGTCGAACAACGTTCCAACAATACTTTGTGCTCAAACGCTCTTCGTGCCGTTCTGCAGCCGCCTGCGTAAACGAGTGCATCGCGCTTAAACGCAAAATGTGTTTTATCAATCGACTAATCTTTATTTGCTTCCTGAAATACGGTTCAAATGTAAATCCTGTAGAAGCCAATACTGACAATTGTGCGTGGAACGGAAGTCGACAAAGAGCAAACGCAACTGCCCCTTCGAACCCATCAGAGCGGCGGAGGTGAAGCCCCTGACAGCCCTCGGCAAGCTTGAAACGAAATATGACAGTAAGATACCTTATGGTTACGCGTCTCTCTTCAACACGCTAATTGGCTCGCTGGGACCGTGGCCTTCGCCGTTATTCAGGTCACGGTGTGACAGAGTGTAGATTTTTCCCATAGAGGAAACATCATCAGTGACGCCAGTTCCCAGGCTAGGTGGCGCGAGCTACCGCCCGTTATAAAGGGTACAACCATTAGAATCCATCCGTCACTATATATATATATATATATATATATATATATATATATATATATATATATATATATATCAGCACCTTCTCTCACAATGCCCACTGATTTACGTTCTCTCACAGTGCCCACTGATTTGCACATGGTGAAGTCCTTCCCCGACTGCTAACACCTTGCCGAAACAGCGCCGAAGGGAATTTGCCGCGATCATGTACGACCTCTTTGAACGCCTGATCACCATAGATGACTGTCGGGTGTACTGGTATACTACCCAAGACTAAAATAATAAAGCGAACAGTGAAATCATCCGGATTCAACGCCGTCAAACAAAGGGAAGGCGGAGTCATCATCGGGGAAGGTGGTGATTACCGGTGTGTCTTTGGTACTGCAGTGGTGTTCTCCTGACAGATTAGGCCCGCAAGGGCCAAACAATGGCAGGAAAATATTATCGGGACCTGTCGGACTGGTTACAGGGAAGCCATCGAGCGTAGCGGGAAACTGACCGAGGCAGCGCGTTTTTGCTCCACCACAACGCACCCGCGATGCTTGCAGATGTATGTGAAATCCTTCCTTCGCCCCCGATTCACCCGCCCTGGCACCCAGGGACTTCTGCCTTCTTCCTCTCATGAAGAACCCACCGCGTGGCAAGCGTTTCCAGGACGATGACGATGTTATTGTAAAGGAGGAACACTTCCTCGAAAGCTAAAATGAGGCCTCCTACAATTAGGGTGTCCGCCAGCTCATCAGTCGGTGGCAGAAACGTGTCGCCTTGTGATGCATATGTTGAGATTGGACTAACACAGCCACCGACGCTAGTGATCGAAGCTCTCTAAGTTTGTGGTGATAGTAGATCGTTCGGCCGATGACTCGCGATAACGATACACGGTGCTCCACTTCCGCCTTTGCGTGTACATCGTATCGTTATCAGGGGTACGGGAACTATCGGAAGGACCTACTCTCGAATATAGAGTTTTAGTAGATCTTTCCAATTACTCCGATAACGATACATGATATTCAACTTCCGCCTTCGCGCGTGCATCGTATCGTTATCGGGTATCTTTATGGGAGGTATCGAAACGATGTATTATAGCCTTCCCGATACCCACAAAGCCTGGCAGTTCGGCGACGGAGCCATAGAGTGCCCGGTCGCAGATTTGGAGTGCGAGGATTTCGTAGCACAGAGCATCAAAGAGCCATTCCTCGGGGAACCTGGGCGTCAGCGCACAGCTTTCGCAGCGGCGAGGACCCGAAATACACTTGTTCGCTCGGGAGAAGTTTCTTCGTTTCGCCGCAGCGGAGCGCCACTCACGTGGCTCTCCTCTGATCCCAAGGAGGTTAGAAGTACTAGGAGGGGGCACGTTGCGATATTGGTGAAGCCTAGTCATAAAAAGTTTAAACGATTTTGTGCCCAGCGTGACCGCAGATCTGTCTGGTGATTGGTGCGCGTGACATGTCACGTGTGAGATGGAGGGTTGATTGTAGAAGTACTCCTTCCAGGCTCGCGCGCGCTCCGTCCGGTAGGTTTAATCAGATCGAAGGCTAGACTGTGGTGTATTCTAGTACCCCACAGCAAGACGAAGTCTAGCTACGGTCACGTGATGTGGTCACGTTGGCATGGTAAGTGAGGAGAGTAAGGAGGAAAATGAGAAAGAGGCGAGGCGTCAAGGTAGCATGGCTTGTGGAGGCTACGCGGCCGACGTCATGCCCTCTCCTACCCTTCTATTCTCCATGTCTGATCCGTTGTCTGCCGGCGCTCCACCTTTTCCCTTTTGCCGGCCGCTTCTCGTGGCCATCTGCCGGGCTTTGTAAGCATATAGGAGGCTATGGATGTATTAAAACTTTCTATTAACAGGGACTTCACGAGTGCCTCTCGTACTCTCTTGAATTCTAGAGCGCATACGTGTTGGCAAGGCAGCTGGGGGAACCCATCGCTGCGATGCACACGGAGGAAACTCGGTGCATGACCGCGCTGAAGACATGTTTAGACGTAAGAAAAACCTGCCCTGTGACAATGGGTATGACATAAATCTCAGTGTCACAACGCGGACTGTTTCTCCTTAGGTGTATAGGTGTTTTGAGTCTCGCCATTCATCCTCTCCGTATACGATCGCAGCGATTGGGGCTCCCAACTGCTTTGACGGAAAGCAGTTGCACTGAATTTTTTCTAGTCTAAAAAAAGAAGAAAAAGAAATGAAGGGAACTTTTAATTCATGTAAACGATGATGAACCCGGACACCAGCCAGTAATTGGGCACACACGCGGCCCGCCACGTCTCGTGAACGTGTATTTACCGACCAAGCCGTTCTGAGGTCCCGCGTGCCAACAAGGGGTCCATCGGGCCAAGGACGTCGGCGCTGTAGGAGGCCTGGCGGATCGGCGTCGACCCTCGACGGGGCGATCGCTATGCGTGCGAGGCGTCTTTTTATGCTCGAGACGGCGATCGTCTTGGCACCTGACGACGCAGGCGGATGTTCGTGCGAGACGCCCGTCCAGAACCCGCAGGGCATATACGCGTCCGATTTCGCCTCGCGTGCCAAAGGTCTCCTGCCATGATTGGCTTATTTACTCACAATTGTTCTACGCATTTGTCCGTAGCTGACGGCTGGGGTTTCCGTCGTCACGAAGGCAAGTTGGGACCTCTTTTACTTCGACTCACATCTTTGATACATATAGGGGGAGAAGGGGGCTTGTAATAAAAAAACTACAAAAAGTTTTTTTTATCTATTTCAATAAAGTTCTTTTTTTTTTTTCGGAAGGATTGGAATTCCCTCTTCTCAGCGTGCTATTGATCATCTCTACATTGAAATTAGTTATTGAGAAAACGGCAAATGAAGGTCATGCTACATCCAATGTTCGAATTCCCCCGCGCTTTCTATAGTGGCATGGCGTCACGCATTGTAAAACTTGGAGGTCTAGCGGGCAGAGTAAAATGACGCGCATTTCTTTCCGTTCTGCCGGAGTGAACATTTTTTGGAGCATTCATTTCACGCCATCAAACTTCCTGCAATCCGTCAAATTACACAACATCTGTCGTCACTGTGTTGCCAGTGAGAGACCTTCAGTTTGAGAAAAGGGCGAGGTCCAAAATTTAGAAATTCAACAACTTCGTTGAAAATAATATTTTTTTAGGCAAGTCAGCGACCGTCAGAATTTTTCCGCGGCGCTCCCCTTCATGATTGAGACTCCGTGGCTTTCAGAGTTTCCTTTTGTTTGAATTAGAGGTGGTCTTTCGGGTTTATTTTCCCCACAGATTCGGTGTTTTTCGGTGTATTATATATATATATATGTGTGTGTGTGTGTGTGCGTGTGCGTGTGCGTGTGTGTGCGTGTGTGTGTGTGTGTGTGTGTGTGTGTGTGTGTGTGTGTGTGTGTGTGTGTGTGTGTGTGTGTGTGTCAGGCGTTTATGGGGCTCATGTCGAACAAAACGGGACGCGGGCATAGGTAACAGATGCATTATCCGAATGCATGGAAGGCATCTCCCGTGCCAATAAGGGAATGAAACAAGATGAGGGATGGGGGACTTGTTTACCGAAGAAAGCAGCAGCTCCGCGCACAATCCACTGGAAGCTGTGTGCCGAGAAAAACATAAAATTAAGCTGTAGTACATATATGTGTTTTCCCTCGTGAAGCTTGGACTATTCTTATTCAAGGACAGGCCCAATTAGGGGCACGTCGGGTTTCCCCTGTTTGGATAAAACCGGCGCTCTACTGATAAACATGGATGTTCAGCGTGACATACCCAACTTAATAGCAATTACTCGTGGCAGAAGTGCGTGAACTAAGACTTCGACACATTCGTTTACTACCCAAGGAAGACAACTGCGACATTTATGCACTGTGGCCTGAGTGAGGCGCGCTTGTTGAAATGTTTATATATCTTTGCTCCCAGCTCATTAAAGATTTGTTAACAATAGATATGTAAAAACAAGTGTTTTTTACATTCTAACCTCCCATGGTGCGATATCGCTCAAGAAGTTCAGAGACTAATTTCACATGCAGGCACTTTTATGTGTCATTATGCCAAAGGGGCGTCGTTCTGTGAACGCTTGGAGCTACGCTGGCACGAGTTTTTGTGACCATGTGCACGAGTACAATGGCGATTTCAAGTACCGTAAACCAAATCGAGAACACGGACATTCGGGAAAAGGTGGCAGCACCTTTTCTCGAATAGGTGCTGCCGCCTGGAGGCGCGACTGGGTTCGAGATGAAGTGACTTGAAAACGACGCGCTCGGTGTCGCCCTTTTCGCAGGCGCAGTGGGTGTATGCCAAGCACGCGCACTCGTGCAGTGCAAGCACTGTTCAGGGCCACATGCTCGCGCCTGTAGCGTCGGCTGAAGTATAGACCGAGCAGTCGCTCATTCGAAGTGGACGCTCTCAGGTATGTTTTCAACCGTCGTAGTGAAGAGAACGAGCGCTCAGCTTCCGGGCAGAGTCGCTAGGATCTTGAGGAGACGATGGACGTTCTGAAATAGGGCCTCCGGACAGAGGGTGACCGCTTGTATACCGCAGACGTGACCGGCGCTTCACGTTTCTCCCTCTTTCATTGGACGCCTAAAATTTCCCTATTTTTGGCGAAGTTTCCCTCATTTTTTGAAAGTCGTCGCTCAGGGATGCAATGAAGTCCTTCTTGCTTTCTGCTTTGTATGTCGAGGTGGCATCCGACGCAATTCTTTATTAATCTCTTCGTTGCACGGAACATCAGCAACTCCGAAGAGACAAGCCTTCATATTCTCACTACGCATAGGCGCAAGGGTATTCAAGTTCCTTTCCACGTTCGGCGTGTAGTTTCCTTGTGGCGCGCCATGTCATTTCTCCGAGTGACGGAACGACGAGTTCGGACTGATGACTTCTCCTTATCCCGAGGATATGCTGCTGCTGCCGTTGGACCACGCTGCAAGGTAAAACGTCCTAGCAAAGATAACACTCTCCGTCCTTCGGCATCTGGAACTGATAATAGATTTTGGTTTTGATTGTTCAGAATTACCTTCGCCTTAAATATGGGCCCCTAGTGTTTGTGCGTGGCCGGCTCTCCAATTTTTCAGTGTTGAGACTTTTTTTTTGAAAGTATAGCTATCCTTGTGTTTTGTCTGGCTTTCACGCGTTGGTAATGCAGTGGTACCTCAAAAAGCGGAGGGAGTTGTGTGCTGTGAGGAAGCCTTTGAAGTTGGTGGGCCGCAAGTACGACGACAATAGAACAGTCAGCCACCACGTCCGTATTCCTGTAAATGAAGCCTGCTCCGTTTTGAAAAATGACAATGCAGCGTTTGCCTGAGCGTCCTTGTCGGCGAGCTCACCCTGCGTCATTGAGGGGGGGGGGGGGGGGGGGGGGGGGGGGATGCCGTTGAACCCCTCCCGAAACAAAATCCTGGCTGCGCCACTGGTTCTGACGGAGTTGGAGCACTCCGCGATGTCTAGTCTATTTTTGCAGTGCGAAAAACAAAACTTCGCTTTTGTCCCCATGGGAGCTATTTTCGGCCCTGAAGTTGATACAGAGAGGCCATCTTCCCTTTCTGCTCGGCCAGGAGGAAGAGAGATAGGGTGCCAAATCCATTTACTCTCGAACCGATATGTCTGAAAAAGGTGTATTCTTGGACAAACTGTGCAAATCTTGAACAGGGACGTTTGCGAAAAACCAGTGAGTCGTGCGAGAAGTTTTGTGTGGCATTCGCGTTCAAAGAATGGGCGAACATCACTGGAAGACGAAGAGACATTAGCAGATTTTGTTGGAGGCATCGCCAGTTTGAAAGGCTCGGTAACTTTCCGATCTTTACAATGCAAAAAAAAAAAAAAAAAATCGGATTTGGGCCGAACTGAACCGGAACAGTCTAGGGACCTTGGAAAAGTCGGTAACACTGAACTCTATGGTCGGAAAGCTTCGCAACAACCAGCGACGACGACAGGGTGGACATCACCGCCAGGGATCGCTGCACTACACGCAAGCTTCACGCCTCCGTTACCCGATAACGTCGCGCGCTCGCGCGCGTTATCCATTGTCGTTTTACAATCGCCGCACTCATCGTGCACAAGCAAACCTAAGCAGTCCTTCAACACGTCGTTCGTATCGTGGTTCGTATCGCCGGTATCGCTGGGTCAGTCCATCGGCTGTTTTTCCCTCGGGGATGGAACCTGTCGCCGACAACGTCGCACACTGCGGGTCCCAAAAGACCAGCCAATGCACGCTGCAACCATGACCGGCAAAGACTCGAAGGCGGGCCACTCGCGCTGCGTGTCGAAGCCCGTCTGTCGCCGCGGCAAAGTGAGTGTCGTTGCTAACCCGGAAGGCGTTCTTGGTGCGTTCATTTTACGTGGAAAAACGCGGCCACGATTTTTTGGGGCATGGTGCAGAGTAAAGCGATATCTCCGATATATAGGTGTTTTCGGCAATCTTGCGTGAGGGTTCCAACTCGACGAGAGACTCCTTTGGTTTGTACAGTCGAGCAATCAAAACTACGTAAAGCACACACTGCTCAAGCCGGGGTTTTAGTGGGGTGGGGCTGATGAAAGGGTGGTGTTCTTTGACTCTGCAAATCCTCCTCAGCGGTAACTATGTAAATCGCCGGACCTAACATACCGTTCCGTTTTGTCGTGCCTTGCACTTTGATCACGCGCTTTACCGCCCCCCCTCCCCCCTTTTCCCTCTCCCCCTTCCATCTCCTTTTGCAACTAAACAAGGGCCCACAAAGTGTTTTTATTTTGATTTGTGCGTTTCAAGGTGCAACCTTCCTTGTCGTTAGAGTTCAGGTCATGAGGAAATGTTTTGTTGGTCGTTTATCTTGTTGTTTTGAAGACTGATATCATTGCCTTAATGCTGAGTAGCTTTTTTTTTTTTTTATCTGCCGGACGAAGGACTGATAATTGAGGGGTCAGGTACGGCAAGGAGAACACCCGACCTGCGGATATTGTATGATCAATACGAATGATTGCTTCGGAAATAATTTATGCAAATGGGATTTGTTTTGTTGATATCAATGGTAATATTGATAGGCTGGTAGTTCCCTTGGTAAGTTACTTGCTAGGAAAAACGCTGATAGACTCGTGCTTTCCTTAATTTTTTTAAAAAAGAGATGATTTTTTATTGCCATCTCACCCAGAAACTGAGTGCTAGCTTTCTCTGACTTTAAGCAAACTTTTCTTATAAATTATAGTTGCTATTTGCAGAAGATCATCAGGTTGGGAGCATTACAGCAGGTAATGCTAGGCCTGTTGTTTATAATTTACATAAACCACCTACCAATTTTAGATCAATGATGTGGTACGTTGTGGATCGTGATTTATGAGGAATATACTTAAATGGTGTTTGTGCAAGCTGACTTGGCTTTTCTTTATTTAATGGTGATGGGAAATGTCTCAGCCTCACCACTAAGCACCCAGTTTAATTATTTGCTGTCTAGCATCCCACTTGAAAGGGCAACTACACACGGATGTTTTGTCATCGACCTGAATGCCAACTTCTCATGCGAGTCTCTTCCAAGCTACGCCATAAATTTCAGGATTCGTAACTAGTGAGGTGCTTTTGGTGCAACTCACTCAGCATGTATGTACTGTGATTGTAGTATTTTCATTGGTTTTTCTGAACAACTCATAAACTTGCTTTCAACAAACAGTAATGTCACTGATTATAAAAATGTAATCAGTGACATTACTGCTTGCTGGAGTGTCATTACAGTGGGTAGTAATAGTATTGCAGTAACTGTATTATTTTCTAGTTATGAGTAACATAATTCATTACTTTATTGAAAAAGCACAAAAATGACGCACACATTCTGAACATTACAACGGATACAAGGCATCCTATATTAAAATACAATAATAATCATTGCACTGACTTAGATGGCACGTAATGCTTCACTTTACGGTATCATTGGTTTCTTGGTCTTAGTTTTCGACAATGACTTTACAATGTCATGGCCGTGCGCATTAAATTCTAAATGCAAAATTTGAAATAAAAAGAAACATTTTTTTTAATGTCTGAGTGTTTACTAAGCCTGCTTTCTTGCAAAGCAAGGAAAATGCTGCTGAGTTATTAATTTTGATGTAACAATGAGATGGTGGGAGTTTGTCTTCCTGGCTTTCTTCCATTACCATTGTTCTGTCGAAATAAACACTGCATTAGATCGCGGTAAAGGGGGCATTGAAAAAAGCTACCCCTGTGAATATGAAAATGGCAGTGTTTAGTTTCACCTTCTTGTCTAAGTGCTCACATGTGCAGAAGTTCAAGGGAATGGTGACATCATCTGTTTTGCCCATCTTAATTTCTGTGGTGCTGCCTTATGATTCTGTGGTTCAATAAATTGACACTTTCTGCACATAATTCGCGCTTATGAATTCGGTAACAGACACGGTAAATGCGCCATCAGAGCCAAGGTGTCTTTGTTGGAGTAGGAGTAGGGCCATGAAAAGGATGTCCTACACACTTATCACAACCGCTTTGACGCTGCTTTAAACCTGTCGAAGAATGTCGACTCATATCCTACTGATAATGCTGTGTTGGAGTAATAGACATGTTTTTCTGCACTTCTGAAGAGCTCCTGTTCGTATCTGGGGCCTGACGCACGGCATTGGTACGGGCCGATAACTGTGCTGGATAAGAGAAATGGAACAATGGACAAAAAATATGGATAAAGTGGGTGTACTGCTTGGCTTTTGCGGCCCCCAACTTGTGAAAGGGCAGCCCTGCTGAAACTTCTGTTCATCAGAAAACCACTGATTTTGCCACAGTAATTATCACAAGTGCAGCACTATGATAAGAAAGAACACAAAGCAGGTTGACAAACTTCTATCACGAAGAACAGTTTGGGATCGGGCATTGGCTCCCAGCTGCTAAAAGGTCAGCTCTGCTAAAACTTCTTTTTCTGTAGATTTGACTGCAGTAATAGTAAAAAATGTAATAGGGACTGCAGTAATCAACACAAGTGAAGCATTGTGATAGGAAAGAATGCAAGCAATTTGATGTGCTATACTTTTGTTGAGTGCATTGGTGATAAATTGTTTTATTCTTTCTACTATTTAAGTTTGATGAGCTTTTATCATGAGCAGTTTGAGATTGGGCAAACACATGATAGGGGTATGGTGAAAAAAAACTTTCCCTGTGCCTTTGTGTTCTCCCAAACTTTTTTTTTTCATGGTTGAAGGTATGGCATAAAACTAGCACCTCATTTCTTTTTCTCTTTTATCTGTTAGAAACACCTTAGCACAGTAATGTAGATTTGGCTAATGCAGCTGGGCTTAACACAGTAATGTACCACCATTGTTGCATGCTCACATGACATTGTATGGTGGCACCAGTTCAGCGGCTCGAAATCTTTTCTCTAAAGCTTAATGCTGGATGTTTTTCTGCCAAGTTGTTGTTTTAAAAAGCAGTGGCAGAGAGTATGGACAAGGAAAAAAAAAACATTTGTCAACATATTTTTTCTGCATAATAGCAAAAACAGGTAAAAAAAATGCTTCTGGGTGTAGATGAGGAAGAACAAAAGAATGGAACTTATTTGTGAAACCCTGGGACCACTGTAGTTATTTTCTTTTGTGCTTTCTCATGGCTGGATTGAGCAGGGGTGGATCAAGATTAGTGCTGCTCAAGTACTCTAAAACTTTTGTTTGCAAGGAACTGAACAAGTGTAAAAAAGGGTTTGTTATAAGTGACTAGAGCTCTGTCGCTGCCCTACGCACAAGCCGCTTAGGCTTATGTGGGGTATGAATATCTGTAAAATTATATGTGGAAAAGATGAAATAAAGATTATTATTATTATTATTATTATTATTATTATTATTATTATTATTATTTAAAAACTTTGTCACAACGTTTTGTATCAACAATTTGTCACAACTTTTTGTCCCCCCCTTTTGTTGCTACACTATTTGTCACTACATTTTGCCGCAACATTTTTTCACATTGTTTTGTCGATACCAGAGCCGTGTATACAGAGAGTTTGGTCAATCGGAGGCGCGGGCAGATGCAGGGCATACACCAGATGCAGCAAGTGGGCTTGACATGCTTTCTTGGCCAACCAGAAGCCTAAAAGGATTCCCTGGTGGTAATAGCGAGAAACTGTTTTAATCAACGGTATATGTTCGTACATAGTTTTATTAAGTGCGTAAGTGTGAAGTGTAGTAACCCTTTGTGGTTGAAAATAGAGTGCACGTAATGGTTCGATCATGATCATGCAGAAAGATGTAAGAAACAAATGCGGCCGCTCAAATCTGTTTTGCTCGGACGGCAGATTCTCGACGCTTGGCTTACGGTTTATGTCGATCGTTCCACTAGTCACACTCTTCCACCATGATTTTGGATGACCGTGATTGAAACATCACGTACGCCATATTTTCAGTTACCGAGAGTTACTCCGACGCACCTATCAAGTTTGTTTCTCGCAACCACTGCCAGGGTATTATTTCCGGCATCTGGTTGGCCACAATCGAATTTGTGAAGACGCCCTAGAACACGCCCAGCCCACTTTCGGCCAAAGGTGCCTCCTCATTTGTCTTTTTTAGGCGTTTTTTGTGTACTCACGTCCTCATCCGCCAAATAGGCATATCCGGTATGGGCGGCAAAAAAAATAAAAAAATAAAACGTGTCAACCTGCAAATTGTAAAAAATAGTGGGGAGTCAAAACGAGAATGTGGGACAGTTACGCTTATATTCTAAACGCTATCTATTGGCGTGGCAATGACAAAACAAGGCATTCACCCATACCGGAAGTGACGACAACTCAAGATGGCAATGCCCTTGTGAAAAAGGTCTATGCTTCCCAAGGAATGGCCAAACTCTCTACATATACGGCTCTGGTTGATACCACCCACAGTTTTTTGAAAACCGAGTTTGAAATTGCAGTTTTTAAGGCTTTGGGAAGGTGAAATTTTAAACAATCCTTTGAAAACTCTTCGATTTCAAAACTTTGATGTTTTGCCAGGACCTTAAGACGTTGCAATCATGTGTCATGTGGCCGAGCTAATTCTCTTAGCTAACAATCATGTGTCCATCTTTCTCTTTGCAGGGGATTCATTTTGTATTCTTCCCATTAGTCCCTGCTAGCTTTGCGCATCGTTTGTTCAGATAGTAACATTTTGAAAGCTACTTTTTTAGTTAAGGCCATCGAACAGTCATTTTCTGCGTTTCTGCCTGCTTCCATGAACATAATTTACGCATTATTCCCTTTATTCTGAAATGATTCACCACTCTAGAACAATAGGTGTAGCTCTTCGGCAGATTGTAATGTTTTGAGGTCTACATTTTGAATTAAGTTAATTGAATATGTCATTTTTATCTTCGGTTGTTTTGTATGCATTTATCAAAATAATTCACCACTCCACAACAATAGGGGTAGTTCTTTCTTGTACAGATTGTAACAGTGTAAGGTCTCTGTTTTTAATTAGTTGAGTAGGTCATTTTTATCCTCAGTTGTTTTGTATGCATTCATCAAAAAATTCACATTATTCACTTCTCCCTGAAATAATTGCACCGTTTGAGCAATGTTTGTACAGATTAACATTTTAAGGTCTACATTTTGAATAAGTCAATTAAATTTCATTTTTATTTCTGATTGTTTTGTCTGTATCCAGCCAAATCATTCTCACACTATTCACTCCAATGAGAAATGAATCGTTGCTCTAGAACACTAGTTTTTGTCACTGCCACGTCAGAAAATATACTTGAATATGTTATTTTAGGGTTTTTCATCTCTGGACCCTCCCATCATTTTTAGGCTGCTTGCATATTTGTGCAGAAACGGGATCCCTCAAAACATAAAATTCAAGCCACATGTTTTCTTAATATTCATAATTTCGAAGAAGTTATCTTAGGCTGATTGTGTTTACAAATACATAAAGAAAAGTTTAGTCGTGTTACATTACTGGTGAACATTCGAGCAGCAATTGGTTTGCACGAAGCCGCGGGCGGTTGGAGCTACACGCTCACTGGACCAATCAGCTGCCTTTCTTCCATCACCTGCCCCTGCTGTCTGCACGTGGGTATAAGCGGAAGCATGATCCCATGGTGAAAGACTATGCACGACTGGTCCAATGCGCATGTGGCATCCATTGCACTGTCAGTTTACTTGTGGATGTGGTATAACAGCGTGGGGGCTTTTCAATTCACTCTCCCTCACATCAGATCGGGTCGCCCCCTAGCTAAGGGAAAGGGTGACGGAACTGGTGGGGCGTGGCCTCCGATATCTTATGTGCGCTGGCCGTTCTCCTCGGGCCATTGCATTTGTCGGTAGAGGCTGTTACTGTGGGGCGCTTGGTGGTGCTTGCAACTTAAATCAAACAATACAAAGAAATGGCCACGAATTATTGTAATCACCATTATCGTCGGTCTACGGAACTCGGGAGTAGCTTGAAACGGGGTCCCCACCTCTCGCCGCAATGCGCAGACCTTTGGCAGCAGAGAAAAAAATCAGAAATTTGAAGGTCCACATTTTCAGAGCGCAAAAGGTGTAGAACAAATGTCCCTGCACGTAAGTGGAGTTAAAAAAAACTGTTTTCATGCGCAAGGAAAAAAAAAAAATTCTATGCTTGTCTCATCAACCCAGACAGTATCCCCACAGGACAAGTATCGATTCACATTAGAATAATGGATAGTTGGGCGAGTTGGTGGGAACTCGTTGTGTCATATTCACGTTATGCTGCCATAAAATGAAGCATCGTCTTCGTGTGCCTTGCTAACAACATTCGTCAGTTAATAGTGTGCCCTTATCCCGTGTGTTTCTTCTTCGTCTCTGTTTTCGTGTTCTTGCGCCATTCCCACGATGAATCAAGATTTGCACTAAATCTCGCATTCTGAGGTGTCATCCAGCGAAACAGTGCAAAGACCGGAATAGCAAATAAAAATTATGAATCCAACAGAGATCGACCTTTTTTTATTCTGATGATGAGATCAGTGAAAATGAAAGCTTCATGCCACGAGCTCACACTTGACAGCATGCTTTGAGACGAGTTCCGTTTCCGTTTCTGGTTGGCTTATGAGTGCCAAATGCAGAGCTCTAGAGACCTGGCTCAGCTCACTTTTTCTGCCGGACAGCCGAGCGTTTGGACAGGCCAGAGCAGAGTGCGGGAAATATCTGAGGCCGTGAGTGGAGTCTGGTAAAAGTGAGACTTCCCCTCGAGGACGTTAATGTTTGAGCCTTCCAAGTATTTTTTGTGATTGCTTCTTTTCTTGTATTTTATTTGGTACACAACATTTGTGCTGTATCTGGCCCATACTTGTCACCATGCTGTGCTCTCGTATGGGATCAGGCTGGCTACTCGTTGAAAACAAAAATTAAGTATGCCTATTTCTGGGGCTTGTGCTTTGTGTGGTTCTTGCACAGTGTGCTTCATTGATGACAGATATCACCACAAATAACAGAATGTTGAAAATGATGGCAGGGGACCCTTTAAGTAACTCTGAAAAGCCTCAAATTTTTTAAAAGTGATTCTGAGAACCCTTGGTTTTTTGCTCTTAGTCGGTGCTCATTCTTACGAGGTGCCCCCGCCTCCGACGCGCCGAGGTTCTATTTTGTCCTCCGGGGTGCAAAGTGTCGGGTTCAAACTCTGGGCGGCGACCTCCCCGGGCATTCCTTGGGGTGCGCTCGTAGCCTCAGTTGCTTTGCGACGTAAAGCCCCAATCATTCCGTCTTCAACCCCCGCTTTGGTCTTCTCTGTTGCAGCCCTCGGCGTGGCGCAAGGTGCGCAATGTGGTCCACTGGTCCCCTTTTGTCCAGACCTACCGAAAGTACAAGTACCCCTGGATACAGCTTGCTGGACATCAAGGTGATGACCCTCTCGGTTTGGTTTTTTTTTGTCTTTGTTTGAGTGAAGTCGGGGTACTGCTGTCTTCCAAGACTGTGTAATGTCCGAGACTGCAAGATATGCTTTATCCAAAAATGTCCCTGCATGCCACAGACAATTGCTTATTTTATTTGTTTCCCCTTTAAACTTCATAGCCATGCTTCATGTAACTGACATTATGGTTTCTTTTCTTCAAATTTTATTGTCTTGTATTTAGAGTTCTATGTTTTCAAAGTTAATTTTTCGCTCGAAATTCATTAGAGTTTATTTTTTTTTGTTAGATTCTCAATTCTCCGAAATTCTGAGCTTAATTCTTTTTTGTTCCCAATTTTTCAAAATGAAAATAAATTGTGTCCCGACAAAAACATGCTGTAAATTCATAAGAACTCGCCAGTATTGAAAGATATTTCTGCAGCCAGCTGCATTTGGCATTGGCACTCTTGCGACTGGCGGCTAACTGTCCCACAACACATCTTGCAAGAAAATGTGACTTCACTAAACGTCAGTACCTTGAAATAGCCAAACTCCTGGACGTATTCGTTAGGACGCATAAAAGCCTTCAGCTTCCTTTCCCCCTTCCATGAAACCTACAGGTTCACACTTTCTACTGTTATAAAAACAGAGCCTTTCCTCCCCCTCAAGGGGTGTCCAAACAGTATACTTTAGAACGCACGAGGCGACACTTCTCCGCCTTACGAAGTGAAAGTCGAAGTCCGGCAGTCCGTCTTCTGTTCGGACATGCACCGGGCAAACATTGCGGCTTTCCTCCTTGCCTCCTCCGCTTTTTTGCGACGTCGTGTGCCACCTGCGAGCGGTGTGCCTGTTGCCTGTCCATCTCTTCTGCCGCACCCTTGTATCGTTCCCTTTCCCGTTTTCGGGACCTTTTGGCTGTCGGCCTCGAGCAATTGACTGACAGTCAACAGAACATGTGGGTGGCTGTCCGGACCCACGTGATGAGCATGCTCTGGGCCCGCGTGAAGGACACGTGTGGACCTTGGCAAAGAAAATCTCCCCCCCCCCCCCCCCCCCCCCCCCCCCCTCCACCACAACAATAAAAACGGAGCACCGCAGTTCTAATGGCGGAGAAGTGTCTCTTCACGCATTCTTGAGGTGACCTGTTTGGAGAGCCCTTAGGCACACTAGCAGTATGGTCCAAACAGGAAACCGGAACAGTGGCTTTTTTTCGTGACCCAGAATTATATTGTCTGTCATACTTACGAACCTTGACGATATCAAGAAGAAACTCCCTTTAGTAATCTCAAATAATGTAGTCTCCCTTCAACAATCTAAAATAAAAAAAAATATAAATAAAATAAAATGTTTTTTAGGAACGTTAATTTTGTGCTTTGATAAACTTTGTTTGTAAGATGCTACATTTTTGCTTTTGATTTTGCCAGAGTGACCTCGAAAGTGTTGTTTTTTCTTTTTATGATTCTAAATTGACAATAATTTTATCAGCGAGTTTATCAGAGTTTTTGTTTTATTTATCTGGAAAAACCTGAACCTTACTTGCAGCAGACATTGTGCCTTTTCGATCAAAGTTTGCGATCGTGTATCTTTATGCCTGACATCATGCTTTTTTTTTTTCTTGAAAATGTGTAGTCATATCTTATTTCAAATTGGGTGCTTGAACAAAGTGGGCGCTTCCGCGGTATTTCACGGTATGCTTTTTTTTTTCTTAAGATTTTTTGTTGTGTATCTTATACCTGACATTAAGCCTTTTTCATTAAGTTTTGTAGTCATGTATCTATACCTGACATTGCACTTCTTCTTATTTTTTTTTTTTAAATATGTACATTTATATTTTATGGTGACATTTTTTTTTCTTCAAATTTTGTAATATTTTTATAGCTTTCATTATGACATAAAACCGAGAATTGCTAAAGCTTAGAGAGGCATGACATTTTAATGTAACTGTTACTGGAAAAGGGATACCGCAACAAACATTTAGTGCTTCTCTCTTGGCTTACGTGCTGCTTATTGTGTAGCGTCAACTCGACGACATCTGTTTCGAACGATAACGCAAAGACACATCCCTATAGTTGAAGCAACTACGTTAGAGACACTTCCTGTTGAATCTAAGGTAGTGTGAATTGCAGCTGTTAAATTTGCACGTAAGGTATCGCGAGCATTCTGTTTTGTTCCCTAGATTTGACTTTGATACTTAAATATTCTTGCTGTTTTTAACTCTCAGTTTGTTTTAGGACATGCAAAACCTTTCTCACATCCTACGGTGGATACTTCCGTGAAATAGAAAAGAAGCTGAGTACACAGAAAGTTTGGAGTCTGCATTTCAGTCATTTGTATGGGTCATGCCCAACAACTCGCAAGTTACGTGAGCTGCGGAAAAAAAGACTGCGGTGAGAGTACATACCTCTGGCCTTGGAGGCGGCGTGAATGTCTTAAAACCAAACGGCACTTCGTCATTTCCCTGTTTTGCAATGCCGGAAAGCAACTCTTTCTCTGGCGGGGTTATGAGTGACATGGCGATTCCTAAGAATATTTGACCAAGTTTCTTTCTAACAAACCTTTCCGGAAAGTTTGACCGGGTTTCTTTCTAATGGACCTTTCCGGAAAATCCCAGGAGACCTTGCAACGAGGGAAATTGTGGGGCTGTTTGGATGTGCGCTCGTGCCGGCCTGAACGCTCGTATATCCTGGTAGAGGCACGATCCATTCTTTCTTATCATTAGGAGCTTGGAACACAAAAATATAAAGCGAACGTAAAAGAAGGTCATCACATACTTTGTTTTGCTTTCCTGCTGCCTTCTCTGCGTTCTGAAATTGCGACCTGTTAAACCAACGTCACCTTCGTCTTCGCTTCTTAAATTATTTCACGTGCCGTACATCTGGAAGTCGCAATGCGTGAAGCAGACGCTGGGGGCACCACATATTTCCGGAAACATCTTGAGTTTTGCTCTGTGGTTCTCTGTGAACCGGGGTACTCTCTCAGACACCAATAGCGCATAAATTACAGGGATGAAACAAAAGAGGAAAAGTATGCTGCCAAACAATGCGGCATTTGTCGTTGCACTACCACCCGTCTAATCCCTTGTCATTTTTGCTCCGTTTCTTTTCAACTTTTGTTGGTCGCCGTCGTGCAGATACGGTGGTGATTACACATTTGAAGCCACCCGCCTAGATGCGAAACCGTGCACACCCTGGGAGGTGTTACTATTTGTTTTGTCCTTGGCAAACCATAAACATTATGTTAGCACAGTGTTTCTCTTTTCTGGGGCTATTTATAGGTTTGCAATTGGGCTCTTCGTGCTGATGATGCTTGCAAAATGGTGGCTTCGCATGTCTGCTGTTCTGGAGGTAGTGGCGATTGGAGCCTGCCTCTTCCAATCCAAACCTGTAACGCTTCTGAGAATTGAATTCAGAGGATGAGAGCTTACCATCCCTCGGGGAAGCTCTGTAGAGTGACTCCGGTTCGGAATCTGAGACCGCCGCAATATCGCGCAAGCGGACACGCTAAAGTAGAAGAAAGGAGACAACTTTTTTGCTGATGCTTCTAAACCAGAACAGCTTGCAAGTACTGTATGTGCTCTTGTTGGATAATTAAGAAAAACCTGGACACTGGCCCTTTCTTTATACATACATTCCTTTGGAAACAGAACCCGACCGCAGGGAAACATTTTCTGGAAAAAAAAGCTCTACCGTTAGAGGGTTCATTGGTCATTGTCAACTAGCTTAAGTCTGAACTTCATTTGGAGGCATTGGAAAGGATTGGATAGAAGCTTGCTATTAAAAATACACTGCACTCCCCAATCCTTTTTTATTTATTTTTTTATGTTTTTGGATAGAACGTGTAGCACACAAAAGATTAAAAAAAAAAAAAAAAATATTCTGTGCAATATTTACATTGTGAGACTGGATTTCCAAAGCTTGCTTCTTTTTCGGGGTTGTCGTCTCGAAACTAAAGCGCAGTGCGGAACCACTCCTAACCCAAAACGAGTCTTGCGTCATAATTATAAAAAATATTGTTTTTTTCGAGGTTAGTTCATTATGTATCATCGAGCCACTTAAAATTAAATGCTTCTGGGAGTTCAGGGCTCTTTAAGAAATCAGTAAAGCATTTGACAGGGTGTCTGCCAAAAAGGAAGACCAGAGAATCATCAGGGAATTTGGCAGGTCTGGAAAAATCTGGATTTCTACCGCAAACAGCGTGGGTCAAAAAAACTGAGCTTCCTCTCCTCTGAGCGACGGCAAGGGATGTATGTATTGTGTGACACACATTGCAGGCAACTCGGTCGGCGTGCCGAAGCAAATCTCTGCCCTGAACCTAACGGAAACCTGAAGATCCAACCTGATTTGCCCCCTCTCGAAACGCACGCACCTAAAACGAGAGCTCGCCTTGTGAGCTTCCCCACTCACCCTCAAAGGGACACTGAAGTAGATTCTGAGATCATCCTTTTGTAGTGACAACTCAATCTAGATGCTCTAAGCATCCCAACAAACCAGAAATCACAATCGTGCGTAGCTTATTTCTTTGTTAAAAGCGTGTCCAAGGATCACAACACTCCCTTTTTGGGAAGAATTTTCTTCAGATGTGAAGTGGTTGACAAAGGGCGCATGTCGGCGAGTTGCAAGCGATGGCTTACCCGCAGAGAAAAAGAGGAGTCTTATCCGATTGTGTACCTATCAGACTCTCTTTGAAACAAGTTATAATAAAATCATTCGGAATCTGCTTGTATTGTAGGGCTTTCATTGGTCCACAGAATGTAGTCCGCAAGAAAAAAGAGTCCAGATGTTTTTCTATTGCCCTGAGATGAACAGGCAGTTTTGTATTATAGGACTTGGTACATGTGAAAACTAACACCTTTTAAACAATGTAAGATCAAAAACGACCTTTTTCAAAAATAACTTCAGTGCCCCTTTAAAGACTGGTTTTACAGGCTGTGCACAGCGTGGTGGTTTAGTGCATTTCTGTTGCTTGGGCGAAAACATCTCGTGTTTGAACCGGTGAAGCCGGCAGATATCGGGTCCTATATCAAAACGTCGTCATGTTGTCCTTTTTTTTTTTTTTTTCCTTTTGTTGCTTCTTTTTCTTCTCTCGCGTTCTTATAAGTGTGACAGATACGCCGGCATCTTCACGGAAATGCCGCACTTCATGCACGCAGCGTCTCCTCGGGGGTCGTTAGGGGATTTGGATAAAACAGTCGGGGAATACCTGGACGAGTCGGGGAATTCGGAAATGCGATCTTGGCAGATGCCCTGATGCGAGCTTTGCTTTCTTTTTTGCAGGCAACTTCCGTTCGGGAACGCAAGGCACGATCCTAAAGAAGCTGTGTGGCAAGGAGGAGTCGTGCCTGAAGCAGCTCATGAGGGACTCGTGGCTCAGGGAATACGTGCCAGAGTTCAAGGGGAGGGTCGACATGGACGACGGCTCAGGTGAGTGTGGGCAGCGTTTTCTCGAGCCATTGGCGAAGAAGCCTCAAACGTACAGACACCTGTATTCACCGTCTCCGACTAACTAGCATTGTTTTAACGTAAGAAGTGAGTCTAAGTAGTCGCGAGCTAAACGAAGAATGAGCGACTAAAAGGCAGCTAGGTCCTGTGCTATTCATGAGCGCGAAGCAAGCGGGAGATTTTTCATAGTCGGTGACAGTTCAAGAGTTCGGGGGAACCTCCTCCCACCCTTTCCCTTTTTAACACAGGTCTGCTAATGACCTCTTTAGCAAAGGTCTGCTCTGCAAGCTTCTTCCGAACTCTTAACCTGCCATCAACTGCATACATTCGGGAGTAACGAACGTAAAAGTATAAGTCACGCATCTGCCTTAACTAGTGCTACTGTGTGGACTGGGATTTTATCGCATCAAAATAACATTTAAATATTTATTAAGGAAAAAGAAATGTCATCATGATGAAAGCCTGATCGTCCAAGGCAAAGTTTTACTAAGAAAAAGTAAAAATTCCGAGGAAGCACTTTTTATGAGTTGTAAATGCAAAAGCATGAATGTCATTCTTCCGCTCCCTTAGTCCGTCAGCGGCGTGCTTGCGTGTACGACCAAGTCTCGCTATTGCCGAGGTAGCAGCCAGTGGCCGAGTGCGCACTCTTGTGAAGTGGCCACGCCGCACTGAGCTCGGCCGTGCAGCCTCTTCGCAGTTTGCTTGTGTGGGCTCTGCGGCCAGGCCTGCAACTCCTACCGACTGCTGGGCTGCTGCGTGTGCTGCGGCGCCATGGAAAGGGCTTCTCTGGTGGCGTCCCTTGGAACTACGCTGCGCGACATCCAATGGGAGCCTCGTTCCTTGAAACTATGACGCGCACAAGCCAATGGGAGCCTATTCATCAGATTTCTGCTAGAGACGACATCGGGACAGGGGAAGGTGCCGTCTGGCGCGGCTTCAAAAGCTGATGATGTCGGTTCTCTCCATGGGGCATAAATCGTGCAAGGGAGACATTTCGGAAGCCAAAAGCCTCAGTTGGACCCGCGAAGAGCCGCACGAGGCTCGCTAGTTGTAGTTCGCCTACCCCCGGTCTTCCGCAGGATGCTTACCGTTCTCTCTTGGGACGTACCGTCTCATTTTTCTGCCCGTTTAGCCTTCCCTGGGTGTTTTCGTCGAGCTTTCTCGTTGGCCCCCGCAGTGTACCTGGAGCTTCAGGACCTGCTGGCCGGCTTCCAGTGCCCCTGCGTGATGGACGTCAAAGTGGGGCTGCGCACCTATCTCGAGGAGGAGCTAGCCAAGGCCAGGGAAAAGCCCAAGCTGCGGAAGGTAAGCTCCACCACAGCCATTCATGGCTTCGCTTCGCCGGTTGACGAGTTAACCCAAAGCATCCTTGACGACAAGGCTGTGGTGCTGGATGTTCTGCGCCCCCTGTTGGAGTTCGGTGCACGGTACAGATTGGATGCGAGGGCTGTGTCGGCTTTCGACTGGGGCTCGAACCCTCGGCGGTTGAATGCGAGTCTGAGCCAGAAGTTGACACACACTCGTGCTCAATTTGTGTGCCACGCCGATCTTTGGTAGGGGGCGTAAAAAAGACACCACTACTGTCTCGTTGCATTGGACACTGCTTCTCAAACTTTGCGTTACTGTGGAGCCCCATTGAGTATGTTCATACATGTTGCACATACATCGAGGAACTTTCATCGCTGTAATCTGGAAAAAGTTTAGCTCATCGGCGTGGCTTAATTTAAGTCGCGTTTATTGTTTGTGACGCTCTAAGGTTGAGTCTTGACAAAGCTGCCTTGCAGTGGAAAGCAGAAATGGCGACGCGTATCTCGGCACTCGCTTCGAGAAAGCCCATAGTAAAAATGTACTCAACTTGAAACTGGCAAGAACATGACGGGACTCGTGGAACCTCTATTATAACTGCAAGGATGTTCAGTCCGGCGATTTAAACCTCTCCGGTGCCTTACATGTCCCCGGTGGAGCGATCTCCGAATCAGTGCGGACCCCCACCAATGTCACTGCAGCCCTAGGGTCCGCCGACCCTAGTTTCAAAACTCCCAATCTAGGAGTAGTTGGTTAAATCACTAAAAACCCTACTACGTTCCTCGCCAATTTCAGAAAGTGTTGCAAACACGACATTATGCCTTCTCAGTGTGCTCCTGAGCAGTGTTGTGATCCTGCCCACTCTGGAGTTGGAATGATTCCGGAATCATTCAGTGCTTTCGCGACCCTCGGATGGAATGGGAATGGAGTTAGTGCCTTTTTGCCCATAGTGCAGAAGGAATGGAATGGGCTCCTTTCTTCAGCTATGTGCCCACTGCTATCTGGCACAACGCTAGCACATGGTCAGAGTGGCTCTTGAGACAGCACCATTGCATTTAAGGTGACCGGCAGCTTGATACTATTGACAGCGATTTTGTGTTCTTGCCGTAGTGCATGGAGATTTGGGGCAGGTATGTGTGGCGACGCTTCTAGCAGCACACTAGCGGTGTTGTTGCGCAGGTATTCAAAGCAGACTGCAAGGTGGCTTTTTCTTGCGCCACACAGGAACTAGACGTTTTTAAGAAGCGTGCCTCTGACAGTGTTTGCAGATTGTTATTTGTAAGAGGTATTAGGATTCTTACCATGACTTTATGTTCGATTGCACAGTCAATGTTTGCAGTTCCCCTAAGCGCTTTGCGCAAACGTTGCTCGGCTTAGTGGAATCGGTGCTTTGGGGGCGCATTTTGCATAGTTTTTTAGTCATCTATGTGTTTGATAATGTCAGCTTTATGCTGCTTTTGCCGCCGCACCGTATGGATTTCAAGAGCCGTTTTTCACGGCTAGGAATTAAACGAAACAGTTCAGCCACTCCAGGAGTGGGAAGGAAAAAGGCCAGTGTCTCCATTCCCGTCGGTTGAAAGGAATGGAGTTACTGGTAACTTCGATTCCCCGGAATGGAGTTGGAATTCAATGGGAGTGCTCAGTCCGCAACACTGCTTCTGAGCACTTGACTATCGGGACTGCATTCCAAAGCTAGCACCTTGCTTTTACATTTTTTTTCATTGTTGGAAACGTGTGAACAGATGATTAACTCTGAGGTCTTTGGTGCAGCATAACCCCAAACTCTTTCTGTTTATAATAAAAACTTTTTATTTAACAATAAAAGGTTTTAAATAATATACATAGGAAAATGTTGGTTTTTCTTTATGCAGGGGGCTCCCGTTAATTAGGGCGTACATGACAGGACCTTGAAAATTTGTTTGGCTTGTCGGATGTTGAGCCTAGCAATAGTGGCGACTACCACGCAAGTTACTGTATTTACTCCCGTAATGAACACACTTTTTTTACTGAAAAATCTACACATATTTGGGGGGTGCGTTCATTACGCAGGGTAAAAATTTTGCATTTACACATTTCGTGCAAATGTCATATTAGGTGCCATTATGACACAGCAAGGTACTGTGGCACGTCTACGCTGATGGAGGCGCACCCACGACTGGTCTGGAAATGGACACAGTGACCATGAAGTGACTACAGAAACAGGCTTCTGTGGACAGTATGGACACCGGGTCTGCCTTGATTCACTTGGGAGTGACCGTCGACAGAGCGGAGCTTTGGATTTTCAGTGAAGTTTGTTGGGGAGGTGTGTCAGTATCGTCAAAAGATGTTTTCATGCACAGCTGTGGGTCAGCCTTGGCAGCAGTGGCATGAATGAGTTTTCAATCGGCAAAGTAGACGCCTCAATCTTTTCTAGCTGGACATTGAATTCAATGCACCCGTCATTGCTAGTGGCTTGAAAATTGCTAGCAGCAAGCATAATTGTTGTCGGTGCCAGCGATGCAGATGCCTCGGACTTGGCCCCTGCCAGTCAATGCACATTTGACCGATTTCACTCGACTCGTTCTTGACTAATCTCTAATCTCATCTCCTGCAGTTGGCAACTGGGAGGATCAACTTCCATGTTGAGTTATAGTATTTTTTCTGGGTGTGACACTGCCGCATAAAATCACAGTAAAAATTGCATGAAAAAGTAAATAAAAAAACATTGAGATAAAAAAAAGAAAAAAATTTGTTCGCTAGGCTTTTTTGTTTGCATACCTTTTGAAGGTAGGATCACCCTGGCCAGTGTCTTTACTTATGTAAAGGATACTAGAATGAAATTATCATGAACGCTGTAGAACGATGGATATCAGAGATTGAGGAAACATTAAGTTAAAAGGAACAGGCAGGTATGGGAGTCATTTTGGTTACTTTCTTTATACCGGCTCACCTGCTTCACTGCTTTGGCTTAATCTATTGTAGTTTAGGCCTTCCCTTGCACTGAACCGACAAAATGCTGTTCGGCATGCTTTTATTGAAGCATCCTGATTAACGCTGTAAAACCAGAATCCCTATAACCTAGCAATGGGACGGGGCTGGGTCATCCGGACTTCCCAGTTCCCCTCCTCCCATCCCCGGCAGCAAACATGGTTCAGTGGACATCCTCGAGATGTCCCGACGTTCCACGGATGTCCCGTGGACACGCATAGAATGTTCATGCCGCCCGGTACGTTGTCTGGGGGTGCCGGTTGGACAGCAGGTTGCTTTTCGTCTGCTTTAGGACATGTACGAGAAGATGGTTGCGGTGGACCCGGAGGAGCCGACCCCCGAGGAGCGGGACCTGAAGGCGGTGACCAAGCCCCGCTACATGATCTGGCGGGAGACCATCAGCTCCACGGCCAGCCTGGGCTTCCGCATCGAGGGCATCAAGAACCCCGACGGCACCTCCACCAAGGACTTCAAGACTACAAAGTCCAGGGATCAAGTCATGAACGCCATCGACACCTTCACCAAGGGCTTCGACGACGCGCTGGTGAGGACTGACGGCGCGCCCTAGAGCAGGAGCGGTCCTTAAACTTTCCTACCCTGAGGAACTCCTGGCTAGCTTTGATGGTAGCCGACAAACCACTCTGCCTTGGCATTGATTCAGTAGAGCAGTACAGGAGTCTAAAGGCATTGTGAATAATAGTAATGCTTTCTCTAGAGAGTGCTTGGCACATAGTTATGCATCAGTGAGTGACTCAGATATGCTAAAGTAGCGGTCAAACTCAAGAATTGCTTGGGGTCAGGGACGGACGAGGAAATTTGGGAGTTTGGTTAACCCCCCTGGTCTTTAAGAACCTTGTTGGGGAACCCATGCCTTAAGATGTTTTGTTTTGGCTGCGGAACCAGCTACTGGACCGGATTGGGGACCTGTCAGTCGTTTTGTTTCGGCAATGTGATCGGATTGGGAATTGGTCACAGTTGTTAGGTTTCGGCGATGGGGCCCTGTTAGTCGTTTTCTTTTGGCTTCTGGTCCAAATTAGGGACCGGTAACAGTCATTTCGTTTTGGCTACGGGGCCGGATTGGGGGCTTGTCGGTTGTTTTGTTTTGGACTCCGGTCCAAATTAGGGACCTGTCACTGTCGTTTTGTTTTGGCTACGTGACCGGATAGGAAACCGGTCAGTCTCGTTTTAGCTACAGGGCCAGATTGGATGGAGCCTGTCAGTCGTTTTGTTTTGGCTTTGGGACCGGATCGGGGACCTGTCGGTCGTTTTGTTTTGGCTATGGGACCGGATTGGGGACCTGTCACACTCTCGAGGGCCGGAAAATATGCAAGACAATATAAACGAGGAAATACTAAATAAACAAGCCTAAATAAGCACTTTAATACAATACATTAAATGTGAACAAAAATGTAAGCTGGATGAATACACATACCATAAAATACCGAGCAAGTGCCCACTCAAAATTATGGGATAATCGCGGAAAACTCGGGGATGGGCGCTTGTTAGGTCTGAGAGAAAAAACTCAGAAGGATCGCTTAGTCCGGTGGGCCCTTGCTCGGCCCGACAGCCGAATTCAAAATGGCGGCCATTTTATGCACTTGGAAAAGGGCTGTCATTCGCCGAGCATGCAAACGTATAAAAGCAGAGAAACCTTCCAGAAGCATGGATATGAACAGTTTATTGAGAGAAATGGAAAAAAAAAAAAAAGAAGCACTAATGAACTCTAGTTTTCGTTAGTCAAGCCGTCAAGACTCTTCTGAGTCGGAACAAAACATTAGGTCCATACACTCGTAAACAAGGGCACCGCGGTCATGGGGCACCGATGGCGATCCAACGCATGCCAGTCGTTGGTGCAGCTCCCTGTCCTCGCTGCCGTTGAGTGCAGTGCCTCTAGAAGCCGGTTGCTGACCGTGCGGCCAGCCGTGCGTTCATCCTTCAAGAATTCAAATAAGGCATCATCAACCTCTTCACTGAAAACTGGCGCCCCGTCACTCAGCTTGCGTTTCAGCAGTGGTCTTCCATGGTTCTGTTGCAGGAGCAGTTCGCATTTTGAGTCCCACTCGCGCACTCTTTTACGGTCAATCTTGAGTTCACGCGATGTCCGGCTTACATTCTTTCCGTGGCGGCTATGCCATTCAACAACTTCAGCTCTCCTAGCGACCGTATACGAGTGCATCGTCCAAACAAGTGAACAGAGCGAACGCAAGCAATGCAGCGCGATGAACACGGAACTAATCGAACCACCGAACAACAAGCGGAAGCGGAGGGGCAGAGGCACTCGGACACACGGCACGTGTGCAGCACACGCGCTAAGCTCTGCGCGGCTTTCCATTCGCTGGATACTCCTTTCCAACGGTCGCTTCAACTTCACGAGATAACGGCTGTCCGCGGCGACTGGGCGCTTGCCATGTTCTTTGCATATTTTTCGAAATCGTTCAATGGGGGGTGGGCGGTTGATGTGTCCTCTGTTTGTTTTTGAAATCGTTCAAAAATAGGGGGTGGGCCCTTAATGTTACATGGGCCCATGCTCGGTATTTTACGGTAGTTACCGTATTTTCCTGGCTATAGTCTGCACACTGTACGTGTTTAAAAGTTGAAGTATTAGGTTGTGCGGACTATACAGGAATATTGTTTTACAAGATCTTTCATTAATGGGAGTCATGACAAAATTTGTGAATGAAAGTTTGTTAGTGATGGTTTATGTATAATACAAGCTTCTTTGTGAGCTAAGAAAGCAGACATTTGTCCACGTGTACCGTGTGGGAGGATATTTTCGTGTCGACTAGGCACCAGGTGTGGACTATGCACGGCTTGCGGACCATTCACCGGGTGTGGACTACCTAAGCAAAATACTTTTTTTTTTGACCACAAGTTTGCCCCGCGGTTTATATACCGGGTGCGGCCTATAGCCCGGAAAATACGGTAATTTTTAAATGCAATATGTTGGAAATTATGGCATTGCAAAATAATTGGGACCCAGAGATTTGACCGGGCACAAATCAAACCTTTGGTGTAGTCGCGCAGGGAAGAAAACAAATGAGTATGCCATATCTGATCATGACAGTGTGCAATAGGACACTAAGCATGATATGCATGAGAATGCAAAAAAAAAAAATTTTAAGTTAATCAAGACATGAGACAGTAATGCTGGTGATGACAATGTTCAATAATTGATAGTTAAAAAAAGCTGTGCATTTTAACTATTATTTCTGATATTTTGTTTGCGCTTTTAATCTGCATCGCAGCAACACTTATTGTTTTATTTTTAATTTCTTTTGCGCGTGCTTATTTCTGCGTATGTAGCAGCGGGTCATGGTTCACGTGACCCACCACTACGTAGCGGGGGGTCGCGTGGAGACCCCTCTCCTAGAGGAATGTGGATGATCAGTGCAGTTAACTGGACAGACATGGCACTATGGCATTTTCTGATGGCCGAAGTTTGCCCGACGTCACCATTCCAGATTGAAAATTCTGGCATTTACCTGTAAACACAAAACCAAAATTGACGGTTGGGCTTGCTCCATGAATGTAGCAACCCCGACTTTTCGTACTTCGGAGGGACTGAAAAAATGTCCGAATAATAGAGCAGTCCAAAAAATCGGCACATTAAAAAACGTGCCTTTATTACATCTAAGCGGGCTTAAAAAAAGCAGTCGGGAGTGCCTTGCTTTTGGGTTGCGCCACCGCTTGCGTTCGACCACTTTCTATTAGCTTGAGAATTGCCGTCTTCTTTTCTAGCGTTATGGTCGAGTACTTTCCGCGCTTCTTTGCAACACTTAGCGGTAGCGAAAGAACAGGTGGGGCCTGTTCGTAGTCGCAAATACAGGCATGCGACAACGCTTTAGCGAGCAAGGCAAGAAATGTTGTGAAACGCAACCAAAAATCCGAATGCAATGCATTTGTCAAGGCGTGGAGGGAAGACGGGAGCGACAAGTTGAAGCCACCTTATGGCGGCCGTGTCACGCGATTCCAAGATGGTGGCGTTCACACGACTGAGAGTGAAAAGGTCTACAGCGTAGACCGCATATAACGTATGTCGCGGGAGTCGCGAAAATCCGCACTGTAAGCGGTACCGCGCTATAACCAAAACATCAATTTTCCAGGCCAAAATACATGCCATGAGACAACTTACCTTTGTAAAAAAATTTATTTTATGTTAGATGAAAAATAAAGCTTAGTTTGAAGAAAGTCTTTATTTCACCAGACTAGTACACTTCTCTCTCAAGTGTGTCACACATTTTGAAATAAATGAGCGACTTTCGCCTGGCGCAGCCTTTTAACGGCGTCGCGGCTTGCAAACGGACGTTGCGAGCGTTCAGGATTGCTAACCCTAATCACTTTTCTCCGGTGATAAAAACGCGTGAAAATTCGCATCCTTTATACAGTACGCGCCAGTAATACCTTCAACTTGAGCACAGGCATGAAATGCTCCAAATAAGAAATCTGGGCGATGTTCGAAAACACAAATGCTTAGAAAGCACCACTGTAGTCGAAGTAAACAAACACGACGACACGGGCGTTTCTGCAGTCTTGAGAGTGCCGCCACAACATCGCCGCACAAGTAGGTGGATCTTCCCTTCTAGTATGTGCTGGGTTATTCGCTCACACAACGAAAATTCACAGTCAAGGATAGCGCTTTCACGCGGAACGATGAGCTTCCACCACGCCGTCTACGTCGACGATCACGGCCGATGCCATGTTTGCGGATAGAAGCAGCCGGCCCGCGATCGGCAAGCAACGCGCACGAACACTTCTCCTCGACCTGCGATTGGTCTGTCGTTGCGGTTGTTTTCCAACGCAGCGGAGGGATGCACGCACGTGAACAACAAGTGCGTGCGTCACTCCGTTGCTATGGCAACTGAAGCCTCTCTCTTCGCTTCTCCCCGCTTCTTCGAGCAACCTCCTTGCCCCGCGAGTGCCGCTTGCGGCGAGTGCTGTTATCTGGTGTCGCACAGGGAAGTGTGCTCGCTGCGTTGGTTGGTCGGCGCGGTCGGCGGGCTGTTCCAGAAACCGCACTACCGTAAAATACCGCGCATCCGCCCATTCCACATTAAGCACCCATTACCAAATTTGTGAGATCTGAGGAAATGCGTATGTATGTATGTCCGGTCATCAATTTTATATGTAAAATTGATGACCGGACAAGTGCCCATCCCCTATTTTTTTGCGATTATCTCCAAAGTTTGAGTGGGCGCTTGCCCGGTATTTTACGGTATAACCGGTATTTCCCTTCGCGCGCCTGCATTTTAAGCGGTATGTAATTACATGGAGTTCTATGGGAGGCGAACCGGTGGTTTAAAAAAGCCACGTTATACCCGGTCCTGCACTATAAGCGGTTACGTTGTAAGTGGTCTATACTGTACGAGGGTTGTATAGGAGCTTTTGTTTGCGTTATTCTGTTTTAGAGGGTTAGGTATTCTAATTTGTTGGACTCTTCATGCTTGTGTACAGCAAATATGTATTCTATTAAGAAACTAGATATAAACCTGTTACTATTATGATTATTGAGCAGTCTCCTGCTTTGGCAGACATGTGTGTTAGAACGTGCGACCACGCGCGGCCTTCTCTGTGCAGGGGAAGTACCTGCAGCGGCTGAGGGCCTTGTACGACGCCCTCGAACACTCGGAATTCTTTGCTGCACACGAGGTGAGTGGCTCCTGGTTTGGGTGTTGTCACAAGCACCGAGGTGCTCCCGGGAGTCGCACGCAGCGTGCAATTAAATAAGAGCATAAACAAACCATGGGAACCAAACATGCATCTCAAAACGTGCATTGAACAACTTGATTCTCATTCCTAAAAATGTATTATACCATCATACTTTCCTCTTATTTACGCACAAGCTCCGTGCATCCCCACTGCAGCCTTCCATTCTCTACTCTGGAAACTTTGCCGACTTCTTCTTAGTAACATTGCGTGCGATGCTCAGGGTGTCCCAAAATATTACGATGATATAGTTAGATAAGCTTGGGATAAACTCGGGGTGTCTACCAAGCTGGAAAACAAAAAATTATCGGTAGTATGTGCACCTACTCCTCGGTAGGTGCACTTCCGCAGCCCTTTTGTGTCTCTGGTATGGAAACTTTTTCTATCGTGTCATGGGAGCATCTTCCATCGGAAGAGCACCTTAATAACATTTTATTGTAATTAGTCATGAGGTCACTACTGTCAGAAGACCCTGTCTGATATTCTGATTGCACATCGGCAATTGTTGCAACATTGCACCCTCTAAGCCATAAGGCGACCTGTAGGATTGGGAAAAATGCCCAAATGGTAGCTGATCAGATGTCTTCGCACAAGTTCACCGAACGTTCGAAAAGGCTTTGCGGGATTTTTTGGCACTTCGAGAGATCTGACACTCTCACTCACGCCCTTAGCTGGTGCCACTAACTGGTTCCGATGGGTAATGTCAATACTGATAACTGGACCCATTACCGATTCCAGTGCAATCCTATCAGTTTTTAGAGCTTCTAGACTAGAAACAATCAGTTTCTAGCCCAGATACGATAATCGGTTATAACGTCTGAATTTTGGGGTTTTCTTATTATTGTTATAAGTGGATTGCACTGTAGTAGGCATCACTGATGCAAAGAGCTTCGATATATCTGTGTAGCTTTCAACCATACAGATAGCTTGCAACAGTGCTAACAGAATTGCTGCTGATGGCTGATGGCCAATGTCGCAACGAACTTGTAGTAAAAGTGATAGCATATGTAAACAAAATGATTTGGGGGTTTAGTACATTCCCAAAAGACTTCTGGAAAGTGCCGAGAAAAAGTTGAGGATATCCTTTTGACTATTGTGGGAATCTTGTAAGGTGCCACCAGACTTTCAACCACAAGGGCCTACACCACGAAAAGTCTTCATTAGATTGCGGGTGCCTCAGTCAAGATTTAACCCTTATCCACTGGGGATCCGTGGGCCCATACTTATGCCTCTGATCCGCCGGTGCAGTGACCGTTAACTTATGCGACACCGCTGATGACCCTGCATACGATCCAGGTAGAACCGGATGCCGAGAATAGGTGGTCATAACTATTCCCAGTATATCGGAAATATTTACTGCTCCTCAAAGGTATGAACAGAATGCATTTGGGCCACTCTAAATAATCCTTAAAATTCGGTGGTTTGAATGTACACAATTTGTTTCACTCGAGCTTTCTACCATTCCCGGTAAGTGCAAGATGCATCTGTGGCATCCATCATATTCTCGCAACTACGAGTACCCGTTTTGCAAGCGAAAGGCTTGAAAAACTGTTTGGTACGTAAATGGAAGCGACCTTTCTACGCACGAAGCCCCGCAGCTCTCGGCTGGCGAGTAACTGTTATCTGGTTCGCCCTTTTATCAAACAGAATGCCACGTGGTACGACTTATGTGACAGCAGTGAGAGGGCTATTGCACTGATTTTTGCAGTTCTTTAATGCGTAGTGCCAGATTGAGGGGCAAATTTGGAGAAGGCTAGATATGTCGGAATGCAGGCTGGTTCCGAAAATTGTACAGAATGGGAACAGTCCTGGAGTATGGCTGCCACGAAACTATATTAATTAAATTTTAGTTAATAGGCAATTCACGGTTTTGATTATTTTTGCATTTAGGGTCTGCCTGGGAACATAACCCAGATGCAAAAACGGATTTCGTGGACCTCCCGTAAAAAAGTTTTTGAATATGTGTAAAACATTTTGAACGTCCTGTAAGGATCGAACTCTCCATAAACTTGTACTTTTTCTCTCTCTCTCTCCCCCCCTCCCCCTGTATAATCTATTTCGCTCTCTCCCCCCTCCCCCTGTATAAGAAATTATTTCGCTCTCTCCTCCCCCTGTATAAGAAAATATTTCGGTAATGCTGGCTGGCGAGAGATTTCAGCCACCTACTTTGTCACTAGATATTTTCTGTCCTCTGTGATTAGCTTCTTCTCGTCAAATGACCAGCCGGTAGGGATAGACAAGTAGCTTGCTCAAGAAATAGAACGGACATTGCACTTCGATTAAAAATTTTTTTTTTTTTAGGTGTCCGATTTGCAGCATTTTAAAGTGAGAAAACTTTCGAAGATTATACTTTATCGACATAATATTCTACACATATGTGCGTGGTAAACACTTTCAAGTGATGCACAAACCTATTCCTTACCCGTGACTCGTTGCTCTCCTGCCAGATGTGCGCAACTACAAAACGCTTGGTTGGGGGCATTGACTTACATGGCTCATTGATGATACTAGTACCGAAAACTAGATGTACGGAAAACTGCAAACCGACAGTGGTTCGCTCGAGAGAGCTGCGGCTCGTTTTAGTGGCATTCCTGCAAGCCGGCAGAGTTGACATTGGGCCTTTCTTCTCCTTGCAGTTTATCGGGAGCTCGCTGCTCTTTGTGCACGACCGCCTGGCTGCCAGCGTCTGGCTCATAGACTTTGCCAAGACAGTGCCCGTGCCCGCCAATGTGGGCGCGGTGAGCCACCGTGCTCCCTGGGAGGTGGGCAACCACGAGGACGGCTACCTCATCGGCCTCTCGAACCTCATCGGCATCTTCGAGGAGCTCCTGGACACCCGCTGTGGCGGCTACTCCAAGAGTCTGCCCCCCGAGCTGCCCGGCTAGGCTCCCCCGCAACTGTGCACGCGTAACTCTGTGCTGGGCGGTGCAAACCCACGCATCTCGCGTGCCCTGCGACAGCGTGCGAGCAACTCCCGCTTTGGGAGGTGCGACTGTACGTACGTGCTGCGTGCCCCGTGGTCTCCATTTGCAACGGCCTGCTCCAGCAAACCTGTACAAACATGCGCCGAGCTACCGACGTGCTCGCCATCGAGAGACGACATGCTTGAAAATGGAGAGATAACCTGTTTGGGCGTGGTCTCTCCTTCCCACAACGCGAGACAGATTCGTGCCGGAGGGCGTGACCGTGACCGGACGTGGCCCAAATCTCCACGGAGCATTGTTGCCTGCTACGAATCTACCGGTCGCCACCGCGGACGAAAGGCACTCCAGAAATCGTAACGCGTTTCAGCTAAGCTCCTAGTTTGCAACAAAGGGTGGCGGGTGTGCGAGCGAACCTGCGTGCAGGAGATTGATCTGAGGGCCGCACAAAGTGTGCATTGTTACGA
This sequence comes from Ixodes scapularis, assembly GCF_016920785.2. Classification (NCBI taxonomy): domain Eukaryota; kingdom Metazoa; phylum Arthropoda; class Arachnida; order Ixodida; family Ixodidae; genus Ixodes; species Ixodes scapularis. The sequence continues at coordinate 32,510,770 of NW_024609836.1, read as the reverse complement.
ACATGCTGCCCGTCGTGGATCGTCAACCAAATGTAGCAAGAAGGGGTAACATGCTAGGCGGTAAGCTCGCACTTCTTATGAGGAGTTGCACAAGCGCCCCGAGAGACAAACTTTAGAGGGACCATCTCTGCACTTCAAAAAAGACGTTGATTTGGGGATTCGGCTACACGCGGTAACACTCCACATCCGAGCTTCACAGTTCTCTTCGGACAAACCACGAGAAGGTGGCGCACCAACGGTGCCTACCCCTCGACACGACAGATGCGTGGTTGGTTTTTATTCTTTGTTGTTATTTTGTTGTTGCTATTTTTCTGCGTTTGAACGGGATGCAGGACACTGGCTGTTCGGATGTCATCGAGGGAGTGTCATCGTAGCTGGCTTAGGCTGTCTGCCTTTCGGTAGTCATTACGCCGCCGTCTGCTCGGCAAGTGGAGGGAGAGATTCGTGCAGCCCAGTGCCGTGTGTGTTGTTACTCATCTGTTCTTTTTTGTTGGTTACGCTGCAACACTTGTAACTGGGGAGGAAGAGCACGCGGAACGGGTCTGTTCTGGAACATATTACGCATGTCTGCAAGAAACTTGCAGATTGTGGTTTGCCGCGATTTGGAACGCTGCGGGATTGCCTTACCGTGCGTGCGTTGAAGTGTGGTATTCACGAGGTCATCACTGTTTTTATCACTTTTCCCCATTGCAGTATCCTTTTGCACTTGGTCTAGTGCAACTTCTTAAGTGGTTGGATTCTTTTCAGAGCAATTTCGACTGTGGTCAGATTTAAACATTTTTCCCGTATTCTGAAAAAAAAAAAAAAAACTTTAAAAGACAAATACTGGGATGTGGAAAATGTAAATGGAATATAATTGTGATACTGTTAAAGCAGTTATGCCTTCAATTTCTTTTCTTTTTTTTACGTTGGGAACATTTATTGGTTTCGCATGATCAAAGTTAATGTTTTGTTTTTTTGTAATGTCCTTATCTCGGAAACATTGGTTCAATCATAATATAGACCTTATGATGTCCTGAAAATGGGTTGATAAAGCTATAGTACTTACAACTTTATTGACAAAGACAGTCAAATAACTTCCTATCACTTCTCCCCATTTGTTTGCACATTTTTTTTCACTTAAAGTTGACATTTTGAAGGTTTCATCTAGGAATTGTGATGTCATCAGCTTCAATCTGACAAAAGCATGTGCACACTTAAGTATCCCCACAACATTTTCAGTCATTGTTGTGTAGGATCCCACTAATTGTGTGTTTGTATTGTTGCCAATTCTGTTGGAATGTGCCAACCTTATCTCAAATGTTTTCTACTGGGCAACCTCCCGTTTTCCTAAATTGATAAAAGGGATATTCAGAGGATGCTAAGCCACTGGTATTTTTCGAGGCACTTGATGGCTCAATCCACAAGGCTTCTACTGGAATCAAAGGACGGGGAAGTTTTAAAATTGCAATTAGAGGAACTTGTCGCAGAACTTGAGTATTAGATTAACGAGCAGTTCACCCAGGCTGCGGCTGGTGCCCAACCTTTTTTAATTGAGGGAGCCATTTTCATCAGCGCGGGAGTGAGACTATATTTGACATACTGGATGTCTATTGAACGTCAAAAACAATTTCATGATCATCCGAGGAAGGGCATTGCTTCCTAGAGCCTCTCAATCAGTGCCAGCGCTGCTCCCACCATTATTTACCAGCGCCATAGCATTCACATGTTCTGAAATGGACTCTAGACCGAGGTCCAAACGTGGCAAAAGATGCAAAGACAATGAAGAGGCTAATTAATCCTACTAAAATGAGCCTCCGAATATTGAACCACTTCACTCATCTAATGGTGCTGCTCATCTATCAAACTCCATCTTATGAATTACTGGGTTGCTTGTGGCACACAATGCGCAACATCCTCGAAAAGAGGTTGAGTGGTAAAGGTAGGTTTTGTAAGTATTTTTATTTCTAAACGGCGACGAGGGGAATATATAGATATTAATCTTCGAAAGGGGCCCAGTTTATTTCGAGACTAACCCTTAATGCAACACCTTCTTGTTATCAAAATGGGAGTATTTGGTAAAAATGGGATGGTTAAGACCTTTACCTATTAGCAGAAGAGACATTTCAATCTGTCGACCCACCATCCGATTTTCAGATGTCTTAGGTGTTAAGTGTTCTGTGTTGGTTACCTAAATTGCAGTCTCGCATTTTCTCTTCTAATGTGTGTGTGTGTGTATGTGTTTTTGTGCGTGTGCCTTGTTTCGACTGCTTTTGCCAGATGGCAATAGGGACTTCTAACCTCTTTGTTGTACATAGATGTTTCTTCGTCAGTGTAGAAAGCGTTGCCGAACTGCGAACACTGAATTGGGTTAGTTTTGCGGTAGTGTCCGCAGTGGTAAAAAATATGTTGGCCTTACCTAAATACCTCTGGTGTGAGTGCAGGCTCTTGCAAAGGCACGTTGTTTCGCGGCGTCTTTCCTGAGTGAGGCAACGCTCGAAGCTGAAAAGCCAGCTCTGTCTGCCCCCCGTGCCATAGCGACCCGAGAACTGGGGCGGATTGACATCTCGCCTTGTGCCGATGCACGATGCAGGCCTGCTCAACTACCTGAATCCTTTCTTTGTACTTGTGCAAAGTGTTGATGTGCTTCTTGGTGTACATAGATGTGTTTTTATGTGCATTATTTAAAAGGGAAAAAATGGCTAGCAATGTACATATGGAAAAAATGTGGCTGTTTTCACCTTGCAACGAAGTAAAGCAAATGTACCAAAAGTAGTGTTCTGGGTTTCATCTATTTCTCAAGTTAATTTTTTTTTTTTTTTCCCCAAGTCTAGTTCAGAATTAAGCTACTTTAGGAATTCTAGGTACTTTAGAAACTTAACTCCAAACTTTGCTGTCCCCCCCCCCCCCCCTTTCCCCCCTCAGTCACTAACCATGAAAAAGGCCTTTTTTTTTGGGGAAGGGGGGGGGGGGGGGGACATTGGTAAAGGCTGCTTAAGGTGGCAAAATGTTAAGTTTGCCTCTGGGGGCGGGCACCTAAGTGTATTGTGCTGCAAGTGAACTAAATACAATTTGGTAATGGGACAGATGGCACAGGCAAGCTGGTGTAGATTTACCATTTTCTTGAACCGCCCGAGACTGGATGTAGAATTGGAAGAACCAAGAGTGGAAGGGACAGGAACAGAAAGACTGAGGGCGTCGTCTCAAACTCTGCTGAAAGTTTATGCAGTTGCACTCCCATAGATACCAAAGCCCTAAACGTCACCAACCAATCGCCGCATTCGAAAGACCAAACTTCAGGTCCAAAGCCCAACAAACGACATGACCTATTTCCCGGATCTGTCATGGCCCAAGTACACGCAAACACTCTTGCCTTATCTGCCGGTAGTCCAAGCTTCCACAGACACAAAGCCCCCCCCCCCCCCCCCCCCACACACACCCTTTTCGAACCCTGACCGAACGTGCTGCAAAGACAACCATCAAATACCGTTACCTGGGAAAAAAAATTTTTCATTTTCAAACCCGCACAGATCAATCGAGCACATTGGAAGTGGGACCCAGAACCAGCGATGCCCGACTAATCCATCCAAACCGTCTCTTTTGCTACCCCTTTGACATAGTTCACCTCTCTGCAAACGACTTCTGTTCCCGACCACTTTACCATGCAGTTACACCCTTGTACACGTTTTGCTATGTGTGAATTGGCCGCTTTGATCTTTACGTTTCTCAATTGTGCTCTGTTCTGTCATTTACACATCTCGAGGTTTGCCTAGAGTGCCTTCATGAAGGCACCCTAGGTTTGCCCAACATATCTGGATCCACACGCTAACGTTATCTCATACACTACTATGTTTTGACAGGGCACAGATTTTTCCGGATGGGTTTTCTGGCACGCCTTCCTCTCTATTAAAAAGGAAATGAGATTACCCAACTTGAAGTCTGTGCTAAATACTACATTGAGTCAACTTTTCACATTGTGCGCATACCTTTCCTTCGATTTCTCCACTCCTTTTTCCTTTACTTCGGTCAATAGAGTCACATGCCTCTTTATAAAAGCTTCTCCGTAACCCGCACTCCCCAATCTTTCCCACTGCCCCTCCACTGCCTTCGCTATGTAATTTACGCATGACCTGTCTAGAGCATTCTTGACTAACGACCTTAGAACTCCCGCTTTTACTCTCTTAGAATGGCAGCTCCTTTTTGGACGCACTGGCTTCGGATTATCCTCACCATATTCCCAACATAACTCCTTGCCAACATGAGTTCCCAGATCCAGAAACTATGACACATCACTTTCTGGCTTTTCTAAAGTAAACTTCAGTTCTGGGGCTGATGACCTAATTAACTTTTCTACCTTCCCCCCAGCTCCCCGCGGAAAGGAGCAAACCACGATGTCATCGACATAACGCTTGACTATGCAACTGTCTGCGTGTCTGTTTGTCTGTCAGGTGAACTTTCTAATAGTGACTTCGCCAGGGGACCATTATTGTGCAGTTAAGTGGCTTGCACAATGATCCTGTACATTTACACACAGATATAGTGTCCAGTGAATACTTCCTGTAGACCATTCCAACTCTTATCACCCAGGAGAAAAATGCCGAGTCGCTGGCCCGTGGATGCATGCTCGGCATCTCATGTCGTGGAAGACGGCTACTGCGCACGCTCGGAATGTCTTCCAAAACCCAGTAGAGGTTAGCGGACATTTCGTCGAACGCCGATTCATTGAACGCCTTTTCACCGAATCGCTTGACCGAATTTTGGAGCAATATTCTCGCTTCTGAGTTCTTTTCACCCTGCTGTGTAATCGCAAAAACAATTACTAGCCTGGTTACTTCTCCCCAAAAAGTTTGGCTACTGCATCCTAAAACGTAACAAAAACTGGATTCGATCTGCGTATTACTGCTTTCAGGTAAGATAAGTGGCTGTACTCCGCCACCATACTGTGTTCCATATTCAAGCATGAAAGATACATCTGGAAGGGAACCCTTAATGCAACACCTGTGCCTTTTTTATTTGTATCTCTCTATTTTGTTTTCATTCTACCCTAGGAGAATAGCTTCCTTACTAAGAATGTAGGTTAAAAAGCCGGCAGGTTCACAATACTGTCAAGGACACCTTCGTGCTTGAAGCAAAACACGTCTCCAAGGGCGAGGATACCCTTCAAGGGACATACCTTTTTTTATCATACCCAATAATCACAAACCAATTCTGTAAAAAAAAAAAAAAAAAAATATATATATATATATATATATATATATATATATATATATATATATACAATTTTTTAAGTGCGGAATTGGGCACAGCTCTTGAGGAGGAGGAGGAGGGGAGGGTATGCCCCTTCATACCCTCCCATCCTCCTCTCCTGCTCCCCTCCTATTTAGCAGAAAAATTTTGCTTCATTTCTCATTAAATTTAGCTGGAAAGTTTTTCTCCAAATGTAGCAGTAACATTTCCCCGCCAATTTTAGCGGGTAAATGTTTCCACTAAATTAAGCGAGGAAATTTTTCTGCTAAAGGTAGCAGGAAATGTTTCCACTAAATTTAGCATGGAAAACTTCCTAATTGACGTGTGACGTCACAGGACGTGAAAATTCACGTGTGACGGAATGTGACGTCCATTATGGGAAACGTCTCGCTAAATTTAGAGAAGAAATCTCCCTCCAAATTTAGCGAAACATTTTCCCGACAAAATTTAGCGGGAAAATTTTACCCTCGTGACGTCATTATAAGAAACGTCCCATAATGGAACGCGCAGCTACGCCGACGCCACTCAATCCGGAGACGGGCTCCTAAGAGCTGCGCTCTAAAAAGGCAGGTATACATGGGTTGCACTGATGTCACATCGCATACTTTTGACCACCATGTAAGAGAAGGAAAGGGAAGCTGCTTTTGTAAGAATTTTAAGTAACAGTTCTGGGAGGAGAATAGCGACGTCTGTGCAAATCCGGGAGGCACAAAGGAGGATCTTGATAAGGGATCTCCCTCTTCCCCTCCTCTCTGGTAGCCATCGGAGCGCTTTGAATGACGTCACGTGCAACCGACGTATAGGCTCCTTTCACTGACGTCACATCGCATGCTTTTGACCACCATGTAAAAGGAGGAGATGGAAGCTGCTTTTGTAAGGATTTTGAGTGACATGTTAATCTTCTATAATCTTCTGGGAGGAGTATAGCGACGTTTGTGCATATCCGGGAGGCACAAAGGAGGATCCTGACAAGAGGGGAGCTCCCTCTTCCCCTCTTCTCTGGTAGTCATCGGAGCGCTTTGAATGGCGTAGGTGTAACCCATGTATGGGCTTCTTGCACTGACGTCACATCGCATACTTTTGAGCACCATGTAGAAGGAGGAGATGGAAGCTGCTTTTGTAAGGATTTTGAGTGAGAGGTTAATCTTCTATAATCTTCTGGGAGGAGTATAGCGACGTTTGTGCATATCCGGGAGGCACAAAGGAGGATCCTGATAAGAGGGGAGCTCCCTCTTCCCCTCTTCTCTGGTAGTCATCGGAGCGCATTGAGTGGCGTAGGTGTAACCCATGTATGGGCTTCTTGCACTGACGTCACATCGCATACTTTTGAGCACCATGTAGAAGCAGGGAAGGGAAGCTGCTTTTGTAAGAATTTTGAGTGACTGGTTAATCTTTTATAGTTTTCTGGGAGGAGTATAGCGACGTCTGTGCATATCCGGGAGGCACAAAGGAGGATCCTGATAAGAGGGGAGCTCCCTCTTCCCCTCTTCTCTGGTAGTCATCGGAGCGCTTTGAATGGCGTCACGTGAAACCCATGTATAGGCCCCTTGCACTGACGTCACATCGCATACTTTTGACCGCCATGTAAAAGGAGGATAGGGAAGCTGCTTTTATAAGAATTTTGAGTGGCGGGTTAATCTTGTATAATCTTCTGGGAGGAGAATAGCGACGTCTGTGCAAATCCGGGAGGCACAAAGGAGGATCCTGATAAGAGGGGAGCTCCCTCTTCCCCTCTTCTCTGGTAGTCATCGGAGCGCATTGAATGGCGTAGGTGTAACCCATGTATGGGCTTCTTGCACTGACGTCACATCGCATACTTTTGAGCACCATGTAGAAGCAGGGAAGGGAAGCTGCTTTTGTAAGAATTTTGAGTGACTGGTTAATCTTTTATAGTCTTCTGGGAGGAGTATAGCGACGTCTGTGCATATCCGGGAGGCACAAAGGAGGATCCTGATAAGAGGGGAGCTCCCTCTTCCCCTCTTCTCTGGTAGTCATCGGAGCGCTTTGAATGGCGTCACGTGAAACCCATGTATAGGCCCCTTGCACTGACGTCACATCGCATACTTTTGACCGCCATGTAAAAGGAGGATAGGGAAGCTGCTTTTATAAGAATTTTGAGTGGCGGGTTAATCTTGTATAATCTTCTGGGAGGAGAATAGCGACGTCTGTGCAAATCCGGGAGGCACAAAGGAGGATCCTGATAAGAGGGGAGCTCCCTCTTCCCCTCTTCTCTGGTAGTCATCGGAGCGCTTTGAATGGCGTCGCGTGCAACCCATGTATAGGCCCCTTGCACTGACGTCACATCGCATACTTTTGACCACCATGTAAAAGGAGGAGAGGGAAGTTGCTTTTGTAAGAATTTTGAGTGAGAGCTTAATCTTCTATAATCTTCTGAGAGGAGTATAGCGACGTCTGTGCATATCCGGGAGGCACAAAGGAGGATCCTGATAAGAGGGGAGCTCCCTCTTCCCTTCTTGTCTGGTAGTCATCGGAGCGCTTTGAATGGCGTCACGTGCAACCCATGTATAGGCCCCTTGCACTGACGTCATATCGCATACTTTTGACCACCATGTAAAAGGAGGAGAAGGAAGCTGCTTTTGTAAGAATTTTGAATGACGGGCTAATCTATAACCCTCTGGGAGGAGAATAGCGACGTCTGTGCAAATCCGGGAGGCACAAAGGAGGATCCTGGTAAGAGGGGAGCTCCCTCTTCCCCTCTTCTCTGGTAGTCATCGGAGCGCTTTGAATGGCGTAGGTGTCACCCATGTATGGGCTTCTTGCACTGACGTCACGTCGCATGCTTTTGACCACCATGTAAAAGGAGGAGATGGAAGCTGCTTTTGTAAGGATTTTGAGTGACATGTTAATCTTCTATACTCTTCTGGGAGGAGTATAGCGACGTTTGTGCATATCCGGGAGGCGCAAAGGAGGATCCTGATAAGAGGGGAGCTCCCTCTTCCCCACTTCTCTGGTAGTCATTGGAGCGCTTTGAATGCCGTAGGTGTAACCCATGTATGGGCTTGCACTGACGTCACATCGCATACTTTTGAGCACCATGTAGAAGGAGGAGAGGGAAGCTGCTTTTGTAAGAATTTTGAGTGAGAGCTTAATCTTCTATAATCTTCTGGGAGGAGTATAGCGACGTTTGTGCATATCCGGGAGGCACAAAGGAGGATCCTGATAAGAGGGGAGCTCCCTCTTCCCCTCTTCTCTGGTAGTCATCGGAGCGCTTTGAATGGCGTAGGTGTAACCCATGTATGGACTTCTTGCACTGACGTCACATCGCATACTTTTGAGCACCATGTAGAAGGAGGAAAGGGAAGCTGCTTTTGTAAGAATTTTGAGTGAGAGCTTAATCGTCTATAATTTTCTGGGAGGAGTATAGCGACGTCTGTGCATATCCGGGAGGCACAAAGGAGGATCCTGATAAGAGGGGAGCTCCCTCTTCCCCTCTTCTCTGGTAGTCATCGGAGCGCTTTGAATGGCGTAGGTGTAACCCATGTATGGACTTCTTGCACTGACGTCACATCGCATACTTTTGAGCACCATGTAGAAGGAGGAGATGGAAGCTGCTTTTGTAAGGATTTTGAGTGAGAGCTTAATCTTCTATAATCTTCTGGGAGGAGTATAGCGACGTTTGTGCATATCCGGGAGGCACAAAGGAGGATCCTGATAAAAGGGGAGCTCCCTCTTCCCCTCTTCTCTGGTAGTCATCGGAGCGCATTGAATGGCGTAGGTGTAACCCATGTATGGGCTTCTTGCACTGACGTCACATCGCATACTTTTGAGCACCATGTAGAAGGAGGAGATGGAAGCTGCTTTTGTAAGGATTTTGAGTGAGAGCTTAATCTTCTATAATCTTCTGGGAGGAGTATAGCGACGTTTGTGCATATCCGGGAGGCACAAAGGAGGATCCTGATAAGAGGGGAGCTCCCTCTTCCCCTCTTCTCTGGTAGTCATCGGAGCGCATTGAATGGCGTAGGTGTAACCCATGTATGGGCTTCTTGCACTGACGTCACATCGCATACTTTTGAGCACCATGTAGAAGGAGGAAAGGGAAGCTGCTTTTGTAAGAATTTTGAGTGACAGGTTAATCTTCTATAATCTTCTGGGAGGAGTATAGCGACGTCTGTGCATATCCGGGAGGCACAAAGGAGGATCCTGATAAGAGGGGAGCTCCCTCTTCCCTTCTTGTCTGGTAGTCATCGGAGCGCTTTGAATGGCGTCACGGACAACCCATGTATAGGCTCCTTGCACTTACGTCACATCGCATACTTTTGACCACCATGTAAAAGGAGGAGAGGGAAGCTCCTTTTGTAAGAATTTTGAGTGACATGTTATTCTTCTATAATTTCTGCGAGGGGAACAGCAAAGTCTGCAAATCCAGGAGGCACAAAGGAGGATCCCGATAAGAAGGGAGCTCCCTCTTCCCCTCTTCTCTGGTAGTCATCGGAGCGCTTTGAATGGCGTCACGTGCAACCCATGTATAGGCTCCTTGCACTGATGTCACATCGCATACTTTTGACCACCATGTAAAAGGAGGAGAGGGAAGCTGCTTTTGTGAGAATTTTGAGTGGCAGGTTTGATCTTCTATAATCTTCTGGGAAGAGAATAGCGACGTCTGTGCAAATCCGGGAGGCACAAAGGAGGATCCTGATAAGAGGGGAGCTCTCTCTTCCCCTCTTCTCTGGTAGTCATCGGAGCGCTTTGAATGGCGTCACGTGAAACCCATGTATAGGCCCCTTGCACGGACGTCGCATCGCATACTTTTGACCACCATGTAAAAGGAGGAGAGGGAAGCTGCTTTTATAAGAATTTTGAGTGGCGGGTTAATCTTCTATAATCTTCTGGGAGGAGAATAGCGACGTCTGTGCAAATCCGGGAGGCACAAAGGAGGATCCTGATAAGAGGGGAGCTCCCTCTTCCCCTCTTCTCTGGTAGTCATCGGAGCGCTTTGAATGGCGTCACGTGCAACCCGTGTATAGGCTGCTTGCACTGACGTTACATCGCATACTTTTGACCACCATGTAAAAGGAGGAGAGGGAAGCTGCTTTTGTAAGAATTTTGAATGAAGGGTTAATATTCTGTAATCTTGCGACGTCTGTGCAAATCCGGGAGGCACAAAGGAGGATCCTGATAAGAGGGGAGCTCCCTCTTCCCTCTTCTCTGGTAGTTATCGGAGCGCTTTGAATGGCGTCATGTGCAACCCATGTATAGGCCCCTTGCACTGACGTCACATCGCATACTTTTGACCGCCATGTAAAAGGAGGATAGGGAAGCTGCTTTTATAAGAATTTTGAGTGACGGGTTAATCTTCTATAATCTTCTGGGAGGAGAATACCGACGTCTGTGCAAATCCGGGAGGCACAAAGGAGGATCCTGATAAGAAGGGAGCTCCCTCTTCCCCTCTTCTCTGGTAGTCATCGGAGCGCTTTGAATGGCGTCACGTGCAAACCATGTATAGGTCCCTTGCACTGACGTCACATCGCATACTTTTGACCGCCATGTAAAAGGAGGATAGGGAAGCTGCTTTTATAAGAATTTTGAGTGGCGGGTTAATCTTCTATAATCTTCTGGGAGGAGAATAGCGACGTCTGTGCAAATCCGGGAGGCACAAAGGAGGATCCTGATAAGAGGGGAGCTCCCTCTTCCCCTCTTCTCTGGTAGTCATCGGAGCGCTTTGAATGGCGTCACGTGCAACCCATGTATAGGCTCCTTGCACTGACGTCACATCGCATACTTTTGACCGCCATGTAAAAGGAGGATAGGGAAGCTGCTTTTATAAGAATTTTGAGTGGCGGGTTAATCTTCTATAATCTTCTGGGAGGAGAATAGCGACGTCTGTGCAAATCCGGGAGGCACAAAGGAAGATCCTGATAAGAGGGGAGCTCCCTCTTCCCCTCTTCTCTGGTAGTCATCGGAGCGCTTTGAATGGCGTCACGTGCAACCCATGTATAGGCCCCTTGCACTGACGTCACATCGCATACTTTTGACCGCCATGTAAAAGGAGGATAGGGAAGCTGCTTTTATAAGAATTTTGAGTGACGGGTTAATCTTCTATAATCTTCTGGGAGGAGAATAGCCACGTCTGTGCAAATCCGGGAGGCACAAAAGAGGATCCTGATAAGAGGGGAGCTCCCTCTTCCCCTCTTCTCTGGTAGTCATCGGAGCGCTTTGAATGGCGTCACGTGCAACCCATGTATAGGTCTCTTGCACTGACGTCACATCGCATACTTTTGACCGCCATATAAAAGGAGGATAGGGAAGCTGCTTTTATAAGAATTTTGAGTGGCGGGTTAATCTTCTATAATCTTCTGGGAGGAGAATAGCGACGTCTGTGCAAATCCGGGAGGCGCAAAGGAGGATCCTGATAAGAGGGGAGCTCCCTCTTCCCCTCTTCTCTGATAGTCATCGGAGCGCTTTGAATGGCGTCACGTGCTACCCATGTATAGGCCCCTTGCACTGACGTCACATCGCATACTTTTGACCGCCATGTAAAAGGAGGATAGAGAAGCTGCTTTTATAAGAATTTTGAGTGGCGGGTGAATCTTCCATAATCTTCTGGGAGGAGAATAGCGACGTCTGTGCATATCGGGAGGCACAAAGGAGGATCCTGAGAAGAGGGGAGCTCCCTGTTTCCGTTTTCTCTGGTAGTCATCGGAGCACTTTAATGGCGTCACGTGCAACCCATGTATAGGCTCCTTGCACTGACGTCACATCGCATACTTTTGAACACCATGTAAAAGGAGGATAGGGAAGCGGCTTTTAAAAGAATTTTGAGTGGCGGGTGAATCTTCCATAATCTTCTGGGAGGAGAATACCGACGTCTGTGCAAATCCGGGAGGCACAAAGGAGGATCCTGATAAGAGGGGAGCTCCCTCTTCCCCTCTTCTCTGGTAGTCATCGGAGCGCTTTGAATGGCGTCACGTGCAACCCACGTATAGGCTCCTTGCACTGACGTCACATCGCATACCTTTGACCACCATGTAAAAGGAGGATAGGGAAGCGGCTTTTAAAAGAATTTTGAGTGGCGGGTGAATCTTCCATAATCTTCTGGGAGGAGAATAGCGACGTCTGTGCATATCGGGAGGCACAAAGGAGGATCCTGAGAAGTGGGGAGCTCCCTGTTCCCGTTTTCTCTGGTAGTCATCGGAGCACTTTAATGGCGTCACGTGCAACCCATGTATAGGCTCCTTGCACAGACGTCACATCGCATACTTTTGAACACCATGTAAAAGGAGGATAGGGAAGCGGCTTTTAAAAGAATTTTGAGTGGCGGGTGAATCTTCCATAATCTTCTGGGAGGAGAATACCGACGTCTGTGCATATCGGGAGGCACAAAGGAGGATCCTGAGAAGAGGGGAGCTCCCTGTTCCCGTTTTCTCTGGTAGTCATCGGAGCACTTTAATGGCGTCACGTGCAACCCATGTATAGGCTCCTTGCACTGACGTCACATCGCATACTTTTGAACACCATGTAAAAGGAGGATAGGGAAGCGGCTTTTAAAAGAATTTTGAGTGACGGGTTAATCTTCTATAATCTTCTGGGAGGAGAATAGCGACGTCTGTGCAAATCCGGGAGGCACAAAGGAGGATCCTGATAAGAGGGGAGCTCCCTCTTCCCCTCTTCTCTGGTAGTCATCGGAGCGCTTTGAATGGCGTCACGTGCAACCCATGTATAGGCTCCTTGCACTGACGTCGCATCGCATACTTTTGACCACCATGTAAAAGGAGGATAGGGAAGCGGCTTTTAAAAGAATTTTGAGTGGCGGGTGAATCTTCCATAATCTTCTGGGAGGAGAATAGCGACGTCTGTGCATATCGGGAGGCACAAAGGAGGATCCTGAGAAGAGGGGAGCTCCCTGTTCCCGTTTTCTCTGGTAGTCATCGGAGCACTTTAATGGCGTCACGTGCAACCCATGTATAGGCTCCTTGCACTGACGTCACATCGCATACTTTTGAACACCATGTAAAAGGAGGATAGGGAAGCGGCTTTTAAAAGAATTTTGAGTGGCGGGTGAATCTTCCATAATCTTCTGGGAGGAGAATACCGACGTCTGTGCATATCGGGAGGCACAAAGGAGGATCCTGAGAAGAGGGGAGCTCCCTGTTCCCGTTTTCTCTGGTAGTCATCGGAGCACTTTAATGGCGTCACGTGCAACCCATGTATAGGCTCCTTGCACTGACGTCACATCGCATACTTTTGAACACCATGTAAAAGGAGGATAGGGAAGCTGCTTTTATAAGAATTTTGAGTGGCAGGTTAATCTTCTATGATCTTCTGGGAGGAGAATAGCGACGTCTGTGCATATCGGGGGGCACAAAGGAGGATCCTGATAAGAGGGGAGCTCCCTCTTCCCGTCCTCCCTGGTAGTCATCGGAGCACTTTAATGGCGTCACGTGCAACCCATGTATAGGCTCCCTGCACTGACGTCACATCGCATACTTTTGACCGCCCTGTAAAAGGAGGATAGGGAAGCTGCTTTTATAAGAATTTTGAGTGGCGGGTGAATCTTCCATAATCTTCTGGGAGGAGAATAGCGACGTCTGTGCATATCGGGAGGCACAAAGGAGGATCCTGAGAAGAGGGGAGCTCCCTGTTCCCGTTTTCTCTGGTAGTCATCGGAGCACTTTAATGGCGTCACGTGCAACCCATGTATACCCAGGTAGCACGCCAGAGGAATGCCCAACTTGGGCAAAGGTCTGGCAAACATAAGGGCCCAACTTTGGCGCAGTTAGGTTTTTGCACCATGGCATTCATCAGTGCCAAAGTACGGTGCCTAACTATAGCCTTAGTTGGGCGATCCTATGGCATGCCAAAGTTTGGCTCTTCTCCGGTACGCCAGAGGAGTGCCAAAGTTGGAGCCATACTTGAGCCATAACTGCCATAGTAAATCCTAATCTGGGAATTCGGGGCGTGCCAAGGTTTGGCATTTCTCTGGTCTGCCAGAGGAGCGCCAAAGTTGGTGCCATACTTCAGCCATAACTGCCAGAGCAACGCCTAATTTCGGTATTTGGGACGTGCCAAGGTTTGGCGTTCCTCTGGTCCGCCAGAGGAGCGCCAAAGTTGGTGCCATACTTCAGCCATAACTGCCAGGGCAACGCCTAATTTCGGTATTTGGGACGTGCCAAAGTTTGGCTTTTCTCGGGTCCGCCACAGGATTGCCAAAGTAGTGCAATACTAGAGCTATAACTGCCAGAGCGATGCCCAATTTGGGTATTTTGGACATGCCAAAGTGTGGCGTTGCTCTGGTCCGCCAGAGAAGCGCTAAAGTTGGTGCCAGATTTGAGCCATAACTGCCATAGTAAAACCTGAACTGGGAATTCGGGGCATGCCAAGGTTTGGCGTTTCTCTGGTCCGCCAGAGGAGCGCCAAAGTTGGTGCCATACTTCAGCCATAACTGCCAGAGCAACGCCTAATTTCGGTATTTGGGACGTGCCAAGGTTTGGCGTTTCTCTGGTCCGCCAGAGGAGCGCCAAAGTTGGTGCCATACTTCAGCCATAGCTGCCAGAGCAACGCCTCTATTCGGTATTTGGGACGTGCTAAGGTTTGGCGTTTCTCTGGTCCGCCAGAGGAGCGCCAAAGTTGATGCAATAATTCAGCCATAACTGCCAGAGCAACGCCTAATTTGGGTATTTCAGCCTCGCCGAGTTTGGCATTTCTCTGGTCCGCCACAGTTGTGCCAAAGTAAGTGCCAGACTTGAGCCATAACTGCCGCAGTAAATCTTAATTTGTCGATTCGGGGCATGCCGAAGTTTGGTTCTTTCCTGGCTACCCACTGAAGTGCCAAGTAAGTGCCAAAAGTGGTAAAGAAAGCCGAGAGGCCAGCCCAAGTTTCGAATATCTCTGGTGTGTCACAGAAGTGCTCTTTTACGCGTCCCAGAAGAAAAATAAAATAAATAAGCTTTGGAAGCACGATAGTAAGATGTCATCACCTCCGTTCCCAAGCAGCACGGCAATACTTTGCAGTATCGTGCCAGTGCCGGCCGAAAGTCGGTTCCAATATCGCTCAACTGTCCAGTTTTGCACCACCGTTTGATACCCGGCAGGTATTGCCGTACAGCTGTTTCGCCCCGGCCTAGCGTTCACGTAATATTGTGCGAAAACTCTACGATGCGTCTGCTTCGTATTGGCCGAACGTCGTGCAAGTATGTGTACGTTGCATGTCATTTGTTGCATATCCAATCACTTATACGGACAAACAAATTTTTTCGATCGCTCCCAGAAGTTTATTAAACAACTATCCATACACACAGTGTATTCTCAACATATTTACAAGGTCACACTTCTCTGTAAAACGAAAAGCAAGTTATAAAATACAATTAACACTGTCCTCATGCCAAGCAAAACTCATCACACGTAAAACCGCGGAGAATGAAAGGAAAGCAGGACGACTATCAGAATCATGCTGGCAGTGCACTTACTAATAAAAGAGCGATATCATGTAATCCTTGATAGATGCATAATCCAACTCAGGCACCCCACAAACACATTCGAGGAAGAAGGTTGCGCACATTCAACTGACGTCTCGTCGTCGGCGAAGAGCAGTTTTTGTCGAAGCGTGTCCAACAAACACATCACAAGTATTCCACGAACTCCGGTGCAAAAAATGACTGTTACCGAAAAATTGGCATGGACGTATTCCGACCGTTTACGACGAAAAAACACGGCCGCGTCTGCAACGCACGAAAGCAACAGAACACTGAAGAGCCCAGTTCGAAAACCGGACCTACGTGGCCTGCTTATTTCTATAACTAGGCAAACGGCGAAAACGACAGCTCCGGAGATCCCATCAGCGTGACAGAGAAAGTCACGTGACAAATTTTCGTCCAAACGTTTTTGTCCTACGCGTCCTATGTAGAGAGGTCACGCTGAGTCACGCGTTTCGCTTCATCCTTTTGATTTGCTTAAAGCGGCTGTCGAGCTCGCTGACAGCCACACGAAGACGCAAAACCAGGTGGGGAGGATTTGCAAAAGGCGAGGTCGAAGGGGCATCAGCAACGCATAAAAGGAAAGGCCGCTTCTGCCGGTGACCTTGTCGCCTTGCCTAGCCTGTCAGCGTTCGGCTTCAAGTCCGAACTCGTCGACCCGCATGGACGTCAGGACACCAATTTGACATTGACAAGGCATCGACCTTGGAGGGGGATAAAAGGTGGGAACCGAGGAAGCTGCTGGAATCTTGGTTCATCCAGAACGACAAACGCGGAAGTGATTCATCGCTGGTAAACAAGAACCGTGGCCCCCTGCCGGACGTGTACACAAACTTTATGCCTAAATAGCCGAACTTTTTTGTGCGACTCTCACTCGCTCTGTGCTCTACTGAAGATGCCTCCCGCATTGGAGGCGCAACGTTTAATTAAATTGTTATTTTTGTTATGTCAAGCCGTTTTTGTTATTACATAAATTAGGAGCGTAACCGGGACATTTTCTCCCGTGAATGACGATCGGGTGCTTGGACTCCGAAGCCGCTCTTTCGGGGTTCATTTGATGTTCTCGGAGTCGGTCGTTGAGGCATCGCCCCGTTTGCCCGATGTACCTGGTCCCGCAGGACAGGGGGATCGCGTACACTTCCTTCGCTTCCTCTCCTTCCGCCAAGATTTCTCTTTCCGGTACTCCCACGGAGCGGGCGGGTTTCGAGGTTGAAGCCGAAAATAAAGTTCGCTCTTTCCACTTTTTTTTGCGTTTCCTCCTCTCCTGCCCTCCTTTCCTCCCTTCACCGCCCTCCCCCGAGGGGCCAACGCGGAGAATGGATTAGGAGACGCCTCCGTTAATCCGGCATAACCCGCCGTAGAGGGGGCGTGCTGCTTGACTACAGATTATCTCGCTGCACAAAAAAAAAATAAATAAATAAATAAATAAGTAAATAAATAAAAAAAATAAATAAAAAACGTCGCGGGCAGCGCTTTGCCGGATGCGTAACGCTTCGCCCGCCTTGAACAAGCTGGTATGCATTGGACTAACATTTTTCGAAGGGCGGCAGGTTTAGTGTAGGTCCTATCATAATGGTCCTGCAAGACTTCCCTGTCCGCCACAAGCTAGCCAATAATTCAAGGACATAACGACGGCAGCGTATTCAAACAGTGTAAAATAAAATGTATATAAGATTTATAAGAACACCATCGTCTTCACTGCTTGGCTTTCAAATTTTTAGCGCCGCAAATAATCGTAATCAAAATATTTTTATAATTGAAGACCCCTCGTCGTGCATCGAACCCAAAATTACGCTTGCGTGAAACATGATTCGGCGCGGGAGCAACTCGAGCCACCGTAATTCTTTTTTTTTTTTAACGTGGATTTTGTTTTTTAATCTAACTGAGGTACCACTGGCAGAACACGAATCGGATACTTGGAAGCATCTGAAAACTCATATAGCTGGTTGAGTGAATGCAATACTATCGCATTCGTTGAAGCTCGATTTGTTGATTCGAACTTCAACAAATCACACGCACCCATTCTCCCTATTTCTGTTTACCCAGTCATAGTCGTTCCCTCACGATGCAATACGAGTACAAGTAACGGCAGTTTATGCAATGTTGACGATACACAGCCGTGATCGCACGGTTTTTAGAAGCGCTATAGAGCGAGCACAAGCGTCTAATTTCGGTACTCTGATCGATTTCTGTCTTCCCGCCGTGACACCACACGACAAAAGCGATTTCGTTCCGTCTGTGAAACTAGGAACAAAGAAATCAAGATATAATCCCGTAATAAAACAATGCGAAATGGATCTCTGCAGCCAATACCCAACCGTTCGCGAGGTGACTGGGCAAAAGCATATATTGCCTCCGTGCCTTTACCCTCTGCGCACCGCCAGAGAGAGTCATACGAACTCCTTTGCGCTATTATCAACACGATTGCGTTTGCAAGCCGGTAGGATTCGTCCCTTCTGACATTCATAACTCTCTATGAAACCAGAAAGGTAGATACTTTTCTCCATTGGGTTGGTTTGCCCGGGGCCTCCATTTATTTACGGCCAAAATCACACTAGAGGCGCTTCAGCAATGTTCACTCTGGTCGACACACGTGCTCCTTAAAAATGCCTGTCGTCAACCCTTTCCCAAAAGATACTTGAAGAGCCAATCTTAGAGACCGACGGATAACGAAGCCTTAGACCTCAAAGAAATTATAACACAAATTTGGCGTCGTCATTCCCAAACTGGTTGCCGGACGAAATCCAGGGTTGGTAATAGTAACATAAGATACGTACGGCAGAATTCCCTGCCATAAATAAAACGATTTGGCTAACGCCAATGTAACGCGAAATAGGTGCATAGTGTTTTGCGATAGGAAGCGTAAACCGAAAAAAAGGAAAAAGAAAGAAAGAAAGAAAAAAAGATTGAAGAAAAGGAGAAATTAGAAAAAAAACCTCTGGTGACTTGGCAAAAAAAAAATTCTGTTCATGTGATTTTTCTTGTCACGTGACCAAACAAAAAAAAAAAACGAAAAAAAAAATAACACGAGAAAAAAAAACATTTCCTGCCCGGTTTCGAAGCTAGGCCCTCTTGATCGTGAAACTAGCGCGCTATCCGTTGCGCGAACATAACTTTTTTTTTCTTACTTTATTGCAAGTTGCGCCAACATAACTCTGCCTGTAATGCTCACGCATTCCCACATCATAGGCGAAAGCTTAGGTGCCTTCGCAGTTTTTCATGCATGTGTTATTTTTATTTGTGGCAAGAGTTCACGTCCAGAATGCTTTTAGAGTTTTCGACCAAAACGAGTTTTCTTCTTCCGAGTCACCTTCTAGAACCTGTAGACCGCACTGGGTCGGCCGGCTAATCAAGCAGCTATTTTCAAATTCTCTGGCGTGCCCGTCCTCGGATCCGAGGTCGCCGTTTGACAAGCTTAACTTTCTTCCACCTTTTAGCCGGAACCCCACGGCAGCTTTGTTCCGTCCCCACTCCCTCTCGAGAGGATGGCTCGCCCCGAGGCTAATCCCATTCTCTAAACCTCTTTTCATCCAACGCTTGACCTTTCCCTCCCCGTCCCCCAGCTTCGGGACAGAAGGTTCTTCTCTGCAGAACGTCCCGTTTGTACAGCGGCCTTTAAAGTTCAAAGATTGTCCTGTCTTTATCGTCCCTTTTGTGTCTCCACTTTTTAATGTTTAAAAAGTATCAACACGCTAAAATAGTACAATTTCCGGGATTTCATTTTCATCCCCCAAGTGTGATGCGGGAACTGCGCCATAGAGCCACGGTCGTTTCCGCACTTTGTTATCGCTAGGATTTGACAGTGCTCAATCACGATGCAAGACACGCACAGAGCCACGCTCGCTTTTGCAATGCGCCGCCTAAAGGGGTGTCCAAACAGGACACGACTCCGACAAATCGTGAAAATTGAAGCGGGCTTGAAGCGGGCGCGTCCGCTTCAATTTTCACGATTTGTAGGAGTCGTGCGTTTTGTAGTGTCCTGTTTGGACCAGACATGTACAAATTACTCAAAAAAGGTAGTTAAGTTAAGTTACTGAGTATCGACGCCAAAAGTAATTGGAGTAGAGTAGAAATTACGCATTTGTAATAGTAATTGAGTAAACTACTAACTACTTTAAAAAGTAGCGAGTTACTTTGAAGTTACTTTCGAAGTTACTTTTTTTTATATTTTCGTGGCAGCAAAATGAACAGCAGTTTTGATCAATGAAAAACCCTGCGAGCCTAAAATAAATGCAGTCTATTTATAGCTTGCGTTTGCGCCAAAATAATTTATTCGCTCGCAGAAGCAATTGCCTTTCAAAGTTCTTGATAGGAGAGTTTTCCCCTTTTCCTTTTAAAGACGTCCCCAGCCGAGGTAAATAGACGTTCCACCGTGGCACTGAATAGAACGGCAGCGTTAAATTTGAGAAACAGGCTGTGCAGGGTCGAGTAAGCGAGTGTCGGCATCTTAGGTGTCCATGACGAAACATGTGAGGTTTGCCTCGGGTAGAGGGTCTTTTATAACAAACTTTCCTACTTTTTTTCTTTTTTCTTCGTCAAGTTGAGATTGTTATGACTGGCCCCTCTTTATTCCGACGTCGTTCTGAGAGTACGCTGAGCGAGTGCACCAGGCCGTCAAGGGTTCAAGTCTTGCACCACGACGATGAGATCATCCTGACGACTGCGCGTCCCGTTGTAGTGCTAGTGCTACGCTACTGAAAAAAGAAATGTTTTGGTTTAACAGAAGATGAACCGAAGTATACTTCGCCGCTGACGCCGGGTCCAACAAAAGGATCTCCCAAGGGTAACTCGCAATCCTCGCCGGCGACTACAATATTCTGACGCGCCTGACACCCCTGACAAGTAAATCATTTTTAACAAAAAGGAGGTCTCCCAGGCATGGATGGTCGGAAGGACACGAAGGATTACGTGAACAAGCATCGTCGCTCGTATACAGTTACAGCTGGGAGCAGGAACGTGCTCCCATGAACGGATTATCCGTGCCAGGGTTTGTGCGCGGGGGAGTCCGGCTTTGCAAAGGCGTATGCGCTGACGACAAGGCGACCATGGGAACAGGCGCCCAGCTGCGAGGTCATTCCAGTGGCGCCTCCCGTGGAACCTACCGCTTGAGTCAGAACTCACTGAAGACAGACAACTCTCGCAGTGTCCCCGTCTTTCACGGTTGCAGCTGGAAACGCGGCGCCTGCGTGCATTACCGGATTAGGTCAATACCCGACCAAGGCTTGTTAAGCATCTCTTCCTGCGTTCGTGCGTGCCGGTGTTATGTTTTGGCTGCTCGTCGCCACCTTGACCCAAGGACGCCTTCCCGAACAAGGGGGCCCCCTGTTAGGAAATGCCACCTCATCTGCCGGCGTCTTATTCATTTCTGCGCTCAAACTTTCGCGATGGGCAAAATTAGCACTAAATAATTTCGAAAGTAGTTAGTAATTTGAGTAGAAGTTACCTGAAAAAAGTAGTTAAATTAAACTACTAATTACCCAAATCAAGTTGTAATTGAAAGTTACCAAGTTACTCGAAAAAGTAGTTAAACTACAGTAGTTTGAGTAGAGTAGTTGAACTACGTCCAAGTCTGGTTTGGACACCCCTCAATAATGATATATCTTGTTGAGACGTGCGCACAGCACTTTCTGTAAAGGCGGATTCACACCGGGGATAGCAGTCAGGCGATCCAACTAAATCGCATCGCCAAAAAAAAAAAGAAAAAAAAAACAATTAGTTGGTCAATTTGGCGTGCGCGATGAGCGAGTCCAATGCCTTCGTTGGCGAGTCGCGTCTCAAAAACTCTCGCTCCGAACGCCGTTGGTTGGCTCGGCCTCTCCGCGACTAGAGTGCATCGCAAAACGTCGGGACAGCAAGCGACTGCTCAAAACCCGTCACTTTTTGCCCGCGATGGTCACTTTTGCGATGAAAGTTATGGCGCGACTAGATCGCGTCGCCGGTGTGAACGCGCCATAATGTCGAACCAGTCTCACGGCGCGTCCCGATATTGGCTTGTGTACCTACGCGCGAGTAAAACATCTGGCACAATTTGCGTTTGCAAAGCCTGCTCCAGCCGCGTCAAAGCATTCAGCCAACCTTTGGACTGCAGAAATCAAGAGACAACCAAAATAAGATGAAGTTGCCAGCCGAATAAAACTTGATTTCTATTTAATTAAGATGAAGACCACCCGCGTACATCAAATACCTCATCAGCCGAACTCCAAGGCAGTAAGCCTAGTTCTGGCACTTGTTTGGCACCTTTGGCCCGTCGCTGCCAGATCACAGCCAAACTATCGGGAAGCGAAGCCTAACTTGGGCACTCGCTTGGCGACTTGGGCCCAAAGATGCCAGATCTCAACCGAACTACAAGGTAGAAAGCCTAACTCTGGCACATCTGTGGCGATTTTGGCCCGAATGTGCTAGGTGACAGCCGAACTGCCAAAAAGTGAAGCCTAACTTTGGCATTAGTTTGGCGATTTTGGCCCGAATGTGCTAGGTGACAGCCGAACTGCCAAAAAGTGAAGCCTAACTTTGGCATTAGTTTGGCGATTTTGGCCCGAAAATGCCAAAGCTCTGCCGAACTACAAGGTAGTAAGCCTAACTCTGGCACATCTGTGGCGATTTTGGCCCGAATGTGCCTGGTGACAGCCGAACTGTCAAAAAGTGAAGCCTAACTTTGGCATTAGTTTGGCGATTTTGGCCCAAAAATGCCAAAGCTCTGCCGAACTACAAGGTAGTAAGCCTAACTCTGGCACATCTGTGGCGATTTTGGCCCGAATGTGCCAGGTGATAGCCGAACTATCAAAAAGTGAAGCCTAACTTTGGCATTAGTTTGGCGATTTTGGCCCAAAAATGCCAAAGATCTGCCGAACTAACGGGCAGTAAGCCTAAATCTGGCATTTGTTAGGCGATTTAGGCCCGAAAATGCCAGATAATAACCGAACTACCCGGCAGCGAAGCCTAAGTTTGGCACTTGTTTGGCGAATTAGGGCCAAGATACCCAGACTGTTGCCAAGGGAGGTCAGGTTTGGCACTACTTTGGCTTCTTCGGGCCTTTTAATGCCCTAAACTGCCAGACGCAAGCCAAGTTTTGGCCCAGAACTCGGTGCTGCCTGGGTAGGCTCCTTGCACTGACGTCACATCGCATACTTTTGAACACCATGTAAAAGGAGGATAGGGAAGCGGCTTTTAAAAGAATTTTGAGTGGCGGGTGAATCTTCCATAATCTTCTGGGAGGAGAATACCGACGTCTGTGCATATCGGGAGGCACAAAGGAGGATCCTGAGAAGAGGGGAGCTCCCTGTTCCCGTTTTCTCTGGTAGTCATCGGAGCACTTTAATGGCGTCACGTGCAACCCATGTATAGGCTCCTTGCACTGACGTCACATCGCATACTTTTGAACACCATGTAAAAGGAGGATAGGGAAGCTGCTTTTATAAGAATTTTGAGTGGCAGGTTAATCTTCTATGATCTTCTGGGAGGAGAATAGCGACGTCTGTGCATATCGGGGGGCACAAAGGAGGATCCTGATAAGAGGGGAGCTCCCTCTTCCCGTCCTCCCTGGTAGTCATCGGAGCACTTTAATGGCGTCACGTGCAACCCATGTATAGGCTCCCTGCACTGACGTCACATCGCATACTTTTGACCGCCCTGTAAAAGGAGGATAGGGAAGCTGCTTTTAAAAGAATTTTGAGTGGCGGGTGAATCTTCCATAATCTTCTGGGAGGAGAATAGCGACGTCTGTGCATATCGGGAGGCACAAAGGAGGATCCTGAGAAGAGGGGAGCTCCCTGTTCCTGTTTTCTCTGGTAGTCATCGGAGCACTTTAATGGCGTCACGTGCA
Organism: Ixodes scapularis; assembly: GCF_016920785.2. NCBI lineage: Eukaryota > Metazoa > Arthropoda > Arachnida > Ixodida > Ixodidae > Ixodes > Ixodes scapularis. The sequence continues at coordinate 32,487,292 of NW_024609836.1, read as the reverse complement.
ACCCATGTATAGGCTCCTTGCACTGACGTCACATCGCATACTTTTGAACACCATGTAAAAGGAGGATAGGGAAGCTGCTTTTATAAGAATTTTGAGTGGCAGGTTAATCTTCTATGATCTTCTGGGAGGAGAATAGCGACGTCTGTGCATATCGGGGGGCACAAAGGAGGATCCTGATAAGAGGGGAGCTCCCTCTTCCCGTCCTCCCTGGTAGTCATCGGAGCACTTTAATGGCGTCACGTGCAACCCATGTATAGGCTCCTTGCACTGACGTCACATCGCATACTTTTGAACACCATGTAAAAGGAGGATAGGGAAGCTGCTTTTATAAGAATTTTGAGTGGCAGGTTAATCTTCTATGATCTTCTGGGAGGAGAATAGCGACGTCTGTGCATATCGGGGGGCACAAAGGAAGATCCTGATAAGAGGGGAGCTCCCTCTTCCCGTCCTCCCTGGTAGTCATCGGAGCACTTTAATGGCGTCACGTGCAACCCATGTATAGGCTCCCTGCACTGACGTCACATCGCATACTTTTGAACACCATGTAAAAGGAGGATAGGGAAGCTGCTTTTATAAGAATTTTGAGTGGCAGGTTAATCTTCTATGATCTTCTGGGAGGAGAATGGCGACGTCTGTGCATATCGGGGGGCACAAAGGAGGATCCTGATAAGAGGGGAGCTCCCTCTTCCCGTCCTCCCTGGTAGTCATCGGAGCACTTTAATGGCGTCACGTGCAACCCATGTATAGGCTCCCTGCACTGACGTCACATCGCATACTTTTGACCGCCCTGTAAAAGGATGAGTGGGAAGCTGTATTTGTAAGAATTTTGAGTGGCGGGTTAATCTTCTATAATCTTCTGGGAGGAGTATAGCGACGTCTGTGAATATCCGGGAGGCACAAAACAGGATCCTGATAAGCGGAGAGCTCCTTCTTCCCCTCTTCTCTGGAGGGCATCGGAAATGACGTCATGTGCAAGCCACTTATAAAGCGCAATCTAAACCGACGCGTCTTTGGGCGCGCGTAGGTCGTGCGCTTCTCGGATATTGCGTATTCCGTGACATCGCGCTTATTCCTTGCGCCTTCCGAGCGCGCATAAGAAAGTTGAATGATTTAAACTTTTCTGAACGCGCACAAAAACGCGCTGTGATGTATTAGGGGAAATGTGACGTTGCAGGAACGACGTAGAGGAAATCTCACATATTCTCTCCCGGCCACTCGGTGGAGGGCACCAGTTCCGTTCCGAACCGTGTTTCTTCGCCGTGTGGCGCCGATGCTCTCCGCTCGCCCCAAATCGCACCGTCCTAACCGTCCTAACCAACGCGCACGCTTGTGACTCAGAAAACGTGCCGGAAACAGCAAAAGCGTCATGAAATACGCAATTTCCGGGAAGCGCACGACCTACTCACGCACAAAAACGCGTTGGTTTGGATCTCGCTTTACGGAGAAAATCAAGTCTATTATTAGTTCCTCTCTCTTTATGAAAAAGGTCTGCTATCCTTCCATTTGTTACAGGAAAATTATTTCCTAGATCAAAAATTTCTACTGCTCAACTAAGCGGCGTTCGATGAAACGGCTTCGATGAAATTGAGCATGATGAAACGGAGTTCCATGAAATGGCGTTCGATGAAACTATTCGATGAAGCGGCGTTCAATGAAATTTCCGGACCCACCCTGTAGAAAGATGGCAGCGCACAGAAAGCGATTTTTGGAAAGGTCTATTGTCTGTGACAAATTAACAGTATACACTAGATGCTCCGCCTCAAACGCGAGTTTGCAGCCTTTCATGACACTGCATCGCACGCGCAGCAAGCTCTAAGAGGATGGCCGTAAAACGGCTATATTTTGCAAACATTCTGATTTTAGATGTTATTGTGTTTCTTTTTTATGAATTTTTGATATTTGATCTATAAAAAAGGATTAGTGCCGGTTATGATGGCGAAGTTAGTCAAACATGCATTTGAAAACTTCCAGGCAACCCAGAACGGCATAAATTTGAGCCATTTTTCTGTGCGTGGTTCTTCAAGTTGTGACGTAGCCACCTTCTCATCATTGCAGTCTTCTGTAGCTTCAATTGCTCACGGACATGTATTAACAAAATATTACTTTCCGCACCTCGAAAATGTATGGTAACATTTGAACGCATTTTGTTTTAGAGCGCAGCTCTTAGGGGCCCGTTCCCGGCTTGAGCGGCGTCGCCGTCGCCGTCGCCGTCGCCGTCGCCGTCGGCGTCGCCGTCGGCGTAACCAAGGTCATCCCAAGGTCACTTGACCCCCAAGGTCATCCCAAGGTCACGTGACCCCTCCCCAAGGGTCACGTGACCCCAAGGTCACGTGACTCCCCAAGGTCACCCCAAGGTCACGTGACCCCTCCCCCAGGGTCACGTGACCCCCAAGGTCACGTGACACCCAAAGTCACGTGGCTCCCCAAGTCACGTGACCCCCGGGGTCACGTGACCCCCGATGACGTCATCAGTGACGTCACTGATGACGTCATCAGTGACGTCACTGATGACGTCACCGGCATCCGCATCGTCAGTGTCATCATCAATGATGACGTCATCAGTGACGTCACCGGCATCCGCATCGTCATCATCACTGATGACGTCACCGGCATCCGCATCGTCATTGTCATCATCACTGATTACGTCACCGGCATCCGCATCGTCATCGTCATCATCACCATCCGCATCGTCATCGTCATCATCGCTGATGACGTCATCAGTGACGTCACTGATGACGTCACCGGCATCCGCATTGTCATCGTCATCAACACTGATGACGTCATCAGTGACGTCACTGATGACGTCACCGGCATCCGCATCGTCATCGTCATCATCACCATCCACATCGTCATCGTTATCATCGCTGATGACGTCATCAGTGACGTCACTGATGACGTCACCGGCATCCGCATCGTCATTGTCATCATCACTGATGACGTCATTAGTGACGTCACTGATGACGTCACCGGCATCCGCATCGTCATCATCGATAATGACGTCATCAGTGACGTCGTTGATGACGTCACCGGCAACCGCATCGTCATCGTCATCATCACTGATGACGTCACCGGCATCGTCATTGTCATCATCACTGATGACGTCATCAGTGACGTCACTGATGACGTCATCGGTATCCGCATCGTCATCGTTACTGATGACGTCATCGGCATCGTCATCGTCACGTGATCCCCCTAGGTCACGTGACCCCCACCCAAGGTCACTTGACCCCCCCCCCCCCAGTACCCTTCCCTCCTCCTCCTCAAGAGCTGCGCTCTAATTCGGCGTTACAGGGAGTTGTAAACGGCTTTCACTTTTTTAATCTAGTTTTATGTTAATATGTAGAATGCAACTATCTAGGTTTGGCTAGAATGCATAATTTTTTATATTTATTAAACATTCAAGAAACGTTTTGTCAGCCCCTTGAGTTGGGCTTTTTGCTGCTTTTCATTATTTTAACATGAAAGAAGCGTCACGTACGTTATGAAATAAAAGGAATGAATCAGTTTATTTTAGCAGGCGTTCTGTGTAGCCCTGCCCCACATGTGCACAAGAACATTTTTTATGCATGTACATTATTGCATTGTTAACCTATAAAACAGCTATCTCACTCAGAGAGTTCGTCTCTCGGACTAGAAGGCTGCAAGAATTGGCATCTCCTACTTTTGTTTATTTTGTCACAAGGAACAGAAAATAACCTCCTTCCTTCGAAATGCTGCGATCCCGCCACGTAATCGCGAGGCAAAAATTAGAATATTCCCCGACTTGCAGCCGCGAGCGGCGGCCATGAGAACCACGCGGCATGACGTCAATGGGGGTCTTGTAGAAAGATAAAAAGTTGCGCGAATACCTGCTCTTTAAGAGGTAACTTTTCTATAAATCTTGTCGTTCCAACATAAATATAAATGCGTCAAAAACCTGGTATCATCGACAAAACTTTTATTATACGAAGTTGTAGTGGTGCCATCTGTCCTAGGTCTACAACACCGTCAGCTCTATGTGCTACCGCGAGCAGCCGCCAGAAGCTGGAGGGGGACGGGGACGGCCGCAAATAAGGCCCCTATGACCCGGATCAGACTTTCCTTCTTTCGCCATATTGTTCGCGCTGCGCCAGCACGTGGTCGCGCGGTCGCGAGCGGATGAGTTCTCGCTGCTCACTGATGGCTCTAGAGAGAGAACTTCACCGGAACCCCGTGCGACCCACATTGACGTCACAGCGCACGTGACTCCGGAAGATGGTGAAGGAGTTGAGAGGTGCCGAAAACCTCAATCTTTGTCCATTTTTAAAATGAAAACTAGGACATGCAGGCGAAGGCAGTTTTCTATTCTTTACTTCAGAAAGATGGAGGCACCAACTCCCAAATTATTTAAGCAAAGGACTGAAATTGCTGCACAGCTCCTTTAAAAGATAACTGAAAAAAAAAAATTTTTTTAAACATCCCAATTGGGACAATCATGTCTCAAAACAATTTTTCCGAGAAAATAATTAGAGTAATATTTATTGCGCGAGACTGATTTTATTTTGCGGCTATTTCGTCCTTTTTAAATCGCGCGCCACAAAGGGGGTATTATACGTCACGGACTGGCTGCTATACGTCACGGAGCGACGTCCGATTGCAACTCTTCTCATTGGCTAAAGATTGATTCACAGCTTAGATCTTGGTTGTCAAACCTTTGTAATATGTTGTAATTTCCTTTTGAGCAGCATATTTTTACGTTTAAAGAATAACCCATGTGATTAGAGTTATTATTCTTTACAAAAGGGTTACAAGACGGGCACTTCCGTTTGGGTTCATACAATAAGGGCCCTAAACTCGTCAAACACCAAGTTGGAGCCGAAAGTTCGCAGAGCGCGCTGATTGGACGTCGGCGAAAAAAGCGCGAAGTCATCGTCGTGATAGGCCAATCGGAGCGCTCCATCAACTTCGGCTCCAACTTTGTGTTTGACGAGTTTAGGGGCCTAAAAGAACAAAATCTTCGCCATTCTTTCATGGCCGCCGAAGTCTCTACTCCCGCCTGTCTCGTATACCTCGATTGTCGTTTCGCCGAAGTGATCAGTGTTTCGTTGACCCAGGTGCTTGAGTGAGACTTCTTGAAGTGAAGTAGTATGTTTAGCAGCTGTCGCAGGTGTTAGTGATAGGAAGTGACGCGGAGTTGGGTTTGTACTTTCGTTTTCCTCTTTGCCTTCTTAGTGTGCTTTTTTTTTTTTTCTGGCTCGGGAGTTTTTTTTAGATGTCTCCTCCTTTAAAGCGGGCACAGTTGCTCTATAAAGTGCTGCCAGATGAGTGATCGCGACAGCGAGTTTTCCAGCAGCCATATCGCCCCGAAAGATGACAAGCTGAATGCTATTTGGCTGGAGGCAATCGAGCGTTCGCGTAGCGACAAACGTGTCCAGGTATGTTCTCGTCAATTCGCCCCGGAGGCCTTCGAGATTCGCACCGGGTGCACCGAACGTCCGCGACTAAGACACAGCTGTTACGTAAAAAACCTGGCGGAGCCAGGTTGTTACGTAAAAACTGTCCGCAGAAGTCTTCAGACGTCCGGATTCTGCCGTTAGCCGACAAATATTTTTTCTAGACTTCCGAACCATCTTACGCAAGGTTGTTTGAATTAAATGTGTACTGTTATCGTAAATCTTGGCTTGTGATTGCGGCTCTGTAGATCATCTTATTCGCTTTGTTGGAGACGCAACCGACGGGCATAACAAAATTGGCTGCATGTTCCACATACTTCGCATAAGCAGCTTCCCCAGTCATCTTATACGAGAAGCGCAAAACACGGAGTCCGCACTATCCTTGCTTCCCAGTCTTTTACCTGCTTTAGAAAAGTATGTCTACTGAAACTTGAAACTAGGGGCAGTGCCAGAGTGCAAAGAGACAAAGTTGGGAAAGCTTGCTCGCCCTCCGCAAGTGATTGCACCGTAATAAATGCACCAACGCGTCTTCCCAAAACAAAGAAATTTATTCACACCGCATGATGAGCACAACAAACTCACACGAGAGTGTAAGGAAAATATCGGTGCACTTATGTTTCCCTGAAATTCTGTATAACCGGTAGTTCAAACACTTGCAACCGAATAGCATCGGCTGAGACAAGACCTGTTTTTAAGCCTCTTGCGACGGCTTAGTACCTGCTCCGCAGCAGCACATCTGGTCCTACTCCGTCGCAAAAGGCTTAACCGGTCGTGTCACTCGGCCATATACTCGGTTGCAAGTGTGTGAACGGGTTTTCAGGGCCGCTACGCGTGCATTCATTTCCGCATGCCCACATTCCCTCCCGGCCTTCCTGTCGGCCGGCGGGACGAGGTCCTTCTCACACGGATCTGGCGGATTATGGTCCTGGACCTATCTGGGTGCCAGGAACCCGGTGATGCCAGCCCAGCTTGCCCCCCCTGCCCCGCCGAGGCATCCAGGGTGCGTCTTCGACACTTTCTCTGGAGCTGCTCAAACCTCCAACACCTCCTCATAAACCTGGCCGCACATTAGGACTGCATGAAATAGATTACGCTCAACAAGCGTGCCGGACCCCTACTGGGAATCATCCCTGATGCCTACGTACCCATCTCATCTGAACAAACATCAAGCCCTGCTTGTTACACGGAAATAAAAAAGTGAGGCGTTATGCTAACCTCGTTCTATTTTAGTAACTTTTAGCCGTAACGTGCTACCGTTTTGAGACGCAATTAGTAACTGCAGTTCTTAAGGCCTGTTCACACACTTGCGTTTGAGTACGACCAACTAAGACCGGTTTCTAAGCCTTTTGTGGCGGCTTACGACCGGCTGCGTTGCTGCGCAGCCGGTTGTCACGAGGTTACTTCTGTTGTCACTTCTAAATTTTTTTCAGCATTATTCTTAGAAGTAACGCAGTTAGTTTTAAGATGTAACCGTATCGAATACGTTTCTGTTGAGGTAATTGCAACGGTAACTTCACTACTTTTACCTGAAACTAACTAACTGCATCAAACATTTTTTTTAGGGTAACTAACCCAATACTGCTTTTACAGGGGTCCTGCAACAAGTGGGCTTTACCTAGAACAAAAGAATCCTTTCCGTTACGGAGAAGCGGAGAAGTGACGGACGTAAATACATAAATAAATAAACCTAATTTGTGTAAAATGACCCATTTTATTGGACAAATTCAACTAAATCGTTTTTGCACGCTTACATTCACCCATCTCTTTTCGATTAGTTTTCAATTTAAAAATCAATACCGTCACATTACTGGATCGCAGGCGCAAGGCCGGCGGCGATGCGATATAGTGATATTCTGGTGATATTCTTATCTTTCGCGTTTTCACTCCGCCGGCCTTGCACTTGCTGCATGAATGGTAACTTTAGCGCATTCTCGCGCTAGACCATTTGCTTCAAGTCGTCCTAAACTCGACTGATCTAGGAAGTTTCTATGACGATCAGCAAGTTTCTAGTTGAAATCATACATGTTTTTTTGTTTTTATTTTAATGATTGGGAAAAAGTAAAGTAGTCAGTTTTGGGTAATCATTTCATAGTGAACAACACGCAGCTCTGACGTCACATCGCTGCGGTGGCGCTGCTGTAGGCACGGCGCATGCGCAAACGATTCGCGCGCATCTGGTTTCTGCGCATGCACTGTGCCCACATCAGTGTCGTGAGAAAACATCGACTTGTTCTTCAACGGCGTCTTGGTATATATACGAAGACTTTAAGTATCGCTGGTTCCTCTCGAACCAGAGTTCTAATTAAAATCCAGGAGCAGCGTCTGCCTCGTGGGAAGTAGCGCGACGCACAGGGCTGACAGCGTGACGAGGATCGCGGGGGTCGTGCTGAAGCCGCTGGAGCCGTAGCCGTCGAGCTTGGGCCTGGAGCAGTTGTAGATGTCGAACAGGGTCATGCGAATATCGTACAGGGCCTTCTTGGCCACATCTGCTGACGCAGGACAGTTTGAGCCCGCCGCCAGTTCGCACTTGAGCGTCTCCTCGTGTACCCTGTTGAGGAAAAACATGATTCCTTGCCGTGCTCCAACACAGTTATGCTCTACACTTCTGCACACACTCACGCTGCCCGTGTTCAAATTTCATCGGGCTTGCCTACCGCTACAGTTCAGCGGACGGCGCTCGTGTAACTGTCGGGACGTCACGTGCGGCCATGACGTCAGGTGACACTAAGCTCCTGCTAAATTTGGCGGTGAAATGTACTGGATTCGCGCGATTTCTTGTTTATAGGGCCTGTTATGTAACAGGAGAAAGCACGCTCATTTTTCTGCGTGGGGGGCGCTGCGACCCAAGTGTCCTTGAAGCCCCTCTATCCTGGGAAAGGTGGCGCCATTCATTGTTGTAGAAACGCTCGAGGCACGTACCGCGCGCTACTTCTGGCAAGTTCATGGCGTCTGAAATCTAGCTCAGTGCTGCGCTGTGCCGCCATGCTATTCCCAAGGGCCGCAGGTTGCACGTGCCTTGTGCATCCACGAACCTTGCGCTACTTTTGAAACATGAAAGGGTTTTAAAGGGATACTGAACCAAAGAATTTAGTGCCCATAATAAGTGGCGCACGTTCTTTCCACCAGCCAGCAGCTGCCGGTGTGCGCGAGCACACGCAACAAAAATGACGTCACAGACCTCCATTCGCGGTTGAGATGACAGTGAAATGCATGGGCTTCGGACTAAAGGAGAATAAAGACAGGCTTTTCATCTCTACAAGTGAAAGCTACGTGCTTGTTAGACCAATTCATCGCTGACTTTTTACACCAGGCACCACTGTGTAGATGAAAAACTTGTCTTTATTCTCCTTTGGTCCGAAGCCCATACATTTCACTGTCATCTCAACCACGAATGAAGGTCTGTGACGTCATTTTTGTTGCCTGTGCTCGCGCACACCGGCGGCTGCTGGCTCGTGGAAAGAACGTGCGCCACTTATTATGGACACCAAATTCCTTGGTTCAGTATCCCTTTAAGTGTCCTTAATCTATCCTCGCTGTTCCAACCTGCCGCTCAGCCGGGACAGTTTCGCGGGGTTCAGTGGTATCTATTGTGTCCCGTATGACAACTCGATATCAGGAAAGTTTTCTGGCGTGTCTTTTCACAACCTATCCAGCGATAAATCACTAAGCACCGCGTGAAACAAGTGGATGCCAAGGGAGAACCTTGTTGGGAACGACAAGTTTCCATCTACTTCTGTGTGCAGCAGGCACTTTAAACCGAGGGACTGTGTAGCCGTGTGCAACATTAGGAAGCTAGTCCCTGGAGCCGTGCGATGGGTCTTCAAAAGACCTAATACCTGTACATAAGAAAGCCCGAAGAGAGCCTGTTTTGAAGCCGTTGGCATCTGCTCCGAAATGCAGAAAGCGGAAAGCAGATCTGTTGGCTCCGTACGAGGATTTTGTGCAGACGGAGCAGGTTGAACCGAACGGTTTGACTGCACTGGCTACAAGATATTTCGTTGGCGCCCTTTTATGGTGCCCATCTCTCACGTAACGTACGACCAAGAATATTAGTAGCGAGCGACAAGTGGGATGGTGCGGTGGAAGCCTAGTCATCACGTTCCTAAATCAACACCGTCAGAGTTGTGAGCCTGTCTTTGCTCTTCTTTCTGCCAAATAAAACAAAACTAATCCTATTCAAAACATCATATTGAGTGTTTGGCCTACCAACCTCAGCGATGCTTTTGCTCGCGCACTTCGCCAATAGGGAGTATTCACTGGCGGCCGTACCTGTGTCGACTACAGAGCGCGTGCTGATGGCGAGCTTCCACAGTTTCTTTTTGCAACGTGCATTCCGCAATGTCAAAATTGCCGGTCTCAGCAGCCTACTGATGTAAGCTCATTCTGAGAAAGCGCTCCAAACATCGCCCACAAACATGGCGTCCAGTGAATACCCCCTATAGCCACAGAAAGTTGTCCTCGTCGGGCCGCGGCGCTTCCAGTCAAGATATGTGACAGTGCCGCATTGCAACCATGGGTGCAATGGGTGCTATCATGCCTTATTGCTACAGTGTTCTCATTACAAAGGCAGTAAAACAGCTAGAGCGAGTGAAGTCCGGCCGAGCTTTGAAAGGCATGCAATCACTTATACTTCACGAGCACCGACTGATTGTGAGCCCGCCAAAGGTAGGCTCCGAGAAACTCAGAGAGAGGAGGAGACTAGAGCGCGGAGGAGACTTCAGAACGCCAATTTCTGATTGGAAGGATTAGTGGGTAGACCTAAAGGCTAAAGTCCCCGGCCTTTCTCACCACTGCACTCGTCGAGCCCGTTCGAATGCGAGAGCTAAACGCAGGACGCCGACATTCCGCGTTCTAACGTGTTTGACGAGTGCAGTGGGGACAGAGGCAGCTAGCTTTAGGTCTATCCACTATGCATTCCAATCAGAGCTCGGAGCTCTGACGTCCTCAGGGCTACATCTCCGCTTGTACATGGTTGAAGTCAGCGAGCAACGTGGGGAAACTGCAGAAGAATGCAGGAGACGAGATAGACGCTGAACTCACAACTCAATATTTCATCCAGAAGAGAAGAAAGAAGTTGACATATAACCAACAGGCAAGTGCTCATGGCACGAGAACTCTAGGGCGCGGGGCAATGGTTTTAGTGCATCGAAACATTTAAGAACAATACTTCATTTTCCGATAGAGTAACAAAAGGATGGCTCACGCAGTGCTCCCCCCAACCTGTTTAATATACGCCTCGTAAATTTCTTTGCAGAGCTTTTCCTTATATCGTCCCATGACAGCGGTGCTGGTTAGATTTGGAGTACACCTACAAGCTTGACAGTGAAGAGGTAAGTGACCCCCCCACCGTCGACCTCATAGACAGGTTATTTTCACGTAGCCATGCATAAAGCATTATACATAACCATGTATAATGCTTAGCAACTAGCCCAGCTCACGAGTCACTACCCTATTACCTCCGCTCGCAAGATTTCGTATGCTTGAAGTTGGTCGCGGTGTTGGTTCTTGCTGTTGGTCGGTCGTTTATGTGGGACGTAAGTGAACGAACTCTTCACCTGCAGGTCTGGAGCCGTGGGTCTTTAATTCCGAAATTCCAAGGATCCGGAATCTCCGACATGCAGTTCTTCAAGGCTTCCTGGTTCAGGCACTTGTTCCACACTTCGACGCCTGCCGAACAAAGACGGAAGGGGGCAAATGGTTATAACACAGCGTTAGGGAGCTTGTGTCGCAGAGGAGCCGGCATCCGTGGCGTGACGCGAAAATCATGATTGGTCCATAGGTCATGGCGTCACAGCCACACGACCTCACGCGGGAATTTCAAACAACCCACAACGCTCACGTGAAACGTGACGTCACGGGTGGGGTGAAGGTGATTAAAATATGACATGTAACGCGAATGGAAGGTCGCCGCAAGTCTCAAATAATTTCACTTTAGAAAGTAATTAATCTGCCTTAAAGAAACATTTCGAGGATGTTATGCAAGGTTCGAACCCACGGCTCTTCGGTTGCGAGTCAAACACGTAACTGAGTGCGCCCTGTCCGCCGCACTTCTCGCTTGCTGGCATAAAGAGGCCCGATAACGCTATCGCGTTTCACTCCTTTTAAAATGTACTTCAGGGAGAGCAAAGATGTACGGGAGCAGCTCGGATCCATTTCTGATATTTTTGCGACTCTCGTTTGCCCACTACGTTTCACCGAAGTCCAGACACTGCTGACACAACGATGGAACAAATCAGACAATGCCAAAAGCGAAGTCACTGGACTTTTTTCGTTTATGATTGGTCCAGCGACGAGAGAACACTTACAGAAACACGACGAACACTATGATGCAGCGCTTTTGACGCTATCTGATTTGTTCCATCATCTCGTAGCGTCATCTGCGTCTGTACGCAATGTGAACCGAAGGATAGTCAATGCCTGTTTAGGAGTGAAAAGGGGAGCTCCGGCCAAATACTGATGGTCACTGATTCGCCCTAAAGTTGGTTCAACACATTACTGGACACGCCTAAATTAGTAACCCAAATCACAATCACGATTTTTTTTTTTCGTCGTGAAGGTATTATATCTTTGAATTTTGGTCCGAGATTCTGAAAAGCTCTACTGGCAGCATCGGAAACGTGACGATAAATTTGTTTATTTATTTCGTAATACTGTCAGCCACCTGGTGGGGACTATGATAGGAGTAAGTACAAAGAACAATAGACAATGTAATAGAATAGACAGAACAGACAGAGGAGTTGGTTCCCTACGGGTCTCAGGGAGTTTTATGGTGTGGCATGAATGCTGGGGAAGCTCACGCCAGCAAAACAATAAGAAATCGCGAAATACTGCATTTCTGAGAATGCCTACTTGACCTACAAGTTACACAACATATAAAGTCACCCGACTGTAGAACGCGGGAGCATTGAAACGTTCGTTTTGGCATAACTTTTGTTTGTCGATTTCTCAATAACTATTTTAAATTTTGAAATGATAAATAGTGTGGTATTCGGGAAAGTGATGGCACAGGTTTATCCAGGAATACAAATCTCGAGAGAAAGGTGGAGAAGGGGGAGGGGGGGGGGGGGGGGGGGGGGGCTGGCGGGTTGTTAGTCTCAACCTCAGGCTGCGCTAGGAAGGTGTTGGGCGTCGAGTGTATAAATCAATGTCGGGGTGGCGGCCAATTTTTCATTAAGAGCCTTCACGTCCTGGTGAAGTCCATCGATAAAACGTCGAGTGCGGAGGCAATGGGGAGGTTCCTTTTGAAGTTCTGCTTTTCGAGTTCTTCAACCAAAGATGGTATTTACTGGACGCCGTATGTGAGTAAAGTTCTCACTGGTCATGTTTAGAACGAGCTCACACTTATAGGCAGTGTTGGACAAAATACTCGATAAAAGTATTTAAGTTAAGTTACTAAATACCTGCGTCATAAAGTATTTAAAATACTACTCAAGTTACTTTCACTGTAGAATATCTTGAGTAGAGTGCAAATACTTAGAAATGTATTTCAGTTACTTTTGAAGATACTTCCGCATTGCTTAATTTGTATCGACGCCATTGAAAACGACAATTATGCAGCTACGCAAATCTGGGTTACCAGAATGGTTTATTATAACGCAACAGCACAAAACGAAAAGAAAAAGTATCGTAGGGCTAGTTTATGCAGTCTTACTATAAAGAGCAAAATATTGTCACGAATGATAAATGATGAGGCGGTAAATAACTGAAGAAACTAAACGTTTAATGGAACGAACGTGTTCCCAAAACTAAAGAGAGAAAGGCTAGCGTCGCAGGCGTCGATGTCGGCGAAACAGCAGGATCGACCGCTGGGGCGAGACTGACTCCGGACCGCCACTTGGAGCACCTTATGTACCCGCGTGGGTTTCTGGAACATTCGGCGTAGAAAGTTCGGCGCGTAGAACATTCGTAACTCGATCAGACGACAAAATTCTCGAGCTTACCAGAATGTCAAGTTGAAGAAATAAATAAAATATTAGATTATTAGATTAGAACGCGATTTATTAGCCAAAAAATAATCAGGGAGTGGGATTGGGGAGGGCACCGGTGACAGAGAAGTCCGCTTTCTGGTATCGAACCCGGAGACACCGCGCGAGAGCCAAGCGCGGTAACCATTCTGCCACGCGCTCGCTGGGCAGCGCACGTGGCAATATCACTGATAGATGTTATAAAACATTTCTGGGACAACAAGAAAGAGGTCGCTTTAGCTTTTGGGGAGGATATCAGACCGTGGCGCCCCAAGCGGTTAACTTTAGAGCTAGATGGATAGGGACAACTAAGCGCTCGGCTGACTTAACCGAACGCGGCGTCAGCGTTCGGCCGGAGTTCGTGTTCTCCGGTGAGGGGGAGGAGGGGCTCTTTTGTTACCACTCCGGCCTGCATGAAGAATGCAGCATGGACCCTGCCCAGGTCAGCACAAAAGTCCAAGTGGGTCAAGTTCGCATCCTCTGACGATTGCTTTCGGGGGAGATCCGGCACTTAACGTCACTTCACTAATTGTAGGTATTTTTTCATTAGACTGTGCCCCGCGCTCTATTAAAAAAATATTACACGAACATGCCCACAAGGCCTGTGGGCATGTGCAGAGGCCTTGTTTTGGGTAAACACCGAGGTGTGGGGGTGACAAACGGGTCAGAGTGCTTCGCCCATAGTGACATCGCTGAATATCACATCTTGCGGCGCACCTTAGACGCATCGTTTAACTACAATTCATATTCCCAATACTCTATAACCAATACTCTTTAACTATAAACGAACTTGGGATACGGAAATGAGTGAATGGATAACAAAGAGAACCCACATAAAAGCCACGGCAGTGGTCGCACCTTCTTCAAGTTAGTTGCGTTCAGAAAAGCAATCAACGTTGGAAGACACTTGTTGGCATTTTGAGAGGTAACCCAGCTCCTAGTTCGCTTCCTGTACTGTTCTTCTGCTTATCAATGTTCGCTCACAGACAGTGTTCACAAGAGCAATAAGTGCCGGACTGACAAAAAAAAATCCTCGACGTTTTGACTTAGCGGGGTCAAATATAGAAAAAGCAAAACAAAAATGTCTACTTTTTTGTGTGTGTCCACTTCTCATTTCCTTCTATTTGTTATTTCTTTACACTTAAGTGTGCATTGTTCTCGTAGGTCGTTTCCGGTCTACTTGCGCCTCAGGGTGGCATCTTCCGTAAAACCACACCTTTGGTTTGAGGATTTTTTTGGTGGAAACTTTATAGAAACAGAAGGCGCCTTTGGGAAGGCAAGGGGAGAACCTTCATTGTACGAACTTAGGGCCGAAATATGAGTCACAGTCGGCAAAAAAAGCGCTATTTTCACGAGCTCAGTTAAAGTCACCGTAGCTAATCGGAGCTAGCAACAGGATTTGGTTGCTCGAAAGAATGTTCACGTTTGCCCGTGCCACGCCCACCCCACTTCATACCGAAAAAACTCGGAAAATGGCGGAATGTCAAAAAATGTATTTAAGCTAATGAGTACAAGATACTCGGAATTGTAATTAAAATAGAGTACTAAATACTCTCCATCTGAGGTATTTGCAAGATACCAAGATACTTCAAAAAGTATTTAAGATACTGTATCTTGAGTAGAGTATTCGAGATAGGCACAAGTCTGCTTATAGGTTCCCCGAACCGGCAAATATTGATGGCGTAGAATGCACCTTGTAAAAGCGCTGCGGAAGCTCGCCGCAAGCACGTGAAGATCCCCTACGCACTCGGCCATGGCCGCCAGTTTATAGGTGGCGGGTTAATAGGCAACTTGGTAATATTATCAAATTTGGGATTACGACTGTCTTTAGCTCCTTCAGTGTACCTGAGTTACAAGGTATATTTTCCCTCGATATTGCGAGCAGTTTTGTGAATATCATGGCTCAAAGCTTGTTTCGGTTGTCTACGGCAAAACCGAAACTAGGCTGCACTCTAAAAAAAAAAAAAAAAAGGGGGTGTAGGCGTTACACCCCTTGTCACAGCCGAAAACTTCAGTTCGACGTACTGCGCGCTGACGTCAAACTGACTGCCCCAACTTTTGCGAGAGGGTTGATGACGGTGCGATATAACACATTGAACAACTAAAGTACGTATCAAAGTCTACAGGAAAAAAACACAGGTTTCATAGTTGAGCCTCGAAAACCCCGATAACTTTTTTTTGCAGTCAGTCACACTTACACTAACTATTTCACTGAGTTGTACGACTCGGCTATCAAGCCGCTCGTGAAATTTGGTAGCGTTGGTACAACGTCAGTACGCTATACATCCAACTGAAGTTTTGGGGTACCATATATGTGACAAAAAGTGTACCGTCTACACCCCTTTTTTTTAGGGTGTGGAGAGGGATGGGGGGGGGGGGGGGGCACGCAGCGACGACGTTGTCAAGTCGGTTCTGGGTTACGCGGTACGACGTGCAGTAGACCTAGTCAAGCTACCAATTTCATGACGTAAGGAAGGCTTAGTGGACGCCACATATGTGTGCGCTGTTTACAGCGCATGCTCAGAATGAGCTTACACTTCTGCGGAGAGCAAGCCGTCTGCTTCTTGCGCAGGGGTTTGTGGTGACGTCAGAACGACGCCCAGTTCTGATTGGCTTTGATTAGAAGGATAGTGGATAGACCTCAATGATAGATGCCTTGAGGTCTATTAGCGATGTGCGCGACCAAAAGCGTCGCTGCGGTCAGCTTTCCACGATTGGCCAAACCATGGGCATATGAGCATTGCCAGATTGTCAACTTTGACGGTGTTAGTTTCGGATTGCGATGGCTCCTAGCTTCCACTGTGCTTTTTAAACACACCACCGAACTCGTCGTCGCACCTGATGGTAAGTAGCCAGGATAACAACTGGTGACGTCACGGCGAGGCAAATCCCAGTCGTGACGTCACGGAGAGAAACCATAAGAGGGCGCCACCGAAACATATCGGCGCTAATACTCCGTGCCACCATAGTAGGTTACAAGTCGAGAAGGTAGCGGCAAATGCCCCTCAAAGGGAATCATATCCCTCCGCCGCCTCTGCATCCAATAGCGTCCCATCGTTTCCGTGACGTCGCGGCCAACGCGCGAGGAGGGTCTTGCCTTTCTGTACATAGTTGCTTTATCTTTCGACTTTGACTTAGTATTGTGGAAGCCACGAGAGGAAGATTAGAGTTTTCCCCCTCGGATCGAAACAAAGGCGACTTTCGGGGGTTAGGTTTCCTCTCCGATGGATACAAAGGCTGCTTTTAGAGGCTCGGTTCCCCCTCCGATGAATACAAAGGTCGCTTTCTTAAAAAGTGGGATCGGAGACAAGTTGGCATCACTATGTAGCCATTATCTATCCATTGAAGCGGAACAAGGAGCGTTTCCAGTGAACTCTT
Organism: Ixodes scapularis; assembly: GCF_016920785.2. Classification (NCBI taxonomy): domain Eukaryota; kingdom Metazoa; phylum Arthropoda; class Arachnida; order Ixodida; family Ixodidae; genus Ixodes; species Ixodes scapularis. Next base: position 32,470,539 of record NW_024609836.1, on the reverse strand, counting down.
CTTTCGACTGCGGAGGGAGTCGAAACCGACGCATCACGCGTGTGGGAAGAGTTTTTACCTTCTTAACTTGTAACCGTTCCATTTAGCGCTCCCTGGGCGGCACCATTTTGTTCGACAGCAGCGCCCTCTCTATACATCCGGGAAATTCAGCGCGTTCGGCGGGGTAAAACGAGAGAGAGGGCACGCGCCCGACTCCGCTAGCAGACGACAAAACGGGAGGTTGCCATTCTCCATCTTTGGGCTGTATCGGCGGGCTGTACGGAACATCGAACTCTCGCTCATGGCTGCCGTTGTGAAGTGGTTCGCGTTCTTAGAATAGTTATGGCTACTCCAAAATCAGCCCAGAGCTTTCTGTTGTTCTACATGAAGGGAGGGCGAGGGGAGACAGGTAAATGACCAACCGACATTTTTTTTTTCCGTTACTTAAATAGCAGTTGAGTCAGCCGGCAGTACTACCCTCAACTACTGCGTGTATTGCGGCAGGAGAGCACGTTTTTATTTATTATTTCAGACATACATTCATGGTGGCTAAAGGCCTACACCAGTACGAACTTTGTATAGTAAAAAAGGTACAGCCACCGGATTCACTTTTCGCCGGAGAGACCGGCCAGTCTGACACAGTTTTCCCTATTTTTTTTTTTATTTGCACGCAGATAACAGCGCAATTGGACTCTGTTAGTCTTTTTCATCTAGCATAGTAATACACTATAACTGGCATACCTAAATCTGCGCTTGAAATTCCCAAAATGACGCGATTTTAAACAGAGTTTGTACGCCAGCCGGATGCTAGGTACTGCCCACTCGGCGGAGCAGACGAGATGCGGGCGAGAGGGGGAGGTCATATTTTTCTCTTTTTACCCTCACTGCTATGACCCTAATGTAACGGTCTATAGTTGTGTGCAGAGCAGGCGAAGGCAACGCCAGGCGAAGAGGGAAAGAACGAGCACTGGGAAGGCGGGACGGGAGAGGGGGCAATGGAGGGCGAGGGGAGACTGGAAGAGCACTAGGAATGTTAAAGAGGAGAGGAGGTATCTCTCCTCCTCCCCATCTTTCCTAGTGCTTGCATTTCTCCCCTCGCCCGGCGTTGCCTTCGCCTGTACTGCGCGCAACTAGTGACAGACACGGAGTATATCCACTATTTTTTTCAATCAGCCAATAAGAGCTCGGCGTTCTGACATCATCGCAACCCCTGTGCAAGAAACAGACGAACTTGCGCAGCGCATAGGTTTCCGTACCGGCGTTCTTGATGGTGTGGAATGCATCTTGGAAAAGAACTGTGGAAGGACGCCGTCAGTACGTGCTCAGCAGCCGCGGACTCAGCTATGGCCGCCAAAAGCCACTTGATCTTGGGACAGTAAAGCTAAGGTCCCTGTATGGCCGTTATTTTGGTCTGGCTTTATAAAAATTCCATACCGGTATTTTTACAAAGCCATTAAATGTGAGCCGAGATTTTCTTTTTCATACACCGGCTAACCATGTGCACATCTTCGCGCCCTCCACATGTGGCATCGGTGATTGACAGCTTTGAAAATTGGCTGCAGAAACCACTATTGTTGGTTGTTTATTACAGCGAAGCTGTTTATGGCTAGGGTTCCGTGGATGTTTCGTGTGCGTCAACAAAAACTCTACGCTCGCTCGCACCTACGCTCGCACCGCCCTCTGTTTTTCGTCGTTCCGAGCGTTTGCGTACCTAGTTTCCTTTCCTTCCACCGGGTGGCGGTTCCGTCGCTCGTGTGTAGTTTCCTCCAGCTCCTCAGGGCGGCGATAGTCCTCGACATGTGTGTGCGCACCTTTCGTCACGATGACCACAGATCAAGATAATAAACGTGTTCGCACCTTTGTTTAAAATTCGCCGGTCACTCGTCATGAGACTACGGACGCAGCTTACTGTGAATACGACGATGCAAATTTTGAGTAAACACTTAATTTTTTTTACTTGCTTACGACGCAATTATTGACGTCAGCGCGACTGCAGCGCGCAACTTTGAAAGTGAGTGATTGCTTCGTCTCTGTGTAATCGTTTAACGTTCTGTCTGTGTAATCGTTTAATGTTCAAGTTGTTTCCCCACCGTCATTGCAGCCTTGTGCGTATGTCTTGTCCTGTCTCTGTGTAGTCGTTCAATGTTCAAGCTGTTTCACCATCTTCATTGACCACGTACCAACTGCTCAACTCAAACCGACCAATTGCTTCATAGCTTGGGTGCAAATGTGAATGTGTGCGTACTGCCGCCCCGTGCGGCGTGGGTTTATCTGCTTGCTGGGACGACGTCAAAGATGACGTCTAGGACGACATTTAGGACGACATCTAGGGCGATCTCAAGGACGACCTCTAGGACGGCTTCTGAGACGACCCGAAGGACGACGTCTGGGAAGAAGTCGAAGACGACATCCTAGATGACGACGTTGAAGGCGACTTCGCGAACGACCTGTAGCACGACCTTTAGGGAGATCTTAAGGAAGACCTCTGAGCCACCTTAAGAACGATGTCAAGGACGACGTCCTAAAGGACATAGTCCTCGACATCGTCTTAAACATTGTTCTGGAGGTCGTTTTAGAGGTCGTCCTTGAGAACGTCCTAGAGGACGTCTCGACGACATCCTCTAAGACGTCGTAAAGGCGATGTTTCGACGACGTCAAAGACGATGTTTAGGATTACCTCGAGGACGACCCCTAGGGCGATGTCGAGGACGACGTCCGCATACGCGCGGCGTATACGCGCGCAGCGGATACGCACGGTGCAGGCCAGATAGCGTATCGCGAAAACCGGGTGAAGTAGCTCATGAATGCTATCGCATTAAAATTAATTTCCTGTCTCGAAATACGCACAAAGAACAATGTAATTGTTTTACCTTAGCTACACTATAGTGCTTTTAACTTTCATTAAAGTGACACTGACAGCGTATTTATGCTCGCCATGGTTTTTATTTGTACATGACATATGAGAGCCAAACTACCCAGAACGCAATTTGCGGCTGGAAATTCGTTTTCTTTCTACCCGAAAACAGCCGATCGAGAACTGGCCGGTTTGAGTCGCGCTCACTCTCTTCTCCGTGGTCCCGTACCGTTTTCTATGTTTTAGACACAACCATCAAAGATAATCAAAGCAGTTGGTCATCGAAGGCACATACTCAATACTAAAACTAGACAAACAATATCATACCCATTTTTCGTGGCTTTTAAAAAGCTGCAAATACCTTGAACTAAAAGAAAAAAAAAAGGTTGCACAGCCACGTGATTTCCGGTAAATTTCTCCACCGCTATATTTCTTCTGCCTCCCCAGTCCGGTTTCGGTTTCGAACCGTTGCGTATTCTGACTTTAGTAAAATTGTATGTGATTCTGACACCAGAATAAATCACCATAATAAAAAAAAAAAAAAAACTTTTTTTTGGGGTGTGTGTTAGTGTTTCTTAAGCCAATGACAGTTGACTCAATAACTGAAGGGGGTTAGTCCCACAGTTCGCCTTTATGGAGTTAAAGATGGCGGCATCCGCCGCATCGCCGCCCACGGCCAGCACCAACGAAGCGCTTACCATTGCGCAAGCTTGGGGAAGTTATTTAAAAATTATCGTAGCAGCGAACGTTGTCGGAAAAGGTATGATTCGGGGCCAGAGCTGCCGCCAGAACGATCACGGCACGTGGCCGAAGCAAAAGTTCGACGAGGACGGCCATTGGGATGTCGGTGCCAATAACTCTTTCTTAATGTCTCTCTTGCTTAAATTTGTGTAAAACATTCTCAATATCGTTTCTTTGCCCTGAAAAAAAAATCAACAACTTTGTTTTGTTTTAATCGTTTATAATGAATGAAAAGTGTGCACATAATTCATTTGCATCACTTAAAAAAGAAAAAAAAAATGAAAGCCGTTTACAAATCCCTGTAACGCCGAACTGGAGCGCAGCTCTTGAGGAGGAGTAGGGAAGGGTACTGAGGGGGGTCACGTCACCTGCGTGTAGTCGCGTGACCCCGGGGGGTCACGTGATCTCGGGGGAGGGGGGTCACGTGACCCCCCCCGGTTACGCCGACGCCGACGCCGCTCAGGCTGGAAACGGGACCCTAAGAGCTGCGCTCTAAAAATACATTTGACACTAGTTTTGGTTTCATTTCGGTTGCAACTCTGTCCCCGTGGCATGTATCTCAACTGGGTAACACAGGTCAACTTAGTTGAGCTCAATAACAGTTGGGAGATGCAAACTATCGTTGCCTTCATGACAGTTGAGAGCGCTAGTGTAACTAGGGTATAAGAGGTGTGTGGAGATAAGTAAGATTGTGATTCCATATAGGGTACCGAAGACGCTTGTATTGGTGAGGGACGTTTTCAGGACATCGATGTTCCATCACGATCTTGGCACGACTGGTTTAGAACGACACTTTCCAAGCCTCGAATATTAAAAAGGAACGAAATGGCCATTGCCATGGCAACAGATACTGGTCAGCGAATCGCCTTTCGCGGTTTGGGTCGTCTGTATGTTAGTAGCAGAAGTTGGTTCTGGTTAGTAGTACCTGATTGTGTCCTGCTAGCAGGCATGGAAGGCAATGGCGCAACTTTCCCAGGACCTCGTGATTTCAGTCGTATACCTATACTCCTCGACAACTTTTCTCGGCAATGCAGTGCAAGGTACAGGAACGCGTTCCCTCTACCATTTTGAGAACTGAATAAAGCTGTGCGCGGACTCTCCTCTTCTCCCCGGAAATGCCAAGAAACGTTGTCGCGGAGTATAGTGAAATCTGAAGAGACGCAGCGGAGTATCGAGCATCTTATGATCCATCCAGAGCCGATGAGGTTGCCGCATGCAGACAGGAAGGCCGAATAACAAATCACGATAAATTTGTTCCATTAAAATAAAAAAAAAAAAAAAACACTCACTTGCTGGGAGCTTTTCGTCGCAAAGAGAACCAATGATCAATCGGGAGCCATCCTCGACGGTACGTGAATATGTTTGTTCCCGTTCGGAGCATTGGTCGATCTGCACGTTCCTTGTGCAGGTAGACACGGACTTGGCGGCTCTGTAAACATTATACAAAAAACACGAGACCGGCTCTGTAAGGAACTTACACGTCTCAAATTTGTCGTTGGCAATTCCTTTGTATGTTTTCCAAGGAGCATTACTTTTTAAGAAGATACAAAGCTTATTAATTGGAGCGTAATCATGGCGGCATAAATATAATTACCACATTTTGCAGTGTTGGGAGTGCTTTAACTACATTCTACTTAATTAAAGCAGCGTTGGACAAAATATTCGATAAACGTGCAACAATTTTTGTACTTTGCGCAAATACTTCTTAGAACGGATCCCTGACATTAATGACCTATGAAACACGCGTTCGTTTTTTACCCCACGCAATCGAAGTCCCAGAAAAAAATTAAAGAAAAACGAGCAGCGTTCACCCCTTCAAGTCGCAGCCAGAACAAGCGGCCACATGATCTGGAGCCGATTATATGCCGCCAGTGTTGATCATAGCCACGCGCTGGGGTTGGCAAAGCACAGGGCACGCGCTGAGTTCCAGATATTGTTATGGCTCGGCTATTGTCGTCGTTGCAGCGATTGGACACGGGCCACTACCCGAATGCTTCTCGAGCTAGTAGTTATCACGAGCCCAAATCGAGTGCCCACGCAATGCTCGGGTCCAATCTATGAACAGCATTCAAATATCGTCACTTGGGAATACTGCGATCCCCAGGTTACGTCATCAAATTTTGCAAAGGAGAGATTGAATGAAAATGATCGCTTTTGTCCTTGAAATTACACCGCAACAAAGGAGTTTCTTGGCCAGCGGAGTTGCGTGCGAGTATCCTTGACTCCCACTAGTGCCAGTAAGCTTGTGTATAATGAAAAACATTCCAACTGAATATCGTTGCACAGCTCCTTTAATTTAAGTTACTAAATACCTGCTTCATAAAGTATTTAAAATACTACTCAAGTTACTTTCCTTGTAAAAATCTTGATTAGAGTACAAATTAGGGCTGGGCAATTGATCGATTAACCTGCCGATTAATCGATTAAGGCTTTAATTGCGATTAATTTTTGTAATCGGTTAATCGGTAATTCAAAATAAAATAAAAAGTAAACGGTTTCACCACGCAGACGTGGACGATAACACCTGTATGAAGGGCAAACTCTATGTCAAAATATAGTCTAAAGTAAACTCTAGCGGCAAGATTTGTAACTCCTGAGAAGTGCAGAAGGTTACACGTGTAGTTCAGCGCAACAGAGACTATAGCTTGAACAATTAAAGGAGGCTGCTCTTGCCGGATGATATAAACGAACCTCTTTAACTCATGTCGCTGAAGTAATACTATGTGAGTGTAAGTGCCTTTGAACTGTTCTTAACCACACATCAAGGTTGATTCATAATAAAAATTGCATATTCCGTCCTTTATCTCATATTCAGAACATGCAAAAAGAAAAAAACACTTTTTTTCTTTTTGACTTTTTAAAATATTATGCATTAAAATTAACATGAGCGATTAATCGATTAATTAATCGATTAAAGGGTTGCGAGTAATCGGGTTAAAACTTTTAATCGACGCCCAGCCCTAGTACAAATACTTCGAAATGTAATTCAATTACTTTTGAAGATACTTCAGCATTGCGTAATTTGTACCGACGTCAGTGAAAACCACAATTGTACAGTTGCACAAATCTGGTTTACCAGAATGGTGTATTAACACGTAACAACACAAAACGAAAAAAAAACAACATCTTCGGGCTGTTTTATGCAGTCCAACTATAAGGAGCAGGATATTGTCACGAATGACAAATGATGAGGCGGCGAATAACTGGAGAAACTAAACGTTTAATGGGGCGAACTTGTTTCCAAAACAAAAGAGAGAGAGGCTAGCGTCGCAGGCGTCGATGTCCGCGAAACAGCAGGATCGAGCACTGGGACGAGACTGACTCTGGACCGCGACGAGGAGCACCTTGTGTACTCGCGTGGGTTTCTGGAACATTCGGCGAAGGACGTTTGGCGCGTAGAACACACGACAAGGTTCTCGAACTTATTAGAATGTCAAGTTGAAAGAATAAACAAAACAGGAGTCCGCTCCTGGAGCTAGCAACAGGATTTTATTACTCGAAAGAATGCTCCCGTTCGCTCGTGCCACGCCCACGCCACTTTATACCGAAAAACTTGGAAAATGGCGGAATGCCAAAAATATATTCAAGATAATGAGTACAGGATATTCAGAAATGTAATTAAAATTGACTTTCTGTGATCGAGCACGAACTGGAAAGTCTCAGTACGCTTCAGAAGAACGTCAGTGCATGTCGGGAGAGAATAACTGAACTTGAAACGACTGTTAAAATTATTACCAGAAATGTAGACGACTTAAGGCCTGTTCACACATGCAGCGGAGCGCTTCAAGCATAGCGCTAACCTCGCGCTAAGCGCGTGCTGACGGCAGCGTTCACCAGCTTTGTATCGCACCGTCAGAACTGTTGCTCATGGCAGACGATAAGTAGCTGACGGCACGTGAGGAGCGCTACATCAGCGCTTCGCTGCATGTGAGAACCGGCCTTTAGAAAATCAAAGTAGACGGTTGAATCTGATTGTCTACGGAATTAAATAACAAGAGAACGAAGACAGTCAGACACTCGAAAAAGTAGTCGTAGGTGAAATTCTCGAGAGAATTCTAAACGTACAAATAGCAGGCATCGAAAGAATTCACCGCCTCGGGAAACAGGCTGGTAACAAGATCCGACCAGTCATACTCAAACTACTGGACAGCAGAGATAATTCAAAGATTCTGAAAGACTGCGTCAAACTGAAAGGACCATATTTTTCAATCGGTGAAGATTTCTCCCGACACGTACAGCAAATACGTAAGAAGATTTGGGACCGCACTAAAGCAAACCGAGATAAGCGAGAAAAGGTTTTCTTAGTATATGATAAAGGTTCGCATAAATGGGCATCTCTATGCGTGGGATGAGATAAAACAAGACATAATTCCCGTGGAAAAAAAAAAAAACGATGTTCCCGACGAAAACTAACCGAAAGCCACATTCCACCATATAAGCTTATAGTCGTAAATATAAATGCAAGGAGTCTTCAAAATAAAGCATATGCATTGGAGTCCCTTCTCTTAGAATTTAATCCACACATAGTTACAATCACATAAACGTGGTTACATCCCTTAATACTTGATAGCGAAATTGTCCCACCAAATTATATCATTCTGAGAAAAGACAGAACGACTAGAGGCGGCGGAGTAGCAATACGTCTAAAACGAGGTATCCCCTACGAACATATGCCTGATGTGAAAGATGTTGAATCTTTATGGTGCAAAGTGTCATTCGATCATTATTCTGTTGTTGTACGTGTTATTTATCGGCCTCCAAACTCCGACCACAAGTGTCTGTACAACTTATATGATTACATGCAACAACACATTAAAAATCAAAGAATTATTATGGCTGGCGATTTTAATATACCTGAGGTAAACTGGGATTCGCTGCAACTTGGCACTGTTACCTCTGATGCAATATTAGACATGTTATTTGCGTTTAATCTGTCACAAATCGTAAGAGAGTCAACACGGGCGCGGGGAACGTACAGCAGTTTGCTTGACCTTGTATTTCTTAGTGACCACTTCCCCCAGAGGCAAATCGATGTTGAAGTAGTAACGGGCATATCCGACCATGAAGCAGTTATATGCACCATCCCTCTACGTACATCTAGGTTCTCATACGGCAGCATCAAAACTGTACTTAATTTCAACAGTGCCGATGACGTGTGTATTTAACCTACCTTGCCCATAGATTTTATGATTTCCGTGAATTTTGTGATGAGATAGATGTCAGTATTGACGACATATGGAACGAGTTTAAATCAATTGTCACGCACTGCGTTACACAGTTCGTCCCCCCCCCCAAAAAAAAAAAAAAAAAAAAAAAAAACACAAACAAGAAAGCACAACCCATGGATCACGCGAGAAATTATCCACCTTAAGCGCAAACTCAAGCGGCTAAGGAAATCATCTAAAATACACTTAATCCAGGATAACACTGACTACAAAGCGACGATTTCAGAGCACTCTAAACTTCTTAAATTAAAAGTTAAAGAAGCCAAACATAAGCACTATAAGGTGACCCTTCACGAGTTCATGAAAACGTCACCTCGGAAATTTTGGAACCACGTTAACCCAAAAAAGTTTCAAATGAATTGTATATGAGCTCCATAGAGAAACAAAAAATGGCAGATGAATTTAACAGTTACTTTAAGTCGGTATTTACAGCTGATGATGGTAATGACGGTTTAACTCTACCACAACGCAACACTACTGAAGAACTTGGAAGCCTAATAGTTATGGAACCAGGCATAGTTGCACTTTTACTCAATTTAGACACCAAAAAAGGTAACGGTCCTGACGAAATTCCGAATATGTTTCTTGAAAGATACGCCGAATGGGTTAGCAAGTATTTAGTGCTAATTTTTAACAAGTCTCTCTTCCTTTCTTCGGTACCCGCCGAACGGAAAGTTTGCGAAAGTAATCCCTATACATAAATCTGGCGATAAGACTCTAGCTTCAAATTTTAGGCCCATATCACTTGCTTGCACCTGCTGCAAGCTTCTCGAGCCTATTATTCTCAAAGTCATGACATAATTTGTAGAAAATAACAATATCTTATTCCTACATCAGCATGGTTTTAGAAGTGGACTATCGACATTTACACAGCTAATAGGTGAGCGGCGTTTTGCAACTTCCGGTTCCTTAGGAAATTTTGTTCCACTGCTGACAAACCACGACAGTGATCTGCATGCCCGTGCAAGCATAATTCTGAAACCTTCAGACTGTAGTTTTCGGAACCATGTTTAGACAGGCTTGCAGATCATCGTCGTTGTTTGTGAACAGCTAAACAAATTTTCTTAAAGAACCGGAAGTCGCCAAACGCCGCTCACCTATTGAGATTCTTCACGATTTCACGATGGGCATAAACAACGGAAGTCAGGTAGGTGCAGTGTTCTTGGATATGTCGAAAGCGTTTGATCGCGTTTCCCATGACAAACTGATAATAAAACTTAAACATGTTATGGGCGAAGGACCGATAATTGCATGGATTAAAGACTACTTAAGAAATCGCTTCCGATTTGTTTATTACGAAGGACAAAGTACGTGACCAGTTGCTGTAGTATCCGGCGTCCCCCAAGGTTCCGTTTTAGCTCTATTTTTACTTCTTCTTTTCATAAATGGCATAGCAGATGGCATTGATGTTAACATAAGATTATTCACTGACGATTGTATCATATACCAATAAATTAAGAACCAAGATGATCACATCCTACTAAACAAATCTCTTGAAAAGATTTCCGACTGGTGCGATGACTGTCAAATGGTGCTTAACAAAGAAAAAACAGTCTCCATGAGTTTGACGAGAAAGAAAAAGAATGTCTCCCAGTTTCAATATAGCCTTAAAGGGATACGGAATCGAAACTTGAAATATAGAGAAAACATCAAGAAATGAGTTCAATATGATCAGCTAAGCCTGTAATGAATAATCGCACGGTCGTATTTTGAGCAGATGGCTATATTTTATGCCCTAAATGCCGCGATTTTGGCGAGCGCTTCAAAATCAGCCATGGAGGAGCGCGATGCATCTCGGGAGATCCGGCAGACGTCTTGACGTCATCATGCCTCGGACGACCAAGCGTACCGTAGTGACGAGTTTTGCCACTTGGAGGCGTCAACGCGTTACAATCTCGCTTTGTCGAAGTACCCAAGGGCTGTAGATATCGCGGGGCCAGCACGCGCACCAAACCTGAGAACAACCGAAGCACGCGTTTGCACGTCGCGCGAGAGCTGAAACCAAGGTGGCTCACTTCGTTTTGGCTCTTTCCACCAAGACGCCTCGGTATTGCGTTCAGGCCTAGGCAATCTATACCAGTGAGCGGACATACCGCTGCGGCGCTGCTTTCAGAGGCATGTTGTCGTCACGACATTCCATTGAAGCTTCATAACCAACTACCAGGTGGTTTTTGATTATCGTTTAATTCACCTTAAAATATGTTTTCTTGCGTTTTCTAGCGCAATATTTATGTTTCTGTGGTTGTGCTGCTACCTGCGTCGTGTTGAAACAAAGAAATGAGCTCCAGAATTTGGTTTCCGTACCCCTTTAAAGATGAACCTTTGAATAGAGTACCGAGTATAAGTACCTAGGGGTTTTGATAACATCTGATCTTGACTGGAACGCACACGTTAAATATATATTTAATAAAGCCTTCATGAAATTATTCTTTCTGATGAGAACCTTAAAATGTTCGTCCTGTAAAGCAAAACTCCTTGCTTTACAGGGAGCTTGTGGGCGGCATAAGTTGCACTTATGCCGCCCACAAGCGGCATAAGTGCAACTTTCACGACTTTTTTAATACAAATATGTTAAGCTAAAAAAAACAAAAAAAAACTGCATATATATTTATATGTGTATATACCGACAACGGCTGTGAGGCCGTCCGAGTCCCCGAACCCGTTGTTAAATATATATATCCTACAGTCACTGACAGAATTGGAACGTCAGGTTTAGTTGTCCCGCCTCCAGCTCTAGCTTCCCGCCCTTTCCGGCGTCTCCTCGAGCGTCCACACGCTGCCAAAGCACCACGGAAGGCATCGAGTTCGTGCTGGAGGCAAAGCACTTTGAAGACACACCCTTCCTTTCTCCTCCAGTCAGTGGTTTTAAAAGACCATGATCTGGTGTTGTCACATGAACGACATTGAGACGAGGTAACACTTTGTGCAAGCTGAAATTCAGCTGAGGAGGACTCCGGCTCAACGTCTATATGTACTGACAGAGCCTGGCAGATCGCCACGAGACATGGCCGCCGAAAGTGAAAAAATAGAGCGGCAGACAAGAGTCATGTAGCGGGCGTCCCGCTGCGGCGAGACGCCGAAACGCGCTTGTCCCGAGCGATGGAATGTCCGCTCGTGCTTCTCGCGTTCCTCGGGCTACCGCTTTTTTTCTCGTCGGGTTTGAAAACCATGTTTCGGGTCCTCGCCGCTGCAAAAGCTGTGCGCTGAATACCAGACTCCCCGAGAAATGCTCTGTGCTACCAGATCCTCGCGCTCCAAATCTGCGACCGGGCACTCTATGGCTCCGTCATCGAACTGCCAGGCTTTGTGAGTAGAGAGGAGGCTATGGTTGTACAAGGGAGAAAGTGCACTTACTTGCAATATTTCGCGAGCGTACCTTCACCGCTTGGGAGAAGCGGCAATTGTTGATCTCTTTCGTGGACGACCTTCCAGTGGCAGTCGTGGAACAGTCTACCCTCGCAAGCGTACTCTGTAAAAAATAACTGTGTAAGAAAACAAAAAAAAATCTTAGAAACTCTCTTGTCACAAATTTTCTGGTTTCGTCTGTTTCCCTGGTTCCGTAATTTTTGTTAAAAATATCCTTTCCGGTTCTTTTCTTTTCTGTAAAATGACTGAATTTCTGTTACCCAGCCTTGTAGGAAAGTAGCTTCTGTTTTTAAAAATAACAAAATTTTGCAAGAAAAAAAAAAACGGGTTGCTGTTCTAGAAGGCTGTGAGAAAAAACAACAACAACAATTTCTATTCTTGGAAATACGTTTTTTTTTTAAAAAGCGGGTTTCTGTTCTGTAAGTTTCTAAAAAAATAAAGTGTTTTTTCCAGGTTACAAGAAAAGCCAGGTAAATACAAGGGTCGCTGGTATTTCCCTCGCCATTCAAGCTTTAAATACACAGAAAAGCGGGAAAATACGATATAATGAACCTACAGATACAAACAGAACACACATACCGTATAACAGTAACACAAGAGCCAGACAGATTGCGCAACATCCTCTACAGATACCACGTTAAGCCGATCGCTATATATGACAGCCTTATTTTGGAATTCGACCAGGCCCGTGACTGCGACATGTGTCGCATAAACACGTAGAGGCTGACCAAATGTTGCTTCTACTTGATATTTGTTTTCCCCGTTTTCACAGTGAATAGCTTATGTCCCTTAATCCAGCGTCTTCAGAAAAGCCACACTCCCGCTGACTTCCGCGACATCCGTCCGGCCTGAACCGACGCGGGCTTGGAAAAACCTGCTTCTCTTTGTCCCCATGGCTCCCTAGCAAGCAATTTTCCGCGCCCGTCAACGTCAGCGACGTTGACGGGTGCGGAAGCGTACATGACCCTTCTTTATTTTTACGGAACGCTTCAGAAAGTGGAGCCAGGTTCTATACCAATGGTGGCCAAACCGCGGCTTGCGAGCCGCATGCGGCTCTTTGCTGGTCCAAGTGCGGCTCGCGGATCCCTCGAAAGGGGACCCCCCCCCCCCCCCCCCCCCCCCCTCCCCTCTTTCGCCCCTTTCCGCGTTTCCCCAGGAAAAAAAAAGAGAGAGGATTTCAAAATAAAGCACGCCTTGTGCCCCCATACGTACAGTCAGACTCTGAACAAATGTTACGTTTGCCCGTCCCCCCCCCCCCCCCCCCCCCCCCCCCCCCCCGCGGCGATTGCGGCTCTTAGGCCAGGCCAGCCTCTTGCGTCGCACTGCGAAGCGCTGCGCGACGGGGCCATTCCTACCGCAAGGGCGCCGTTCCGCTCTCAAACGCCTTCAAACGCAAAGGTGGGTACAGGCCCAAAGACAATGCGGCAAATCACGCGCTGCGATGCCTGGCTTACCGGTAGGCCTGAGACATTTCTTCGCGTCCATGAGAGTGTTGATGTAGTTTTCCACGGCTTTCCTGGCCCTTTCCGCTTTGGTGGGGCAACCTGCACCCGCCTCCAGTGCGCACTGGTAGCTCAGCGACTCGTTTCTGCGGGAAAGAGAACACTTATGTTGCGAAAGCCTTTTGATAAAGATTGGGTCGGTTGGTGTAGTATACATGGTTCGTACCGTTAACTCTTATACGGCGCGTATCAGAGCTACAAAATTTCACTTTATCCCCAGTGTCTTTCAAAATTCTACGGTAGATGAGACTTGTTGGTTCCCAACCCCGTTGATTGCAGCGAACGACTCTCCCAAGCGGTTTGCGGGAGAGCTGACGCTCTAAATTTATTGGAGTGTGTATACAGTCCCTGACAGGCAACAGGGCGTGGCTTGAAATGTTCCCGCCTCTTGCTTTGTGATTGGCCCTTCGACGTTCCTATCCGCCAATGCCTTGATCTCATTGGCTGCGCAGCGGTAATGAGATGCACGCCGCGCCCAGCGTTCCTTAAGCTGTCGGTGATGATGAGGGGGTTATTCACTGGCGCTACTATCTGAGTGTGTGGTTGCTGAGCGCGGTGCTGCCGTGGAGTTGCCCCGGTACTTTTGCAACGTGCATCCCACATCGTTACGACTGTCGGGTCGTGGCAGCCTGTAAGTGGCAGGACGAATGCGCACTAAACAGCGCATTTAAATTTGGTGTCCAGTGAATGTTCCCCGTACGGCGAGCAAGTTTGTCCGCTCCTTGAGCACCTCGTGCGCTCGTTTACCCCCAAAAGCGCCCAGGCGCTTTTGAATAATCATTGAATAATTAACGACTCGCTCCTGGTTACCTCGTCGCCGCGCGGTACGTGTGCGTTTTCATTTTTTTCCCGTTAATTTCCATGTTCCTTCTTGCGTTTCGACGCACCATAAACTTGCTCGCCGTGAAAGCATTTTATATGCGTGGCGAAAAATAAACTCGCCAAAAAAACAAAAAAAAACATGTCTGCTCAGACATATATTTAAGGTGGGTACCTGCACCATTTATATCTGTCCATAGCGCCGTCTTGTTCGAGCTTGTCCAGTCGCTCCTCGACGTTCTTCTTGCATTCCGCGAAGACACTCGGATTGAAACAGTCTCTCCAGAGGTTCAGGTCTACGAGTCACACGCACAAACAGGCAGGAAAAAGAATTATTTAAAAAAAATGTGACGCTTGCACATACCTGTAATGTGATATTAGAGCGCAGCTCTTGGGGTATTTTGATTTTGCTATATACAGTGCTAAACAAGATGTTTCGTCTTCTCCGTCTTTTTGTTTATTCTTTCTGATAATTTAATTTGGGACATATATATATATATATAACTCTTCTCGCATAATTGTTCTGCACCCCCGTCCTCTTCCGTGTCCTCTTCCTCCTTCGTTAAATCTTTCTCCGTATCCTCCCCTCCTCCTCCTCCATACCCTTCCTTTTTCACACAGCTTCCCCGCTAAATTTAGCTGAAAAACGGAGACCACGTGACGCCAACACAATTCGATTTCCCCGTTAAGTTTAGTGACGTCACACGACTTCGTGTCGCGTCGCCTTTGAACGAATTCTATTTTTCCGCTAGATTTGGCGGCAAAATTGACGTTACCTGACCTCAACACCAATTCGATTCCCCTCAAAATTTAGCAGGAAAACTGAATTGGTGTGTACGTCTGGGACGTCCCATAATGCAACACTGCTCAATCAGTTTCCCCGCTAAATTTAGCAGCGAAACCTTGACGCCCATAATGCAACGCGCGCGGTTACGCCAACGCCGACGGCGCTCAACCGTGAACATTGCCTGAGAACAAGTGTTTCGGTTACGCATAAGGCAGTGTTACCGCTTATAATGATACTTAAAGGGACCCTGCAATGACTTTTTTACTGGGTTTTAGTAAATTGATGAAACTTTTCCTTTCTCGAATCTCGCTTTATTCTAAAAGTTATAGGCAAATTAAAAGCAAAAAATAACATCCTGCATGACATCTTTTGTTGCTTGAATGGCCGTGAACTAGAGGAGGGGTAGTGAGCTCAGCGAGCGGTCATGGTTGCCGCACTCCGTGTCGACGGCTCAAGAGGGCGCCACTAAGGCATGCATGTTCTGGATAGGCTATATGAAGCGGGCAGCCAGGGCAACTCGCATTGCATTTGCTGCGCGATTAAAACAATTTGGCATGACACTTCATTGGCCACAAACGACAGCAAACACGGGGTAAAGATCAGTTCAGAACGGGAGCCACTTCGCGCTGCCATACCACCAAAAGCCCAGACCGCAAGACAAAGCTGCTCGCCGAAGGCCTTGGGAACGCTCGGAGCCGGTCGGACCTCTAGTCCGTACGACCGCTGCGCCGCCGCGTACATCCGGGACCTTTCTACGCTCGCCGCTCATTGGCGCCTGATCCCACTACACCTTTCTAGTATGCGCCGCCTTTTTCACCTCTTGGTGGCGGGTATGTCGACGGGTCATTTCTTGCTTCCGTACTTTATAAACTGCATTTGTTTCTTTTCTGATCTAAAAAAAAGTGAACAAAAACTACTTTTATAAATAATTGAAACGGTTCGGCGCCACTTATATTTTGTATTTCGACAAAAAAGAAGCTTTTAGCGGCTCTGACCAGTAGCAAGTCCAGGACCTAAGACGTCAAGTATCGCGCGCTTTCGGCACCGCGGGTCGCCCCCGTTGGTGGAGGAGGTTTCCGCGTCGTCCGGTTAAAATATAACCCACTGATATTTAGTTACTCTCTCCGTGCCCGCTGGCTTGCCCGAATACCGAGAGACGTGAAAACTGCAAAAAAAAAAAAAAAAAAAAAAAAAGTAGACGCCTAAATACGATTGTTGGGCCCCTTTAAAGGGGTCTGGACACGAAAATGAAACGGGTATATTATTTTTTTTAATTAAATGCCCCTAGGCTACTTCGTATATACACCAAGTTTTGTAATTTTAAGAAATTTAGTAATTGCAATAATCAATTTACGAACTTTTATCATTCTCATCTGGCGACCAGGAAACACTGCCCAAGTTGGTTTATGGACACCAAGGTGTCCATAAACCAAGTGGCATTAATTGAACGCTCTCTTATTCTAGGCGCCCCCAAGATCGCCTGGCCATGGTACGATCAAAAGCGCTCACGCAACCCGGCTACTCCAACGCTACTCTCGCTCTCGCTCCAGGCCCTTTGACCTTCCACCATGCGTGTATACGTGCGGGATCGTGGCGCACAACGACGGCAAACACGGCGAATTCGTGCGTGACGATCTTGTCATCGCTGGAGCTGGTCGACAGAGGGTCGCAGTCAAGATGACCAGCTTCCAACACCTCTTGATAACAACCACTCTCATCGCTGCTGCGAGCTGTCTCCAAGACTCCGCCGACAAAAGAGGAGCGATGCCGTAGACGTAATCGTCGCAAACTGCATGCTCGAAACGCGGAAAGTAGCAAAGGGAGCTGAAGCACGGGACGCGGAGAGAAAGGCGAGACTGTGAGTGCGTGCGAGCGGACACCGCGTGTTGGGTTAATGACGGCACCGACATAACAAACATGTAGACCCTCCCGAATGACGTGTTTATTTATTTATTTACAATACTGAAAGCCCTTTCCGACTGTCTCAAGAGTGTACAGCAATAGAAAAAAACAAAAAAAAACAAACAATTTGACAATATTTGTGATGATTTTCAAAGCACTTGAAGTCATCACCACCAGAGAGTACTAGCACGTCTCAGCAAATATATCAAATAATACACTTTCAAACTGCTCGTCATTGTCAATCCCCAGAAAAAGGTCGCCATCCAATTTATTCCACTGTTAAATGGTTTTTAGGACCATTTAGGTTTTAGGGGTTTTAGGGTACGAGGAAAGGGTACTTAAACGCATCAAGATTTGGACATACGACTTGACTCCGAACTGGTTATTAACTCTTGGCGACCTTTTTCCAGGAAGCCTTATATAGTTACTCAAACTCATGTTATAATACCGCTTGAAGAGTTGATAGAAAGACTTTAATCTTAAAATTGTTTTCCCCCTAACCCAAAGTTGGCAGCCCTGCATTTTTTAATAGTTCTGTTACCAATTTCGTGCGGTGGTACTCTGAACAAACGAATCTTCTTCACACCGCTGGATACGCTCAAGTTGATCTATATGATACTGGACATATGGATCCCAGATGACGTATGCGTATTCAAGGAACGATGAAACCAGAGTCTTATACGCACATGATTTAACTGCAGTTGTTATATTTTCGAGTGCACGTCCTAAAAGATCAAAGTTTTTGCGAAGTTTTTGCTGGACTCTCGGATGCACAGACGTGTATCCGAGCATCTAACACATAATTCAATTTATCCACAAAACTATTGCGCCCTTTTTAAGATAAATTTAGCATAGATATAGGCACATACACTGGGTCCTAGCAGAATAGTTTTCTCATATTTTATCTCTGAAGTGTCGTAACCCTTTAAGAAAGAACAAAGATTTTTCTTACCTTCTTTTAGTTTGCTGCCGCACAAAGAGTCCTTGGTTAACTGCAAGGCTGTTATCTTTTCTTTCAGAAATTCGCTTTTGGCAATGGAACATCCTTCGAGAAACGTTTCCACTCGCTGGGTGACGTTTTTCAGTTTGCTGCGAAAGCAAAAGGGCGATGGTCTTTAAGCGAGACTCGCTTAATTCGCGTAGAACTGATGTTCAGATACGGTGAACTACTTCGACTGAGATATACTGACGACCCCTTAAAGGGGCACTTAGGTGGATTCTCAAATTGTCCATTTATGGTGATAACTCTATCTACGAACTCAATGAACATCCTAAAAGTCCGAAATTATACTGATAAGCTGTCGGTTTACCCATGAAGAATCTAATCAAAGATCTTGACACGACCCTCTTTCCGCGTCTTGAAGCGGATACCAGCTAGGGTATTGCTGTATTAAGATTCACCCAACGATTCTACGTTTTTGTCAAAAACGTAACTTTCGGAATCTCCATGCAATCAATTATCTTAATTGGTTAAAATTTTATGGAAATGGTAAAGACCCGATGATACCCCCACCCCCTCCCCCCAAGTGAAAATAGTACCCGCGTATATTTATTTCAGTGAGTTTTCTAATTCGTCTAACGAAATAATAACACACGCACATAAGCGCCAACTACGGGGGGGCAGTGGGGCTCGTGCCCCCCCCGGACGGCTTCACGGGGGGGCAGAGCACCCCCCGGCCCCGGCCCGGGATTTTTTTTAAAGAGCTTGGCTTGGGTCTGCGCCCATCGACAGTGGACTGATGGCCGTCCTGACTGGCAGCTATTTCACAGGGGCCTGTTTATTCCCGCTTCTTATTTCCTTTCAGGCTTTTAAATGGTGGATCTCAAACAGTGACAGGTCAGACATTCAGTGGAAAATTCCCCTCAGGCGGAGTTAGATGCGCGGAATATGTTGTCTGAATGAACAGCTGAAGTGCCCGCTTCAGCTATGACAGGCTAAAAAAAGTCTTGAAAGCGTCGCGACATCTCTGTCGGTTTTTAGAAAACAAAAATGTTTCTGAGAATAGGAAGCATCCCCGACACAGTGAGTCAGTGACTGATTCTGCAGACCTGCTCGCCAAGAAAAAAATTTTAATATCTTGCGCGTCTACAAATGAATGCCCTTTCGGCCAAGAAAATATTGTACACATTTTTGATTGGTCAGTGAAGGGCTTTACTACCAGTCTTGTCACCGAACAGCGACTCGAATACTCGTCCAGAAAACAACTTTTTGCGGAAAAATTTGTAACCCCAGCTTCGCACAAGGTATAGTGGTATCAAATGGTCTTTGCTACCGTCTGAGAATTATTTTTGGCCCTCTTAAAATTGAAGTCAGTCGTATAATTAAAGCTTCTTGTGCCACCATTACCCCACTCTCCCCTGCTGCATGTGTTAACAAAATAAACAAAACATGACAATAAAATACACACCAGAAGCCAAATAACAGCATCGCAAAACACAACAAAAACAAAGGGACACTGCTTTGAAACAAAAGCCTGTGGGGAAGAGAGCGATTGGGCCTTCGGAGTCTCTACGAAGGCCAACTTTGGGGAAAGAATAATCATCATGCCCGATACGTGTTCCTTTTGTCATTTTTAAAACGTTTGTATGGACAGTGCGGCGCTAGGCGGCACAATCCGCTCCCCTTTTCCGTTTTATTCTGAATAGGCTTCACGAACATTCCCAGGGAAGGCATTCATACATATACGCCGCAAACAGTCAGTAGAATAGCAAGTGCTTGATCACTTCCTTTGAGGCAAGGTCACCGGAGCTTATTACCTGTGGAAACTATTTTATATTAACTCCCTGGGTTGAGGCTTATTTGACAAAGAGACGGAAGCAACTGAAGGATCGTGATTGGAGTCCCCGAATAACGAGCGGGGCCAAGCGAAGTTCAATTGAAACTTAAACTGTGAGCCGACACGAACACCGCAAATGGAAACCTAAACTCAGAACCCATTGACATTCTTGAAACGTAAGCCGTTCTCATAGGAAGTCGACTCGCCCAGTTCCGACTCGGCTAAGAACGTGACAGTTCGTCCGGTATCCTGTGTAAAACTACCCCTGCAGAAAAAAAAAAAGATTCGCTTTTTTGTACTGGTAGTTTAGTCTTGCAATATGTTTGCATAAATGTGGCCAGTAAAACACGTATTCAGAGAAATTTCTACTGGATGCGTCAAACCGCTGAAGTTTCCGGGTCATTCTTTTGCGGAGCGTCTTATTTGGGGACACCAGGGGCCCGTTTGCTCGAAACACTAACCGCGGCTAAAGTTAGCCACAGTACCTAGGAGAGGGATTTTGAGATCACGTGACTGGGCTCGGTAGGGATGCGGGGAAACATGGCGGTGCCCCAGTGAGTGAGCGCCGCTCGCTTCGGAACTAATATGTCGTTGTGGTTGCAATACCGGGCGCGTTAGCCAGCAACAAATGGTGCAGGACGCTTTCGCTTTGCACTACCTCACTTAAACCGCAAAGCATGGGCAATGACATCGCCGCATTTTTTAGATAGTGTTTCCATTCTGGGCACTCCTAAGCCTAAATGAACGCGATAATTGTCGGCATAGAAACGTCTTTGAAATGCGGATTGTTGATAGCACACAAAAGCAGACGGCGTCCCAACAGACCTTTTTTCTTAATTATCCAAGCACCGAGGTGCATGCTACGACTGTAGTTGCACGCGTCGCACGTGCTGGCGTCTGCAGTCATAACCGTTCTAAAGCAAAAAGTATAAAACAAAATTTGCCTTGCACGCGCGTTCGTTAAAGCCTTATTATGATTTTTTTGCTTCAAACAAATCTTTTATAAGAGCAAGGCTAGCGCGCGTGAACCGTAGAATTACACTTGCAGCGTTCTCCTCGCGATGCTTGGATAATTCAGAAAAAAGTCTGTCGGGACGCCGTCTGCTTTTTGTGCTATCAACAACCCGCTTTCCAAAGACGTTGCCATGCCGACAATTATCGCGTTCATTTAGGCTTAGGAATGCCCAGAATCTAAACACTATCTAAAAATTGCCGCGATGTCATTGCCTATGCTTTGCGGTTTAAGTGAGGTAAGGCAAAGCGAAAGCCTTCTGCATTATTTGTTGCTGACTAACGGGCCTGATATTGCAACCACAACGACATATTAGTTCCAAAGCCAGCGGCGCTCACTCATGACCGCCATGTTTCCCCGCATCCCTACCGAGCCAGTCACGTGATCTCAAATTCCCTCTCCTAGGTACTGCGGCTAACATTAGCCGCGGTTAGCGCTTCGAGCAAACGGGCCCAGGTAGTTAGCTGTCACAATGTCCGTGTCCGTTTGTTTATGTCCTTGTCCCTTTTTCTCCAGTCTGGGTTTACCAAAATGCTCGGTAAAGGCTCCGACTGCTGCAGGTGACCCTTATGGGGAGAACCCACGGAACAAATAAAACAAGGACCTTCTCCTCCTCTCTCCCCCCCCCCCCCCCCGCAGCCTCCCCCCCCCCTTCCTTTTTTTTTTGAGCCACATTCCGGGTCTGCCCCCCCCGGGAAAATGGAAACTCTACGCCGCTGCACACGCATTAAAACTGGGTACTTACTCGCAATCTGTTTTCAGTGTGGAAGGGGTGTTCACTTCTCCTGTCACCTTGAAGTTTAGATTGTAGACGAAAGGCGAGTAAAGTTTGTGGTATTCTTCATTGCCGCAGTTCGGTTGATCGGAAGCGCCTGTAATAGTGGAGAGTGATGAACGATATGTTAAAGTAGCTTTTCAGAGACCGAAAGGCTCGCAGTATTGTAAATAAATATATTTATTTACAATACTGCGAACCTTTCGATCAACGCAGGGGGGAATAAGCATTTGTGCAAGGAACTAAACAAAAACATGTTCAGACACTCTTACACATCGTATGACTTCTATACAGGCGTGGTGGCCCCCCCCCCCCCCCCCCCCCCCCTCCCAACTGCAAAATATGCTACAACGCATTCTACAAACATACACATAGTAACCAGGCTACCAATTGTTTAGTATTAACTCGAACAACTTCCCATCGATTTAGCTCACGGCTCCTTTTACATAAAGCGTTTCATTCTATTATTAACCCGCAAAAAGAAGAGCACTAAACCATTCCGAAATCCAGTCTGCCCCCTTTGATAACTATCATCATCCTCTGAAAAATGGGATATGTGCCGTATTAATGGCGGCCTTCTGTTTACTGATGAAAGAACATGTTGAAGATGATCCTAAGCAGATGATTCGAGGCCTATACATTCAAGACGTTAACACGATGCGAAGCAGGAATTGAATGCAAGAGCAGTGTAAGCGTTCATTTCTCTAACTCGGGCCCAGTCAATCTGTTAGTACACCACAGAATCGACTTCAAAACCCCTTGATGTATAGAAAAGGGGTGGCCAAGCTGCGGCTCTTCGCGTGCTAAAGTGCGGCTCGCGGCTCCCTCCCCTACCCGCCCCGCCCCCGCCCCCCCCCCCCCCCCCCCGCCCTGCTCCCTCGCCTCCCTCCCGATCGCACGAGCACTTCCCCAAAAGGAGAAATCAAACGCGGTTGAAATCGAAAGACAGGTTGTGGTTAGGTAGCCTTTTCTACTGCTAGCTTACGTACAGTTTGACTGTTTTTGACTCAGGTAGATTGAAAGTTGTTCGAGTTTTGCTTTATTGCTACCCCCCCCCCCCCCCCCCCCCCCCCCACACACACACTTCCCGGGCGGCTGCTGTAAGTTTCATGGTCTTGTTTGCGGCTCTTCGGCCGGGTCAGCTTGGCCACCCCTGTTATAGAACATTATCAAGGCGTCTATCTGGGTTGGCGTTTCGTTCTGACTGGTTGCATATTTGTGGTCATCGACTCTGATAGAGGTGAGCGAGAAAGAACTGTACAGTAAAGAGCACATTCTCGTTTTCCGTTGACTTGCGAAAGTGACGGTGCCCGATAAAATACCGCAGGCTACAGGTTCATTGCCGCCATTAGTACGGCAAAAGTTAAACCGCCTTTCTGCCACCAGATGGCACTGAATTTCGGAAATTGTCTATGAAGGCACCGTTGTGTTAAGGGCCACTGAAAAGAAAAAAAAAAGTTTTTGCTAGACGGTTTGTTTGGGACACGCATGTCGAGGAATGAATTTTGCGCGAACAAAGAAATGTTTTAGAGCGGCATTGACGGCGCGAGATTTATTTTAACTTCTGCGCGCAAAGTCTATGACGTCACGAAATGTTCATATACTCTTTCCACCTCAACGACATGGTTTTATACACTCTCTCCACCTCAACGTGATAGCCAAGCGGATCCTCCTCTCCTCCACGCTCCCGAAATGCCGAGAGAGAAAACATGTGGAAAGGAGGTGACTACCGACTAAACGGCGTCTCGCGCCGTCAATATTGCTCTAGACTTTTTTTTTCTTTTCGTGTAAAATTTAATTTTTGACACACGGGTCCCAACCAGACTGTTTCAAGGAAAGCATTTTTGTTTTCTCTTTTTAAAGGCTTTTTATACAATATCAGAAAATTGGTCTCTAAAAAAAAGTTCGTATTTTCTACTATGACTCGCCCCATTTCCACTCTGTAGTGGATAGTCTCTTAACTATTTTTAGAGATGCCCTTCATGCCTCAAACTTACACATGAGGTGCCAGTAGATTCTATCCTTCGTTTCCTCGATATCAAGTTTACTCTCTCCGAGAATAATATATGTGGGATATATCAGCCTAGAAGTAACAAGCCTCTGCTGCCCTTTTAACTCGTCCCACTCAAAACTGATTAAGAGAGGGATAGCTGATTTGTGTTTCAAAAACGCCCTTCGTAAGTCATGTCACCATGTGACAGATTTGAGTGTCCTGGAGCAGTCTGAGCGTCTGTTGTCGGCCGGTTAAGGAGGATCAGTGGCCGAGTGGGCGCACACCAGCTCGGAGCATGTGGAGCGAAAGCTCGCGCTGCGCAACCCAGCATCCTAGGTTCAATCCCCACCCCTGCCCGTTTCGATCTGAGCATCATACCGGCGTGCGGGCGCGTATAACTACTGCGTAGTACACGTTAAAAACCCCAGGCTAGCGGTTGTTTTGCACTGGCTAAATTGCTCACCTACAGCCAGTGACTCGTCGCAACTTTGAAATGGCTGACCAAGTGCACGCTGTATAAATGTCCACACAACCCCAATTACTATGTCGGCTGGTTACCCGGCGGCTGTACTGGTTTCGGTAGCGGAGGTGATCCTTAAAAGGTTTCGAGCATAGGTTATCTCCTGTCCAGAAAAGGCCAGAAGAAAACAAATGATTTCAGTCGTGCCTCATATGCACAAGACAGCGCATAACCCAAAGGAAATAGCAAGCTGCTTAAATACTAAGGTTGTCTTTTCTGCGCCGGAAAAGCTCTCCAGGTTGAGTCATTTGACGAACCCTTTTCGCAAAGCCTCGCTGGGCTGTGTGAAAAAGCACAGAAGTCCGTTTGTCGCTTGTGCTGAGGGTGTTCTTTATCAGATTCCGTTAACACGCGGAAAGAAATACGTACACTCTAAGAAATGCCTGCGCGTCTACTGACCCGTAAAACACTTGAAGAGCCGATCTTTGCGATATACGAAATCAGTTGAGCGAATGACGAAACGAAACATTCGTTTATACCTAAAAAAGAAGTCTGCGCTGTGGCATTACGCAATGCAAAGCGTCATGCTCGCATTGCCTAATGCCACAGCGCAGTCTTAATTTTTAGGTCTAAACGGATATTCCGCCTCATCATTCGCTCAGCTGATTTCGAAGATCGCAGATGTTGGCTTTCCGAGTGTTTTGCGGGTAAGTAAGTATACGCCCAGACATTTTTTAGAGTGTAGGACAAATGGGCAGATGTCTGAACGATAAGCTCCGAGAACATAATCTTAACGTCAAGAACTATCAGGAGGGGCCAGGGGGCACCTATCAGTGCATTGTCAGAACTGCGGATGCAGGCCGTTGTTCGACACGTGCTCAATACTGGACAAGCATAAAAACAAAACGGTTAGGGAAACAATCGAAGCGGGTGAGATAAAGAAAGTTGGTGTGGGTTCTGTTAGCGTTGCGTCCATTGACCTATTTGATAAGGAGTTACAGTTCATGCGAGCGGCGGCAAGGCCTGGGGTTGGCTGATAGTGACGGGACCTTAGCGTGTACATATATGTCATTGATTAAATAGTTGCAGTCACCGCTCGTGTTTGTCTTGTCTCTTTTTCGTCTAAAAGCGCTACCATGCCCTTGATTTCACCTTCCCACAGAACACAAAAAAAGCCAATCGCGGCGAACAACACACGGATGCGAGCCAATGACAGAGTTGATAACACGATTAAGTTTTGAAAATGATAACGTACAACGAGCGAGTTAGAAGTCAGGCTCCTTGTGCTTATCAAACTTCTTTGTTGTTTTTGTTTTTGCCTAGTCGTATTCTGGGTTTCGTCGTTTGCTGGGATGCTTCTACTGTCCACCGTGATGCGTTGTTTCGTGTCCTGAAGAAAAGTGAATTCCCCAGGCCTTTTCTCAGAATGTGACCTAGCATTGAACGTTTTGCCAGAACGTAGAGGTGGAGGGCGCAAGTAATGCCGTTAATCTATCGTTTTCGGATCAGTTCCAATAAAAACAAATGATTATCTTAGTGTGTATATCTTTTCTTCGCTTTGTCGGCGAGTTAATTTCTGCCTCACGTCTCACTGTCGAAACAAATTTTATGCGCCCCGTATTCAGAAAAAACAAAACAAAACATAAACGGCAGAATACTCCATTTCTTTTTTCTCTTTCGGAAACTTGATATTTCCGATGTAGATCCTGTATACGGCATTCGCATGGATATTTTAATAGCTGACGGACACGGCACTTGTGAGCAGTTGAACGAACGTCATTGCCAGCGACCCGAAGTTGCCTTTCTAGAAGCAATCGTTCCTTGCGAGGTTTTTGCACGCACGTAGTTCACATTATTCTTGGAATGTAACGTACAAGGAAGTATAACAGCTATCAGGACAGGCTTCGGGGGTTTAAAGAGGGTGGTTCCCGTTTCGACCCATTCCCAAAACAACCTTCCCGTTTGTACCTTCCCGTTTCGACCCGTCTCAAAACGACCTTCCCGTTTCATCCTTTCCCATTTCAACCTTTTCCCGAAACAACCTTCCCGCTTCGGCCATCGTTCGGTTAGTTTGTATTGTTCGTTAACAGTTGATTAGGTTCAAGGGTCCAGTGTCTGTTCTCCTTGCTCACATCACTTGTCCCTCTCCCGAAACAACCTCGGAGACATGGCACCGTAAGATAAACGCTGTGTCAGGAAGGGCTCACGTGAACATTTACAACTTCATTGACCTGCAAACGGGATGATCCTTGAGAAGGATATCGCTGTAGCAGCTTGCAAATGGTGGTGCCGTGCGGGCCAGGTGACCGCCGCGAACTATCACAATTGGAGTGCCGCCTTTCTGATGGCTCGATTTTCCTTCTCGACTTCCTCAACCAAGGCGACAGCATTTTGTGGTTTATGATTTTCGGCTGTGTACGCGACGGTTCTGTGTTTGAACTTGTAAAAAAATGAAGTCGCAATCATATGCCCGTCAGCCTGTTTGATTCATCACTTTTAAAAAGTATCCCGTTCATTATAAGGAAGTCTTAGAATAACCTACGTAAGCGCTTTGGGTAACCTAAAAGTAGCGTCGCGATATAAAAACTTAGGCAACGCTAATTTTTCCTTACTCAAAGTGCCCTTGCCTGCGTTACTTTAAGACTTCATTAGGTGCTTTCGTAGACCACGTTTCCCTCTTCGCTAAGCCCTCCGCAACGAAGAAGCCGCTACTGCGCCTGCGCGCGGATGGCCTTGACTGTAGAGTTCTGGGTATCGTAGCGGGTTGTGAAGGAGCGTCGCGTGACTTCGAAAACGGTCTACGATAGCTCCCTGTTATTGTACAGAGCGCAAAACCGTTAGCGCGAACAAGTGATTGTTGGTTTTAGCTGTTTGTCTACAAAAAAATCAGAAGAGTACCATCAATATTATTAGTGTGTTTGAAAGTGCTCATCTGGGCAACTAACCTAAGCGGTAAAATGGGATACCTTCTAATATCATTTTGAAGTAAAAGTCGAAAAATCGCCAAGATCGTGTTCGTGGTAACGTTGTCGCGCAGTGTACATAGTCCATTTCGTAATTACACATTTTGGGGATCATCTGGAAAGAAACATTTTTTAAGTGGTTCAAGTAGAAATATATTTCCTTGAAGCTTGTCTGAAAGTATTTCATATTTTAATAATACGTTTACAAGCAAAAATATGTCACAACATAACTGAATTGCTCGCCTGCACCATTGTATTAATTGCATTAACATGATTTCGGGACATATTCTTAAGAAGAAAAACTTCGCAAACCAGGATTAGGACGATGGACACTTTCTGCGAAGAGGCTGAGATGCGCGGGGTTTTATACCAATTTGGCGGGTTCAAACGGGACGAATTCAAACGTAAAATATGTCTTGGCTACGGGTTCAAATATGAAGGGCGTTTCGGGAACGGGTTGAAACGGGACAGGTTCAAACGGGAAGATTGTTTCGGGAATGGGTCGAAACGGGACGGGTTCAAACGGGAAGGTCGTTTCGGGAATGGGTCAAAACGGGACGGGTTCAAACGGGAATGGGTTGTTTCGGGCTACACCCGTTTAAAGAAGGGGGAGCGGGGGGGGGGGGGGGGGGGGGGCGGGGGGGGTGCGATGACCCGCACAGCGCCACGAGTGCGTCAAGCACAGGAGGCCATTGACAACACGTCCGCGACAATCATCAATCAGTAATCTGTTTCTTATAGGACCATTCCAGGAACCGCCAACTAGGTGCCGCCAGTTTTGCACACTGGTCTGTGGGGATGTAGCCCGAAACAACCCATTCCCGTTTGAATCCGTCCCATTTCGACCTATTCCCGAATCGACCTTCCCGTTTGAACCCGTCCCATTTCGACCCACTCCCGAATCGAGCTTCCCGTTTGAAACCGTCCCGCTTCGTCCCATTCCCGAAACGCCCTTTACATTTGAACCCGTCCCGTTTCAACCGATACTCGAAAAACCTTTTGCGTTTGAACCCGTCCCTTCTCAACCCATTTTTATAAGACTCTGCGCATCGCAACCTCTTCGCGAAAAGTCTAGTCGTTCTAACCCTGGTCTGTGCACCTTTTTTGCTTAAGAAAATATGTTCTGAAATATTATTGCATGCCAATGTATTCTAAAAATATGTACCTCTTTCAAGCAAGCTTCGAAGTAATGTATTATTCTTACTTCATCCACTTAAAGTGTTTTTCCTTGTTTTATTTCAAGATGAACCCCATAACGCGCAACCTCGAAACGGTCTATGAACTCTCTGCGACGCCGTTACTGGAAAGACGACCTTGTCGCTTTTTTTCTAATTTTACTTCAAAATGATATTATCAAGCACCAAATGTTTTTTGGGTTACTGGCTCAGATGAGCGCTTCCAAAGACAGTAATAGTCTTTATGTCAGCCTTTTAATTCTATGAGATTTAATATCAACATTGCCGATCGCTTGTTCGCGCTACGTTCAATAATGAAGTCTTGCATACACAAGCACATTGGATAAGCTAAAAATAGCGTCGCCATGGCGACGCTATTTTTAGGGCATCCAAAGTGCTTGCGTACGTTATTCTAGAACCTCATAATAGTGATCTTGATATTTTGGAGAGCGACAAATCAGATTGGGTGACAGTCATATTTCATTTCATTTTCATTACATTTATTTAGCTCGAAGAGATCCTTACGGATGCAATACATGAGCGAGGGGAGAAAAAAGCACACTATAAGAATAGCTTTATAAAGAAAAAAAAATGTCCCTGTTGGACTTTCTCTGAGAAAGTCCAACAGGGAAATCGTGCCATCAGAGAGGCGACAGTCCAGTTCTGATCGTTTATGGTTTTTGCTGACCCACTTGAGCCCCCTGGCCCGCACGGCACCACTTTTTGCAAGCTGCTGCAAAGATACCCTTGCTAAGCCTCATCCCGTTTGATCAAATCAATTAAGCTGTAAATGTTCGGGTGAGCCCTCCATGACGCAGTGTTTATCTTACGGTGTCAGGTCTCCAAGGTTGTTTCGGGAGAGGGAGAAGTGAGGTCAGCAAGGAAAACGGACATTGGACACTTGAACCTAATCAACTGTTAACGAACAAAACAAACGAACCGACCTAACTGTAAACAAACGATAGCCGAAACGGGAAGGTTGTCTCGGGATAGTGCGAAATGGAAAAGGATGAAACGAGAAGGTCGTTTTGAGCCGGGTCGGAAGGGGAAGGTACAAACGGGAAGGTTGAATTGGGAATTTGTCGAAACGGGAACCACCCGTCTGTGGAACGCGTCAAAACTAAATTGGACGCCACGCGTCTGTCCACCGCAGTACAGTTACTCGGCTTTTTTTTCCAGAGTGATACGTAGGGTTCCGTCCTCTCGGCTTTTATGTTTCTTTGAATTCGGGGCTTATCTGTCGGTATTAATTTATCCCTCTCTTTCGAATTATTGTTTTTCGGCGGGTAATTTCAATGCCGGAGAGGTATCGGTGTTTATCGGGCTTATGTTGTAAAGCGACTGTATAATTATAAATTATAGTATCATTTATAACGCACCTGACATTACACAACTTTGTTGAATACACACCAAACACTCCACACCATTAATTATTGTTAAATGTTGTTAGTGAATGTTACGTGATTGAACCCGGCTGTCTCTCGAGCTGGTGCACGAAACGCCAAAAAATTTTCTCGGTGTACTGCATCCAAAGCCGGGGTCACACATCATACCTCTGCATACGGATTCGAGCGCGAGTCACCGCGAGATCCGTGCTTCGAATGCCGCGTGACAATATGTTCAAAAAGAAAATTTGGCACGCGGCATTCGAAGCACGGATATTGCTGTGACTCGTGTTTGCAGATTGTCTTTTGTATGTTGAGCTTTGTGACCCCGGGCTTTAAGCTGGCGTTTTTATTATCTTTTTTTTTTTTTTTTCCCTTTGAGGACAGCTTAATTTTGAAGTTCTTCGATTTTTACCGATTCAGAGGAAATCGCCTCGGGGTGAATTTTCGACTGTTTATCGGTACATACCGAAAACACGGAACCCTAGTGATGACCTCTGCAACTTGTATAGACCAACACACGGTTGTGACGTCACGCCGCTCCGATTGGCGCTGCTGTCGGCACGGGACATGCGCAGACGCTACCCTAGAGCGTATCGGTTCTCTGCGCATGCGCAATATCCACGTTTTGAGCGGGCAAACGCGGGTTTCTTTCTGTAAACAGCGCATTGGACTATATACACTCTCAGAGGTTCCTGGAGTATGTATATATGCTGCTCAGCGACGGACCCGAAGCGCCAATCTCTGGTCATTATTTTCAACTGTTTAGTCAATACAGAGTGCGGCAAGCGCTCTGTCTCACACCAACGGTCACGCACGCATTTACACTCTGGCGGCAAGGCGTCCACTCCTTTTACCACCGAAGAAGCATTTTTTCACATCGAGGCATGACACCCAAAAGCTTTTCTCGTTGGTTCACGCGATTAAGGGGAGCCCGCTGATTGGGTAGCCCAGATGTCTTTGCATTAGCACATTGCAAGCACGAGGGTTTATCGTAAAACGCGATCTAAAAGTTGTCGTGCGTAAGCGACGCATCGCGCAGCAAACGTGGAAACAGTATCAGATTAAAAACCTAAAGCGTGGCTTTTTTTTATCTTCCTCAGCGTTCTCTTCCTCAGCGTTCTCACCGTCAAATGATGGAATCCCAGTGACGTCGGAGGGATAAAGAAATTACCGGCTTGAGTTGAGCTAGTTGGTACATTGCCATTGATGTTGAGGAAAGAGCTTGAACACTAGACGATCACAAAGAGACAAGTCCCACGCACAAAGCTGTGTGCGTGTGTCCTATCTCTGTGTAATCATCTAGTGTTCGAGCTGTTTCGTCACCATCAATGATAAAAGAAATGCTCGGAGAATTCGCCACAACTCCCTCCAGTTCTCACTATAGAGAGTTTAAGGGAACCGTTTTTGCACATTTGATACTGTACAACGGGTCCTCCGGTACGAACTGCGCATGCTCAAAAACGGTTCCCTAAAACTCTATAGTGACTACAATTCTGGTAAAAGCGAGCGAAATACAAAGAATAAATCGCGGACGACAAGTACAAGACAACCACGTTATTTCGTTTAGTAACGACGTTTATTTTGGGCAGGGAAATTGCACCCTGAACGAGATACCAACTATAAGATAGGGTGATGAGGGGGAGGGAAAACTGTGGATGGAAAGGGTGAGGAAGAAACCACGAGGCACGGGCAGAACTACATTGATGGTGTGCTTTTTTACGGGGAGTTGCCATATTTTTCAAGTTCAGGCCTGATGATCGCGGTTCACGCGAACGATTGCATTGGATGCGCCTGACTACGCGGAAACCAACACAAAGTGGGGACACCGCAATCGTTACGGACGTGAGAGCATCGAATCCTTCCTCATCCAGAACGCAGAAAACAACGTTCCATCGACCTCAGTAGCCTTATCAAGACGGGAAATGGAGTCATCAGGCCTGTCCTGAGCTTGAAAAATATGTCAACTTTCCGTAAAAGACCACACTATCACTGTAGTTCTGCCCGTGCCTCGTGGTGTCTTTCTCCCCCTTTCCCTCCCCCAGGTTTACTTTCCCCTTATCACCCTATCTTAGTTGGGATCTCGTTCATAGTGCAATCTTCCTGCTCAAAATAAACCTTGTTTCTAAATGAAAGAACGTGGCTGTCCTGTGCTTGTCCTTCGCGTTTTATTCTTTCGAATTTAAGTATGTTTACAGTTGTGACCTTCACCATGTCCACTCAGAAAAGTGTGTGTCTTTTTATGTAATTATAAAAAAAGCTTTCTTTGCTTGTTTAATAACTTTTCTAGCTTCTACCACATGCAAGCGAAATTGACCGATATAAGTTAGAACTCGCTGCCCCAATGCTTTACGATGACCAATCAAAACTCACCTCGCTCGACCAAAAGCACGAAGAGGAGAACAGACGCCGTCGCCCGGGACGAGGTTAGATGGAGCATTTCTTTCAGTCGTCGTGATTTTGACGCCTCGTTTACGGCACGAGATAACATGTGGGTCGCCGTCGCCTCTCCTCTCCGTTTCTGTTCGCATCGAGATCGAACTGTGTCGCCATCGTGCGGCGGAAATTGAAAACATGCGAAAGCGGGCATGGCCTCCGAGCGATCTCGGAGGCCATGAAGCCGGGATACCGCCGTGCGTCGTCTGCTACGGGCCCACGTTCAGAAGCATGGATCTGTACGATGCAAGCCTGTTTCCGGCTGAGCCGAGCTCTCCTAATTAAACGCTTGTTGTTTTCGTTGTCGTTTCTTCCTACTAAAGGTTGTGTTTTATTATTTCATATTCGTGGAAATTCAACAAAGCGATTATTATTAAGTCGGACGCTTCCATAATCGTTGTGGTTTGTATATAACCGCTGGTCCCGCA
Source organism: Ixodes scapularis (assembly GCF_016920785.2). NCBI lineage: Eukaryota > Metazoa > Arthropoda > Arachnida > Ixodida > Ixodidae > Ixodes > Ixodes scapularis. The sequence continues at coordinate 32,437,960 of NW_024609836.1, read as the reverse complement.
CATTTTTGTTATCTCGCACAAACCATAGCTTTCATAAAACATTAAATGTTGATTGGAGCTGTGGTTTGATTAAAAAACTAATTCGACTGATCGCTACCATTTAATAGGCTAAGCAATTGATAAATCCGTTAGTTGATTTTTAACGGGTGACATTGCATGAAAGGCGTTAAACCACTTCTTTTTTACTATGTCATAAATGAGATATTGCCCATTCCCCTTTTAAACTTCACTTTGTGACGCCGACAGAAATATGAACACGGGAAGCCTTTTAAAGCGAAGTAATTTTAAGTTATTATTTAAACGGTATAATCACCCTCGATGGCAATCACAAGCATGCTGAAATGGTTTACCGTGCAAGCCTGCATCCTAAAAGAAATGAAGACGTCAGAAACATTAAACCAAACATTTTTGTTTACTTTTTCTCCTGCCGCCGGGAAGGGTTCCCGTCGACCGGCTTATGTTTCCACGCGTGTGCACTGAACTTGCCGCGCTTCCGTCAGTTTCTCTCCATTCCGAAGATGGCGCTGCTGTCGCGGTCGACGGAGTCGTTTGTCTTCCCGGTGTATGTTGAGCCAAAAGCGTTTCCCTCCACATTCTTCTCCACGATGTCGTAGCGGTGGCACCGCAGGCGCTCCGGACAGCTCTTCGTTTCCCCGACGTAGGACGCGGGGCAGTCTCCGCAAGGAAATATTGTAAACCAGTCCCTGTGCCCTCTCCCTTTTTCGCAAGGGCGCCGCGCATCTTGAATTGTCGTCACTTCCAGTAGGAGCGAAAACGTTGTTTTGCCGTCGCCACGCCAATAGAAGGCATTTAGGACATAAACGTCACCGTCACAGATTCTCGTTTTGCCTCCCCTCTATTATTTTACTATTTGCAGGTTGAAACGTTCTGATATTTTTTCGTCGCCCATACCGGATATGCCTTTTTGGCGGTCGGGGGCGAGAGTAAGCGGAAAAGGTCTATAGGAAAAAATGGCTCCAGATAAATATCGCCGATGTGACTTCTGCGTTTCCGGATAAATCCGATAAAATCCAATAACACTCGTCGGTAAACATTTTACGGTTACCAATTGATAAGAAAAGCTCCCAATTTCGATTCTCCCGGTTGCACCAACTCGACCGGTTTTTATCTTCTTATGGAAAGCTCTGAAATGTTTTGCGCTATGAAAACCTAACGCACCTGCAAAGGCATCGAGCTCCGCTCGTTATGTGTGCTACCACCACGGGTCATGCCGAGATGGAAGTAATTCGAGTTTCATGGCTTCAACAGGAGAGGCACTCACTCGATCGAATGACGTTTTAGCGAACGCCCACGTTTCACCGAATGACACTTGTTGAGACCCTCTTTCCGTCCTCCCGTTCCTCCGTGACCGTCCCGCTTCCCGCCGCCGTCCTGTCGTGGAATGTCCGGAGCCCTCCGGGAGGGAAGGGGCAAGCGCCCCCCACCCAGCGCTGACGTCAGAGGGTTGGCTCGCGGCAAGGTGCCCGACAGGACGGTCGGAGGGACAAGGCTGGGGAACGTCTTAAAGGGACACTGACACCCCCCAAAATTTTTTTTTCATTTTTTGCCAGGGGCTTCATTATGGTGTCGGAGGACTACCCAATTAATATTTTGCAACAGAGTAGCGTATTTCTTTAATAACGCCGAAAGACGCAACTGCTCGAAACCGAAACCGAAACCCGACGGAGGTCGGAGAAGTGGAGAGAAGAGAGTGAGTGGCGGAAGTCACGTGGCTACACCCGGCCGTGCGTTTTTTTTTTTTCGTTTTTTTTTTTTCTCTCCGTAGCAGACGACACGACATGCGGCGTGCGATGCGGCGTGCGGGAACTGCTCGCCGGGCGATTCTTTTGCAGTTATGTTTGTTCCGCTCGTTGTTCTGTACTCCAAGATGAGTTGTTTTGTACATACATTGAGGAGTCGGAGATGAGTAGCGAGTGCCCGTGGTGAATTTCCATGATCGGCTCCGAAAAGAATACACCCAAGATGTTGCGTCCGAAAAAAAAGTGGCATTGTGCGACAGAGTTTCCGAAAGATCAACGGGATCGGGACCATTGGCTGGCTGCAATTCCTGTAGAACATATACGGGCACCTCGGAAAGCGGACGCTACCTGATTTATATTAGTGAAAAGACGGTGAGAGTGCAGGCGAGCTGGTGGTAGCTAATCATGTCGTATTACACCTGAGACTGCGGTGGAAGAAATCGGAAGAACTTTCAGTAGAAGGAACAGACACAGAGAACGTCTCAACTTATATGCTCCTTGCATTTTGTGGAAAGTGATTACATTGAGTTCGCAGGTGTCAAAAAGGAAATCACATACCATTTAATTCAGCGAAGTATCGTCCGCAACATTTGTTTGTTATGTTTTGTTTGTCTCTTCAGTGATGATTGTAAAAAAAAGAAAAAGAAAAAAAAGATATGTAAACATCAAAAAATGTATGAAAAAAAAAAAAAAGTTTCACGGGGGATCGAACCCGGTCCTACCGCGTGTGAACCGGACGTCTTTCCCACTGCGCTACTGGGGGATCTATTTTGTGGTGGATCTCTTTCCTTTGTAATAATTCAGCCGGTAAACTGTAAGTTGGAAAGTTTGCTGTCGATTTTTCTCTAGCAAAAGCACTCCCGAGTCGAAGTCGGGAAGCACCACGCTTTGGGGACATTCACACCTAGTAAAGAAATCGTACGCGTGCATATTCAACTCGAAGTAGACACGTCGTGCTTGACGTTTGCGCGAGCGATGTCTTCAGCCACGAGAAGGGAGCGACGGCTCGGCGACGTCTTCGTGCAAATCGGCTTGGTGGCCGGGCGTGTCGTACGGAATGAATACTAATTCTTTTGATCAGTCCCAAATTTCTCTTTTAAAGGTAGACAGAATTCGCCGGTACCGCGAACGACAGTTCTGAAATAGAGGTCCCACGCACGTCGTCCGCAGCCATCGCCGTCCCCGCGAGTCCCACGATACGCGAAACGACGAACGCACAGAATGCTTCCGGTTGTCAGTGGAACTTTTTTTTTTTTCAATCAACGTATTTACAGCTTTTTAGAAGCCAGAAAAAATGGGTTTCATATTTTTTTCTATTTTTAATATTGAGTGTGTGCCTTCAGTGACCCACGACTTTGATTAAATTTGGTGGTCGCACCGATACCTTAGAAAACGGCCCGTGACCTCGAAAAAGAGAGTGAGCGAGACTCGAACCGGCCAGTTCTTGATCGGCGGTTTTCGGGCGGAAAGAAACCGAATTTCGAGCTGCCAATTCTGTTCTGGGTAGTTGAGCTCTCATATGACACGTACAACTAAAAACCTCGGCGAGCATAAATACCCTGTCAGTGTCCCTTTAAAGGGGCCCTGCAATCATATTTAAGCGTCTACCTTTTTCGCAATTTCCACGTCCCTCGGGGTTCGGGCAAGCCAGCGGCCACGGAGAGTGACTAAATATCAGTGCCTCATATTTTAAAAGGACGACTCGTATACCTCGTCCACCGACGAGGGCGACCCGCGGTGCCGAGAGCGTGGTATGTGAGGTCTTTGGTCCATGGCCTTACTACTGGTCAGAGCCGCTAGAAGCTGCTTTTTAGTCGAAATACAAAATACCAGTGGCGCGAGCCGTTTTAATTATTTATAAAAGTAGTTTTTGTTCAGTATTTTAGATAAAAAAAGAAACAAATGCAGTTTATAAGGTACGGGGACAAGAAATGACCCGTCGACATACCCGCCACCAAGCGGTGGAAAAGGCGGCACATACTAGAAAGGTGTAATTGGATCAGGCACCGACGAGCGACGAGCGCAGAAAAGTCCCGGATGTACGCGGCGGCGCTGCGGTCGTATGGACTGGAGGATCCGACCGGTTCCGACCGTTCTGAAGGCCTTCGGCGAGCAGCTTTGGCTTGCAGCTTGGCCGTTTCGCGGTATGGCAGCGCGAAGTGGCTCCCGTTCTGAGCTGATCTTTACCCCGTGTTTGCTGTCGTTTGTGGCCAATGAAGTGTCCTGCCGAATTTGTGTTTAATCGCGCAGCAAAGTCAACGCGAGTCGCCCTGGCTGCCCGCTACATACAGCCTATTCAGAACATGCTTTAGGTGCGTCCTCTCGAGCCGTCGACACGGAGTGCGACAGTCGTGAGCGCTCGCTGAGCTCACTACCCCTCCTCTAATTCACGGCCACTCAAGCGAGGACCAAGGACGTCATAATGGAAGTTAATTTTTGTTTGTTTTTGAAATTTTAATTTGCCCATAACTATTAAAATAAAGCGAATTTCGAGAAAATAAAAGTTTCACCAAGTTACTACGTTCAGTGCGCTCAGGTTGGGTGCAAATTAAAAACCAGTAAAAAAGTCCTTGCAAGGACCCTTTAAGATAAATTCAGTTACAAAATTTTCCAGGCTGAAACAGCAATTATCAGAAGAAAACTTGCACGCACCTTGCAAGCCTACCCCATGTTCATTGACAGTACAGCGTTAAGTTTGGTGCGCGCTCCATTCACAAAATGTTCCGAGCACAGTTGAACAATTTGAAATTTTAATTTGCCTGACTTTGAAAATAAAGCGAAATTCCAGAAAAGAAAAGTTTCATTAAGTTACTACGTTCAGTGCGCCCAGGACCGGTGCAAACTAAAAACCAGTAAAAAAGTCCTCTCAGGGACCTTTTAAAAGAGGAAGCGAAGGAGAGCACCCGGGGGTGTTCGGGTTCGTGGGCAGGCCGTTCCGCGGGACAGAAACAATCGCCCGTGATCAAAGGGCCGAGTGGGCCTCGAAACGTAGGGATCTTTGCTTTTATTAAAGCGTGGTTAGTGTTTGAAGTTTAAGGTTTAAATCATATTAAACAAGACGGATGTCAGTCAAAAATGTTTACATTTAACTTCCCTGACTTTCTCCGGCACAATTTTCAAACTAAACGAAAAAAAAAAATCGCAATTAAAGCAATACCTGAATAATCTGAAGGTTAGTCGATGAACTGCCCAGTCCCGATATACGTAGGTGAGGACGGAGGGTGATCGGAAAGTCTCGTGAAGGTCGCTAGCCCGAGTCAGCAAAAGAGTGTCGCTGCGGCCGATGTCGCCTGTGTCGTGGTGCGGGTCGTTTGTTGGGGTTGCAGAGTCTACTATGTTTGAATAGAATATTATTTAGCCAGAAATTTATAATATTAGCCTTTTGACATTCACGGCCCTCACCGAGAAAATTGAAGCGGGTGAACCCACACTACCGAGAAAAGCATCTAATAACACGCACGCTTCAGCATTGCTCGGTTTCCCCCGCTTGTTCCACTCGCGGCAGACATATTAGAATAGTTTGTTTCACTTGTTTCAGTTGTCCTGCCAACGAACAGTTTCCGTGTCGTAACTAGAAGAGGCGCCCCGTCCTCATCGCAATGTAGTAGAATTGTTCCGACTCCGAAAAACTTACCCACGACATGGCACAGTAAAGGTAAACATTGACGAGGGTGGAGTGTTGGGCGAGTTGGTGATTCATAATGGTTAAAAAGCGCAACAGGAAAACGGGCAGAAAGGAAGACAGGCACAACGCTACTTTCAGCTGAACTTTATTTTCGTTGTCACTGAACATATATACCGGTCCCAACAAAACCAAGTTAAGAAAAATATACAAATACACATTGCTAAAAGGCTGAAAATGTGACATCACTGCGATGACTGATGTCACAATTTTAGCCTTTTCGCAGTGTGTATTTGTATGTTTTTCATAACTTGGTTTTGTTTGAACCGGCGTATATACTGAGCGACAATAAAAATAAAGTTCAGTTGTAAGTAGCGCTGTGCCTTTCTTTATGTTCGTTGCCCTGTTGCGCTTTTCCACCATTGTAAACACTGACTGAAGCGGAACTTAATAGCACGGTAATTTCCGATACAGCACGAACTTCTCGTCATGCTAGATATCTATATTACTGCAAAAGCTCTAAGTTGCAAAAACCAAAATGCATAGATCCTGCGATTTCACAGCCCACAGTACCCGTATTATGTTATCTCGGTTGGAATTCATTGTTTTGTTGAATTCCCACGATGGTGAACGGATACATCAATTCAAAAGAAACACATATTTAACATAAACAGTGCAGTTCACCGGAGACAGGCATCCGTCGTGGTGGTCCGTGCTTCCCAACGTCTGCCCGACGCATGCACACGAGCGATAATTTAAATTTAGGCCGTACGCTGTTATCATGATTCGATCTTCACTGAAGCACCAGACGGTACCGCACCAGATTCCGCTAAAATTTTTTTCCCACCAATACAGTGCGACAAAATAAATGCAAGAATCTACGCTGTCTCGCGCGCGGACGCGGATAGCCTATGGGGCAGCCATGCTTTTATCTACGCTTTGATGATGATAGAGCGACAGTAGCGTCATCTTTAGGTCGATCTCGAGGCCAATATTCCCCGATAAGCACAATACGGGCCGAATATCCCGCATGTGGAATCACTTCACGTTGCGTGCCGATAGGAGCGCTGATAAAATGGAAACTTGGGCGATTTTGTGGTTCATATCTTAAGGTCACAGCGCAAAATCATTTACGCAACACAACACACGGAAGGACAAACACACATGCTGACTTACACCTTTTTTTTTATTAGGTACAAAGGGAGAAAAAACAAAGATAAGCCAAGGCGTATCCTTGACTGGCTACTTTGTTGGGGTGTGGGGGAGCGGATAAAAGAATGTGAGAGGAACAGAAAAAAAGAGAAAAAAAATTCACATACCCTTTGGCACGATTGCGATAACACAGATTGCGTACCAGAGTTGCTAGCTGTAACTGTGTTCAATTGTCTCTGTATAAGAGGCCTGCACAATCAGACATCAACGCAGACACAAACACAGTCAAAGTCACGAATAGTTTCAGTCCCACACGTGATCACAATTCAACATAAACTTCGGACGGAGAACGAACAATGAACAAATTAAGAACAAAGATAAAACAGATATTTAACATTAAAATCTCTCCACCGAGCCCGCAGTCTGCAAAAAATATGAAAAACATTTTCATATCCTTGCGTTGTTCGCCTGGCGACAGCCATCAACCTAGTATTTGAGATATGTTTATCTTGAATCCCTGACAAAAGCTCACCGGACAAAAGCTCACCGGACAGAAGCTCACCGGACAAAAGCTCACCAGGAGAAAATTTAATGTTGGTCTTAACAGGTGTGCGGACAACTTAGGTGCATGCGTGCGACACTAAAATGCAACGACAAATTAAATCTGACAGGCGCATGGTTTGTTGCTTAGAGTAGAAACAAGTTTATTTATCGGTTGGTTAAAAGTGAATGCAGTCCCCCACTAGCTCCAGTAGTCTTGATAGATCTGGGTGTACCGCGAACCCCTTGAAAATATTTTTCCGACGTTTCTGCAGTCGCAAAGTGGTTTTTCGCACACGCTTTTTTGGGGATTCACCTCTGCGGGCTTGTGTCAATGCCGTGGCAACGAACGCCTGATTTTCTTGTGGGAATTCAATGAGCATCCAGACGCTTGGACGAGCGTGGCCGACAAACTTCTGAAACCCGGTATTCCATCCTTCGCGGGTGTATGTCTGGTCTTTATCTTGAAGAGTGGCGTCGTACATATTCCACCGTTCCGGGGAAAACTCCGGTGGTCGTCAGCACACAGTCAGGCAAAGGGAAGAATTCGCTCTGGGTGCCGCGGCAGAAGGAGCAGAAGCATAACGGAAGTGTCCGTTGACATACGTGCATTCAAAGTAGTCCAGCAGGTCGCCGATGTCACCGGTAGACGTTTCGCTGACGTAGGTTACTCCCTCGGGCACCAGCTGTGGTGGAAGAAACGCGAGCCTATCCAAAATACCGCACAGCTTTCTAAATTTGTAATCTGTCCAAAAGGCCACACTCTCGTTCCTTAAAAATATTTTTAAAAGTTCGCAACTCAGTGGTATGTTTATTACAGCTTTGCTGCAGTTTTCTTTTCACAAAACCTTGAGATAATCCTTGATTTCAAATACATTTACGACGCTCAATGACGGAATGAATTTAATTTTCCTAGCCATTCACTTCAAATATTAACCTGAGCCGCAAGAAAACCCATGCATTAGTAATGGAGAGACATTGTGCCTAACCTTTATGTGCGCGTTTAGCGTGACATAGCACAATGAAAAAGCGTGGTCGACAAAGGGTGACTTCACTTCTTTGATCACTCTTCGGGTTAAAAAACTTTGGTTCACGAAATTTCTTGGGCGAGGCACAAGGGTGCTCCAGCATACCTTAATGAGTCAAGCAAGCTTGATCTTAGCAGCTGCACTAAGTTTCAGTGACCTAAATTTTGGTCCCAAATGGTTGCTTCTCTGCCTGTTATGGCTTATCTGTCGACACCTTTGCATGGGATGGGATGCCAGCTCTCTTAAATATGGTGCAATGTCCATCGCGTTCGCACTTTATCCCAGCCCGTGTTTCGCCCGGAGTAGCCGAAAAAAATGAAATGAGCTTTTGTCCGGGTCTGTGAAAAAACGGGTGAGCTTTTGTCCGGTGAGCTCTTTTCCGGTGAGCCTTTGTCCGGTTACCGTTTATGTTGGCGGTCTGGGTACCTGCTAGGGAAATGAGAAGTTTTGCAAGCTGTGTGTTGTAGAGCGGGCATTCGGAGATGATATGTTTAACAGCTTCAGGTTTTCCTCATGCACTGCAGTGTAAGCTAGATATAATTCCAAATTTGAACTTGCGGTCATTTGCGTAGGCCGCGTTGATTCGTAGCCGATGTAGTAGCGTTCCTAGTTTCCTTGGAAAGCCTTTCGGAAGGAAGCTTCGTAAACACGGGTCCAAGCGGTGGGTGTAAGCATGATGATTTTCAGACGATGTTCAAGCCCGAAGAAAGTGATCCCTACCTAGTGTATTAACAAGTCGGCGACAGCCTCCTTTCGCAAAAAGTATGTGTTCACCAAACTCCAGATCGTGTCCGTGTGTGGCAGCAGCATATGCTGCTTCATTTCTAGGGATACCGCAGTGTCTCGGTATCCATCGAAATACAATGTGCTGCCCATTGCCTATTGCTGTCGCATGGAGATATAAAAGTTCAATAACTAATGATTGATTTGTTGTTTTTTAGAGAGGGTTTTTAAGCATTGCTGTGCAGCTTGCGAGTCTGAAAGCACGACTGATTTTTGTTGGAGACTGAGAGCCGATAGGTGTTGAAGTGAATTTTTAAGGCCATGGAGTTCGGCTGCAGTGGATGATACTTTCCGCAAAAGCCTGAAAGACTCAACGATGTACAGAGACGGGATATGAATTCCGGAAGACGAAGAGGTATCACTTGTTGATCTATCTGTGTATATGTGTATAAAGTTTGTGTATTTTGAGTGTATATGTAATAGTGCACATTGCAACAGGTCAGTTTTAGATTGTGTTGTTTTGTTTGTAATACGGTCTACATGCAGCGAAACATTCGGTAAAGGTAAAATCCAGGGTGGGTAATCGGGATGTTACGCTATAACTCTGCGATATTTTCGGAGAGGTCTAAACGCCGTTGTTGTACGTTTATTAGGTGATGTTGACGATGTTGAGTTTTTGTTTCTAAGGTATGTTCGGAGAATTTCTTTAATGCGCATGATGTTAAGAAAAAGTTGGCGGGCTTCGGCAAGTCTAATGCGGATGAATCTGGAGGCAATCCAAGACATATCCTTAACGATTTATTTTGTCCCGCATGAAGGTTCGACATCTTGCTTGTGCATGTTTTAGCACTGCTAACGAATACCGCAGCAAGCCATTTACGAGTGAATTTTGTACTCTGAGCATGGAGTACGTTGATTTACCCCAAGATCTACCAGTCAAGCAGCGGAGAACGTGACTTGCTGAGTCTATTTTTGTCCTCATTCTCTTAATAGTTGGGTCCATGAAAGGTTTCAGTCAATAGTAAATCCCCAAAACCTTATGCTGTGAAGCGTAAGGAATCGTTCTTCCTGCCGAAAGTAAGGGGTGTGATTCCACGTCAGTTCATGCAATGATGGTCCGGGTCATAATTTAGATAGTTTTGTGAAAAAATATATATGAAAGCCATGTTCTTGAACGGAACATTCGGTTACACATGAACGCCGTAACAATTTGTTTCGGTAATATATGAAATAGAGAAGCTCGAGGCGTGGAAATTGAGAAGATTTCATAATGCTAATTTGCACAGTCTTCATTTTCTCATCGAAGATTTCATGTCACCATAACTCTTTTAATACATTTTACAAACGATATAAAACACATACACAAAAAAGTAAAAATATAAATAAAATATTTCTATGCGAACAAAATAATCAAACGTGGTATGAAAACGCGTTTTACAGACATATTCACAATTTGTTTGCAAATAAACCATATTTCATAATACTTCGCAAAACATAGAAAAATACACGTCTTTAAATATTCTTTACAAATTACGAATATATAAAGATAATATGCCCACCCTTAATTATATTCTTGTTATTAACGCAGAAATGCAGCTGATTTCTCAAAATGTAAGAAAATTGGGCGCCAATATTTAAAAAAAAAAAAAAAAAACTTTCTTTTATTTTTTTTTAAACTTCCATTAGCACTTTGTAGTGACTTGAACTAACTTGTGACGGCAAAACATTGAGTTACATATGACCTCCAATAGGGAAAAGCTACGACACACCTTCACTCGGAGCGAGCCGACGTCTTCGTTACTTTGCCGCATAACGTAGCCTTACTAGACGAATCAAAAGCTGGAAAGCGGGATTCTATCGCAGAGAGTGGAAGGTCCTGCTATTCCGAGCATTGCTTTATCGTTGTGTGACCCTAACCCCCCCCCCCTCCCCCCCCCCTTGCCCCCCCCCCCCCCCCCCCCGGCTTCCTTCGTCCCACCCCTTATCATGAACAAGAAACGCCTGCGAACGTCCCTGCTGGCAGCAGTTACGAATCGTAAGCACATCACACTACCTTGAAACCCAAAGTTAAATACGTGAAGAGTGAGTTATGCGAAATTAAGACGAGAGTAGTTGTGAGGGAAAATATGCAGGTCAGTTGGTCTGGAAACCATTGCACTCTAAACCCTGAGACAAGGAAAAACAGAAATAGCGGACAGCGCGAAATAAAATCGCAAACGCAGCTGAGCTTATTCACAAGAAGAACGACCATAAATGCATGTCCACGCAGAAAGAAAAAATAAGGGCTACCGCAAAGACTTGGCCGCACCTAAGCAGACAAACAGAATTACTCCAAGTTTAAGGACAGCACCGGGGACGGGCACCTCTCCCACGGACTTAAACAGATGAGCTTGTCCACGCTCTGTGAACCGACCGAGACAGAAGCCCTAAATTCCCTCTCCCATTTTACTGCCGTAAACCCCTTCCCCAACACGCACATACACACAAACTACACTCCAATACTGAAAACGTTCGAAACATTACACAAAAGGAAACTTTCACAGGGTGATTCAGAACAAAAGACGGCTGTCTATCGCTATGTTTACTGGAGACTCGATCAGTGTCCTTGGTGCTCAATAAGTGGAACTACAAAACAAACAACAGTGTAGTGGACTATTTCACTCTCGCAGGTATGCGACGCGAAGAGAAAGGATATCGAGACCAGTTTGATAGATAGAAAGAAAAATAAACTTTAGATTTCGACAGATGATACAATGATTCAAACAAAAGGTACAAGATTAAAGCGCGAATGACATAAGTACAGAAAAAAATAGGAAAAAAAATAGGAAACGATACTAATGGAAGTCTTACAATTCACTGATGCGGCGCGCTTCATCAGAGTTCATTTTCTCGTTGGTGGTGCAGCGGCGGAGTCCGGGTTTGGTTGTGCCGTCTTGGCGGAACGAGGTCTTGCGTAAAGCTGCAAGACTTCGACGTGGGGTGAAGACCTTGCGTATAGCTGCAAGCCTTAGCCCCCGTGAGCTTGATGATTGCCCTGTCGGTCCCTAGAACGTTTCGTACTTCGTCTTCGTCTCTCGTCTCAGTCTCTTTCCTCGTGCAAACTGCTCGCTCTTGTCTCTTTCTCTTCTTCATTTTCTTGCTCCCACCTTGTTGACCCCGAAATCACCACAATCACCCCCACTTGAGAATGTTATTCAGCTGAAACAACGCCTAGCACGTTTTAAGTCATATTGTTCGCAGTCTATCACAACACAATGCACATTAAAAAACACATCACTTTTGACAGACACACAAGTACATACTTTTACGGAAGTCACTTAATAAGCACCGCCCGGCACATATACACTTCCAAAAACTCAGTAAATTCGTGATATTGTCCATTACAAAAAAAAAAAATCTTATTCAGCAACAGACATGCGGCTCATGTTGTCAGCGCCCACGTTGTCACTACCATTAATGTACTCAACAGTAAAGTCATATTCCATGAGCATTAGGCTCCAACGTAATACGCGGCTGTTTACATGCTTGCAGAATTGATGTAAACAAGTGGCTGATGATCACTTTGCAGAATGAATGGTCTTCCAAATAAGAACACATGAAACTTCTTAACCGCCCAAGTAATGGCTAGTCCTTCTCGTTCCACTGTCGAGTAGGCAGCTTCACGTGGCAGCAGTCGACGACTTGCGTACGATACGGGGTGAAGAACATCATTAGAGAGTTTTAGTAGATCGTGTTTTCAGGCCACGCTATTGTAGCGGGAGCTCGCGCTGCCACTTCGATGCATGCTCTCAAGCGCTCGCCCGCAGCGGTAGCGTGCCTTTGAAAACGATCAACTAAAACTCTCTATTATGGCGCTGCATGAGTACGGCTCCTATGCTTCTCGACGAAGCGTCGGTACGCAACACGAACGGTTCTGCTAATTCTGGGGCTTTTAAGATGGGCTGGCTGGACAGTAGTTCTTTTAATTTGTCAAAAGACGCCTGTTCGCTCTTCCCCCAATGCACCTTGTTTGGTGCTCTTTTGCGAGTCAGCTCCGTAAGTGGGTGAGAGATTTTAGAGTACTGGGGTACGAAATCCGTATAGTAGCCCGTAAGGCCAAGGAATGATCGCACTTCCTTTTTTGTCTCGGGTCGATTGGTAGCTTGCACTTTCTCCAGGGTCTCGACTTGAGGGCGCAGGAGACCATGTCCAACGATGTGGCCAAGAAATTTGACAGATGCGAAGCTAGTTTCGCTCTTTGTGGGACGGATCGTTAAACCCGCCTGCTTCACGCGCTGGAAGAACAACTCAAGAGTCGTTAAATGCTCGTCCCAGCACTCCGTGGCGATGAGGATATGATCAAAGTAGTGGTAGATGTTCGAGAACCCCTCGACCACTTTTTCATAAGCCGGGTGAATAGAGCTGGTGCTGTTTTGATGCCAAAGGACATATATCGGAACTGATAAAATCCAGACGTGGAAGAAAAAGCTGTCATGTGCTTTGAATCTTCGTGCATCGGAACCGGCCAGTATCCTTTAGAGAAGTCAAACTTTGAGAAGTACCGGCTTTTTCCCAACTTTGCAAACATCAGGTCCACTCTTGGGATGGGTTCACTGTCGGGAATCAGGACCTTGTTCAGTTGTCTGAAGTCAATGCAGAGTCGCATTGTCCCGTCCTTTTTCTTTACCATCACGATGGGTGCTTGATAGGGGGACTCGGAGGGCTCAATCATGCCCCGTTGTAGCATTTCTTTTACTTCCCCCTGTACCGTTTCTTGGATGGAGAATGGTATGGGGTACTGATGGACTTGAATAGGAGTGTCGGTCGTGACTTTAAACTTGCACTCTACCAGGTGAGTCCTTCCTGGGACATCTGACAGACTTTCTTGGTATGTTTTCAGGAGTCTGGAAACTTGTGCTCCTTGATCAGCAGTCAGCTCCCTCGATATTTTCACGTCTCGATAAGTTTCGTTTGGTTGCAGCGTTGCACGCGGGAGGTCTTCTTCCTCAACATTCCCATCATGGAATGCGACTGAAGCTCGTTGAGGTGTCTGATCAACGATCGTCCTCTCTTCGTACTTTTTCAGCATGTTGGTATGGAAAAAGATGGTTCTTGTTCCAAGGTCGATAACGTAGTCAACGTTATTTCGTCTCTCTAAGACAGTGAAGGGGCCTTTCCAGGTCAGAATCAGCTTGTTGGTGTCAGATGGCAAAAGGAGCAGGACCCTGTCTCCAACAGTAAGCTGGCGCCTCCGTGTCTTCTTGTTATAATAGGTTTTCTGTGTCATCTTCGCTTTCTTGAGCTGCTCTTGGGCTATTCGGCAAGTTTCGTCTAAGCGCTTGCGAAGCTTGACCATGTAGCCGTACAAAGTCTTTGTCTCGTCGTCGATACTCTCTCCTGACCAGAGCTCTTTCAATATGGCCATGGATCCTCTGACGTATCTACCGTACAGTAGGTCAAAAGGTGCGAACCCGAGGGAGGTCTGTGGCACTTCACGATATGCAAATAACAGTGGTGCCAAGTATCTGACTCAGCTCTTGGGGCTTTCCTGACACATTCGTCGGATCATTTGTTTCAGCGTGCCGTTAAAACGTTCCACAAGGCCGTTTGCCATAGGATGATAAGGTGTGGTTGGCATATGTTTAAGCGAAAGCAACCGGCTGAACTCCCTCATGAGCCCAGACATGAACGATCTGCCGGGATCGCTAATGATTTCTCTGTTAAACCCCACACGTGAGAACATCTCTAGTAAAGCCTCGGCGACTTTCTCCGTTTCAATGCTTGGTAATCTAACCGCATCAGGGTAGCGCATCGCGAGGTCAACCATGGTGAGAACATAGCGGTTTCCCTTCTCAGATGTTGGAGATAGGGGTCCGACAATGTCGATGGCGACCCGCTGGAATGGTGTTTCGATGACTGGCATGTTGCCCAAAGGTACGCGGCCTACTAGGAGCTTTGGGACAGTTCTCTGGCAGATGTCGCACGATTTTACAAATCGAGTAACGTCTCCTTGAAATCATGGCCAGTAGAACTCCTCGAGGATTCTATCTGTCGTGCGTTTAATTCCCTGATGTCCAGTGAGAATTCTTTCGTGTTCCATTTTTAGCACAAAGTTTCGGAGATCGCTTGGAACAACGAGCTGTTCCATCTAATTTTTTTATGGCAATTTGTACCGTCGAAACAAAATTCCGTTGGTCAGTGTGAACTCAATGTCAGCTGATCTTGTAGCAACTTTGTTCCCAACCGCTTCAAAACATCTTTGGAGAGTACTGTCTTCTCTCTGCTTGGCGCTCAGCTCCGTCGAGCTGATGGCCAATGGATTCACTACCGCCACAGGGAATTGACCAGACTTTCGCAAGGCCAGCTTAGCTGCGGCCCCGGCCTGTGACTCGTTTGGCTCTAAGGCAGCCGATGAAAGGCCCGTTTCAATGAGAACTGGTTGAGTTACTGAACTGCTACCAGTGGCATACCACCTTGTTTTGTTTTTTTTGGCGGCGGGGGGGGGGGGGGGGGGTGGGGGGGGGGGAAACCAGATCCCTTCCCCCCCGGTCGCATATTTTTACTAATGATGGGCCCAACTTTTGCCGAACGTTTTTAAAGATTCGGCAATGATTCGGCAAAAATGCACTGTTACCAGACTTAACGTTAATATTTAGTTTTTTCTGACGAAGAAAGGTTAATATTTCTTTTCTTAACTTTAATACAACATGTAGTGCCTATTGACACAGTTATGACTAAATGAGCTAGGTGATATTCTACAAGATAGTATCAATGTCGCTTTTGTGTGTTTACTGGCAATTTTAGTGTTTGCTTGCAGGAAGTGGAGTGACAGGAAGGTTGGGTAGTAGCCGGCGCTGTCACGAATCACGCTGCGAGAGTTTTGATTTTGAGGCTTCATCAGCACACTCCTGCAAGCTTGATTGCATTGTTAAAATAAAAGCAATCCCTGCGTTTTTACCTTCTCAGGGAGTCACCGTTTCGTGCGCGAAAATGAATGCAATGGTTGCTTTGCCTTCACCAGAAGAGATAACAATATTGTAAATATGCCTGCTTTTCGATTTGAGTCACTTGACGTCAACCTAGCATGAGAGTATGCGTTCCATATTCACAACGTTACGTTCTTAATCTTTAAACTCTAGTTTCTGGTGTTAGGACACAAGCGGACGTTTAGGATGTTGGGGCGAGTTAGGAATGTCGGACGGCAACGTCCAGAGCATGATAGTTTTGTGTTCAGTTTTATGCAGATACATGGAAATCGCGAAATAACGCGAACTCAAAAAGAAATATTTTTTTGTTTTGGTACAAACTACTTGCGAGCTGAAAACAAGATTGTTATAATAATAATAATAATAATAATAATAATAATAGTAATAATAATAATAATGATTTTATTTGCACATACTGGAAGGGGCCCATGTGGTGGTGTGCGGGGCTAGGCAGATAGGTGAAAACTTCTACGTAGTTCAGCTACTTTACTCAAGTTACTGTAGTTTAACTACTTCTCTGGGTAGTTTAGTAACTTTGAATTACATTTCTATTTTGGTTATTAGTACTTTAACTACTTTTCCGAGTGACTGCTACTCAAATTACAAATTACGTTCGAATCTTAGTGGTTGTTTTGCCTATCAACAGAGATAAGATGTTGGAAGGTCAGCTGATATTTGCAGAGGGGGAAGCATGTGGCGCAGAAAAGGGGGGAGGAAGAGAGTAACTTGGATAGTTCAAAACCCCCCAAAATTTTAGCGAGCCCCCAGTGCAACAACACTGCTACGAAGCGCGGGGAGCGAACAGACACGACGCGAGAGGCCGAGTAACTTTGGGATTAGCGCCGAAGACTGGCGCTTCTCTGTGTCCCGAAGCTCAAGGAGACTTGAAGCATTTGAATAAGGGGCTTGTCCCCGCGTCTCCCCAATGTAGGAATTCTGGCCCACTACAGGAGGTATACACACTACATCCTCACTCAAAGGCGGTAACAAAGTGCAGCGCCCGCTCTGAAGTTCATCTGGTGCTTCTGTATAGCTTGTGCTGTCTTTCGAGACGTCATCTGGTCATTTCTCTGAGTGGAGTAATGGCGGCTATAAAATCGATACAAATAAGTACTCTATAAGTTGATTGTGTTAAATGGTTCGGCAGCGAGAATAAAGCTATTACGCTATAACGTATTAAATGCCGCCATTTCCAAAAAAAAAAAAAAAACTGATTCCTTTTTGAATTTGCTGTTCTTTCCGAAAAAAACCAATGCACCTCCGATTACCCCTAAAACAATGCATACCAGCCAATTAAAAAAACAAAACAACGTTGTATAGGAAATGAAAGGGCATTCTGAAAGAGTGTGTTAAAAATTGCTTCAACTTTACTTTGGAAGTACATTGTATTTACAGTACTTTATTCAAGTACATTGCATTCGGTCTACTTACTACTTTACTTGAAGTACATAACCTCTCATTTATCTTGCACTTCCCGGTGGTTTTTAGAAGTACTTTACGCAACACTGTAAGCAATCAAACACTGTCTGCAAAATCAAGCTCAGGCAGGGCTAAACCTCAAAGGTGAAATTATACATCCGCAGTACATCCTTGACTAAAAAAAAAGTGCACAACAATTAGGCATACAGAAGCAGAACCAGCTATTAAAGCATTTATGTGAAAACACAAGCCGCTTTATATTCGGCTAGCAAAATTTCGCTAACGCATCAAAACCTTTGTAAGTGCTTCCTTTTTATCATAGAAAAAATAAAAATAACTTCAAAAGTAATTTGCTACTTTTTTACAGTAATTAGTAATTTACTCAGTTACTTTCTATTTGAGTAATTTCTACTCTACTCAAATTACTTTTGAGGCTAATACTCAGTAACTTAATTACTTTCTTTGAGTAGTTTGTACATGTCTGCTGCCAGCTCGCTATCACACATGAAAAAACGAAACAGATAAATAAATGTACAGAATATGAAAAGGAACGACAATAAGCGAGAAAACATGTACCACATTATGACGAGGATGCCAGCAGCATCCCATACATTCTGGCAAGCTCTCGTGACTCGGCCCCATTTGACGGTTGTGGGCTGCGCACACTGATCGTAATTGTCAGTTGTCAGTCAATGTCTCAACGACCTCGTTGCATCAATGGAAAGGTCAAATGAAAATCACACTATCCACAATGCACTGCATCATTTGTCACTTGCGCAGTGGACTGCGTAAATTAATGGTCGATCTTTTGTAGTTGAGGCTGAAAATATTCAAGAGAACCACAGTCACAAAAGCTCACAAACGCAAAGTTACCGTATCGCCTACTCCACAGCTCGCCATAATTGCTGGTTGTACCAAACTGTGCGATGGTAACCGCGCGACTGCGCGGCGTCCATTTGCGATCTATGGCCCCGTCGCGTTCGTGCGCGTGCGCAGACGTTTGACAAATGTTTGCCGAATCTTTGCCGAACTTTCTTTCACAATTTCGGCATGTGCGGAACTTTGCCGAAATTGAAGTTCGTCAGATTCGGTCCATCACTAACGTTTACGGCGTGTGTGCGCGTAGGCGTTGTAAAAAGAGGGGGGGGGGGGGAGAGGATTAATTGTGTATGCACACCGGGCGCTTTGGTCACTCCTTTTACGGTGCAGGCGATAAACCCCCTAGCAACGACGCTCACGCCGGATTGGCTGCTCAGCTACGCGCGGGAACTTAAATTTCGGAATCGGAAGGCGCGTGTATCACTCGAAGCTCGTTAACCCGCGCGTTAACCCACCCCCGCTCCCGCGTTCTCGCCGCTTGGCGGCGACAGTGTGCGGCTGCTAATTACAAAAAGATTAACCCACTCCCCGTCCCCCGTACACACCGCTTTGCGCCGTCCAGCCGGCAACCCAAGCCCCGCTGTCCCCCATGCACCTCCGTAAATAGAATCCCATACGATTCAGTTCAGCGATGTTTCGTCAACAAAATTCGTTTTCTTTCAGTGTTAATCGTAAAAAAGAAATGTCGTAAATATCGCCAAATGCCTCGACAAAACAAAATGTTCAAGGAAAGAAACATAAAAGAAGTAAGCCCACACCATGGATAGAACCCGGGTCTGATACGTATGAGGCAGACATCTTACCACTAAGTTATGCTTTCACTTCTGAAATTGTAACCGCTGCCTATGTTGACGGTGGCAGCGCCTATCTCCACCAACGAGTCAATTCGGCGTGAGCACCGTTGATAGGGTTTGTATCGCCTGCGTTTTAAAAATATGCCCGCGCGGGGGTGGGGGGCGGTGTCCTTGGTATTCCTTGGGCGCCGCCGGCCAGTGTTTGCCCTGCCCAGTGGCGGCCGTTTCAGGGGGGGGGGGGTGCAAAACACATGTCTTGCCCCCCACTCTGAGAACTGGGGGGGGGGGGGGGCAAGCGCCCCCCTTGCCCCCCCCCCCCCCGGATGGTACTCCCATGACTGCCACAGTCGCTTGCCTCAGTAACTGAAGCTGTCCTCTCTCCTTGAAGAGGCGTGTCTTGCTGTCTACTTCATATAACGCTAGGATCGGAGGTATCCCGCACACCATCCACGTTTCCTCAAACGACATCATAGAGAGGATTTTCCATACAGTTCGCTGTCACCTTGCCTTGAAAATAGTGGGAATCAATGTCAACCACCACTTCTGGCAGATACAATTTTGTCCGGTCAAGCAGGAAGATAACGCGGTTTCGTCCTGTGAATTTTACGTCAGGAACCAGGGACTGCTTGACTATGACCGAGTTACACCCAGAATCTCGCAGGACGGTGACCTGATGACCCTCGAGTAGTCCTGTAGCCGTGGGCATGCCGTCTGCTTGAACGTCAGTTCCCGTTTTGTCCTCTTCAGCTTTCCCCGTAAGGCGCTCGGATGGACGACTTCCAGATCCGTAGACGTTACGATCCTTCCGACGTGTCAGAGAACCTGACGCCTGTCCACCACCGTCTGTCTTCTTCGGACAAGCCTCAGCTTTATACCCGTTCTTGCGACATTTCCAGCAGAGATTCGTCTTCTGATTGGGTCCTCTTGATTTGGCCCAACAGTCTGCTGCCCGATGGCCTTGTTTATTGCAAAGGAAGCACTGCAGTTTTCGCTTTGCACCTTGAGGATCAGACATCATAACTTGCCCTGTCGGCTTGTCAGTCTCTTCTTTCTTTTTGCCGAGGTTGACGAACCCCTGGGCCTCGAGCTAGTGGTCTGCTGCTTCTGCTAGTTTGTCGAGCCCTTGGCAGCCCCTCTCCTTCATAAAAATTGCGAGTTTCTCGTATAGTATTTGTTCAGAAATTCTTCGGAGACAATTTTGTCCCGAAGTGCGTCATAAGTGCGCTCCGTTCTTGCCCTCTCCTGCCAGTGGTCAAAATAACCTAATTGACGACCAGAAAATTGTCTCCCCGTTTCGGAGTTCTCTGGTTTCGCCTCTCTGAACTTGACACGATATCCTTCCTCAGCATATCGAAATCGTTGGAGAAGAAGAGTCTGCTTCAGTTTAGCATAGTCCATGGCATCGTCGGCAGCCATACGTCCTACTACACTTAAAGCTTCCCCTTTCAATCATAGGCTCAAGGACAAGGCCCATTTTTCCCGAGGCCATTTTTCACTTGTTGCCACTCGCTCAAAACGTTAAATGTATGCATCCAATTCATCGCTTCCTTCGTTAAAGGGGGGTATAAGTTTATGTGGACTCCGATACCCCTGCGCGACACTAGGAGTCGTACCGTCATCAGATGCATCTGGAACCCGAGTGATCGATCCTCCTTGCTGCTCTTGTAACCGCAACTTCAGTTCTAGTACAGTGCATTCTGCTTCTAAACGAGCACTCGTTTTAACTTCTACTTCTCGAGCCCTTTCTCGTTCTGTTAGACGCTCCTCTCTTTCGCGTGCGCGTTCTTCATCTATTCATTGTTTTAGCGAAACCATTGAGAAACCCAATTCTTTACCAATTACCGTTAACTTCTCAAGATCCATTCTCAACCGACACGGACACTAGTGAGGTGGAGCTCTTTAAGGTGGAAATCAAGAGTCGTCCTGTCGCGGACGCCAGAAATGTAGTGGACTATTTCACTCTCGCAGGTATGCGACGCGAAGAGAAAGGATATCGAGACCAGTTTGATAGATAGAAAGACAAATAAACTTTAGATTTCGACAGATGATACAATGATTAAAACAAAAAGTACAAGATTGAAGCGCGAATAACATAAGTACAGAAAAAAAGGAAAAAAAAGGAAACGATACTAATGGAAGTCTTACAATTCACGGATGCGGCGAGCTTCATCAGAGTTCATTTTCTCGTTGGTGGTGCAGCGGCGGAGTCCGGGTTTGGTTGTGCCATCTTGGCGGGACGAGGTCTTGTGTAAAGCTGCAAGACTTCGACGTGAGGTGGGGACCTTGCGTATAGCTGCAAGCCTTAGCCCCCGTGAGCTTGATGATCGCCCTGTCGGTCCCGAGAACGTATTTTGCTTCCTCTTCGTCTCTCGTCTCAGTCACTTTTTCCGTGAAAACTGCTCGCTCTTGTCTCTTTCTCTTCTTCATTTTCTTGCTCCCACCTTGTTGACCCCCGAAATCACCACAATCAGCTTAACCGTGTGCGACGCACCGATTATATTTACAAGGAAAGACAGAAGTTAACAACCACAAGGACATTTTCTCTCGGAACTCAGACCGGATATTCGGAGCCGGGAGAGAGGAATTAAGAACCTCTCGAATAGGCGTTTGCGAGGACGTTTCAAGCTGTGCTGCGTCAGATCGAACAGCCATGGCCCTACGATTCAGCACTGTGCGATTGTTCTTTGTGGACTATCCACGGAGGCACAAGAAGAAAGTGTATAGCGACAAGCACCTCGTACCGGTAGGGAGACTCAGCTAAGTGCGGTTGGAAAAGCTACTGGTTCCACGGAGAGTGAACGAATCAAACCTTTTATGCCAGCATTGCTACAAATACCTCCAGATTGAAACTGCTTCTCCTCACAACTTGAGTACACCAAACTCTTCTTTCTGGGACTCTAATGAAATCGTGGCTGAAGTCAGTCAAGACTTGTGTGCTGCTAGTCCGACTGTAACTCCATTGAAACCACCTAAAGCGGGAAAGCCTGCGCGGGGTTCTTTTTAGAGGTCGCTTTACTAATAATCGCCGCCTGGTCGGTATGCGTTTCGCTCGTCACCCAGGGAGTGACATAGCACAACGAGAAGACAGCGAATGGGTTTACTCTACCTCCCGGTTGCCCGTCGTCGAGAGCCGGCAGCCCGGGCCCGTCGACCCTTGTTGTCGCCCGTCGGTCAGAGCTTGCAGTCGGAGTCCGTGTCCAGGTCCGCGGATCGCCCTTCCCACGCCAGCGCTGCGTAGGCTAGCTATCCAGAGCTATCACAGCCCGAGTCTCGCAGCGGAACCACCTCGGGATCGTCATAGCCCAGGTCGGTGTGGCCAGGGCTCGCCGTTTCCACCGGTCGGTCTCCAAACCCCGCTGGTGGACCGCTCCGGGGTTCGCCATGGGCCAGGCCAGGCAACCCGGCTCCATCGTTCCTGCCCAGCTCCAGCCTCGCTCAGCACGCGCTGTCTCGCGCCAGCTCGTGACTTCTCCGCCGACCGGCTGTCACGTGCCCTCCGCCTCGTCTTGCACCCTCGGCTCCCACAAACCTTAAAAAAAGGCGCGAAGCGTATTTGAAGAAAAAATTAGCTCAAGTGAGTTCTTCGATGAGTAGAAAGCTGTCAAGTGTTTATGGCGTGTTGTGAGCACTGCGCGGAGTGGTTTGACGCATTCCGCGAAGCGCTGAAGGCATGAAGTTTCCACCAGGAACTCAAGCGATTGCACAAGCTTCTGCCAGCAAGCATCTCAATAAATAAATATTGCGTCTGGTGCTGGAAGCGACTGCCTACATTACTGATCAAACAAGAGAACCTAGGCGCAAAGTTGGTGTATGGGCAACCCCTGATTCTTACATGGGGACAAAGGCGAACGCCGAAGGCGTGAGGGTTGCACTTGAGTACGACACACCCTACGACCTCACAGTCTCTGTTCAACGCCCCAACAAAAATGACCGCATGTCCACGTGGTGAATCATGTCGATTGGGGCGAAGCTCTGGTGGTGCTGATGATACTGATTTTGTTCATAGGTAGCGCTGATGGTGCTGACTTTTTTACCCCCTCCGGAGCAGCTTGCTGAATGCGTAGACGCTGAGCCGCAGCATGCCGAGCTTATCGTTCGTTTTCATCCATGTGAGAAAGAGAATGTGTGGTATGGAACGTGGTTATATACGCATTTGAGCATTTGACCGCAGCGCCCTTTCGTCTATAAACGTTGAGCCAATGCATGCAAAGTTTAACGCGATTATGTACGCATTTGACCGCAGCGCCCTGTCCTGTATAGACGTTGAGAGGCGACATGCTAAGTTTCATCCATGACATACCCAGCTCTTGAGTTATTACCAGATCTCAGAATTGTAAACTAAGTAATGGTATTCCAGCTAAAAGTTCCTTTTCGCGTCAATTATACTTACCCCTTTTGCAAAAAAAAAATATAAAAATTTAAAAATAAAAATACATATCATAACTAACGCTCAAAATGCTTGATGGTGTGCGGCAAAGCCGCTATGACGAAGGGGTACTCGCTCCGAGTGAAGGTTTGTCATACATGATGATTGAAAACCTGAGACTGTGGTTTGAAAAACGGAACATTGTGAAGTAGAAAGAAAGAGGGACAGACAACGTCTCAAACTCAGCTAAAAACTTCATTGGCTCTACGCCTTATATACACCTCCCCCGGACTTTCTACTTCACGATTTTCCGTCTTTCAAACCACAGTCTCAGGTTTTCAATCATCATGTATAACTTACACCACCTCGCCTGCACTTTAACCGTTTCTTCAAAATTTGTCGTAGCTTTTCTCTTTTGGAGCTCATCATATGTAACTCAATGTTTTGACATCACAAGTTAGTTCGTCACTGCAAAGTGCCAAGGGGAGTTTAGAAAAATAAAAGATCGAGTTTTTTTCCCCTTTTTTTTTAATATCGACGCCCAATCTTGCCACATTATGAGAAATGAGCTGCATTTCCGCGTTAATAACAAGGAGGCAATTAAAGGTCGGCATGTTATCTTTATATATTCGTAAAGATTATTTAAAGATGCGCATTGTGATATGTTTCGTGAAGTATTATAAAAAATAGTTTATTTCCCCCCAAAATTGTGAATGTCTCTAAAACGCGTTTTTATGCCTTGTTTGACTTTTTTGTTTGCATAGAAATATTTTATTGATATTTTAATTTTTAGCGTCTGTGTAGTACATCTTTTGTAAAATGTATTAAAAATCTATGGTGTCGTGACAGCTTCGATGAGGAAATGACGATTGTGCAAAGTAGCATCCTGGAATCTTCTCAATTTCCGCGCCTCGAGCTTCTCTATTTCATATCTCAGCGAAACAAATTGTTACGGCGTTCATATATAGCCGAATGTTCCTCCAAATAACATGGGTTTCATATATATTTTTAATAAAAATATATAAATTATGACCCGGACCATCTTTGCACGAACTGACGTGGAATCATCCAGGGAAATCTTTTCATTGACATGCATGTGAAGGCCGGTGCCATTGTTCTTTCTGGTGAGAGGCTGAGTCCGCGTAAATTGAGGAAGTTACTAATTATTCGAAGTTTATGTTGAAGCTTTCTCTGAGAAATGAAGCGATTTTGATTAGTGGTCCATATGCAGACGTCATCTGCATAAAATGTAATTTTTACTCTCTCAGGGATGTTCCGTACAAGAGAAATTAGAGGCAAGTTGAAAAGTGTCAGGCTGAGGACACCACCTTGCGGGACGCAAGGTGGTGTCCTCAGGGCGTTAATCAATCAGGATTTTTTTTTGTCACGCCCACGCTGGCTTTTCAGCGACACGAGCTGCTTGAAGCTATCGCTCTACAAATTATTGTAAGTTTTCCTTCCTATAAAACACGCAGACAACCAACCACAGCGAACAATAGAAGGAATCCATCGAATGACCAAAGTACAATTAGACAAAAGAAAACAAAAAAGCAGCGATGTGCGCGATGCTAATATTTTTTTTCTTATATCTATTTTACCCAAATGATAGATACGAGCGGCATCGTGGTCCAATCACAAAAGAGGAGCTGAATATCGTTTTGACGCTAAGAACTGACTATTGGAGGATGGTACCGATCGCTCTTCTCATTGGTTCCACTAAATGAAGAAAGAGTACCAATTGCTGTTCTGAGTACACCGTATAACTAAGTCGAAGTTGAACTAGCTTCCTTTCTAGGTTCACATTCTTATATCAACTAGCAATAATGCATATCTCAGTTACCAATAGAGTCCAGGGCTGGGCAGTATCCCGATACAAATGCATCGCGATAGTATCTTTGAGATACCTTTGGGTATCTGTATCTCTGTAGCGAGATATATCTAAAAAGTGTACTTGTATCTTAGTAGAGAAGCACATTTATGATGTATGGATTGTATCGGAATACTCTGCCAGGCTTAGGCATCTCGTTACATATATCGGCTGTTTGCTATAAGCTGGAAACAACCTTCTGGAGCGAGTGACCTCAGAATATGTAACATAAACGCGACGCATTCAGGAGGGCGTTTTCCCAAATTTTAGGGAAATTAATGAAAACAAACAAAACAACAAAGAGGGTTCGAGAAGAGGTATTTTGCAACAATATCTGGATAAAGCTTGTGATGACGCGCGCACCAACACACAGCGGCTCCTGAGAGATCATTTCTCCGCTCGACTAGATCGACTCCTGAGAGCATCCGATTAGGATACCCGATTGTAATACCGTGTTATTGGCAGAACATTGCTGCACGCTTGCATCAGTTCTGCACAGTATCCATATTGGGTAACACTGGATAATAACCTGATGGCTCACCGTCGCACCGCGGATACTGCTTTATCGCCTGGTAGCCATATTCCCTCGGAATTCAATTAGATCGCGCCACCCCGAGGTAACCCTATGCACGAAGGTACGAAACGATACGGCGCAAGAGTGCACAGGGACACAACACAGAGGGACTTCACAACAGAACGGCACCAGACTACACTTCGTCTCATCCTACGATGGACTAAAGCGCGAGACACATGCGCGAAAAAGCCATGCGATCCGACGTGCGAACCGCCGGAACGACGTCCGAGGGCGAGGGTTTTCGTCGCACCGGAGCGTCGGACGGGAGCTCCGTCCGGCGCCCGCGTGCGTCCAACTTGCCAGATATCGCCGCACGCACGGTCCGATTTTCGGAAGGCCGCAGTGGCCGCAGCCAATGAGCACGGATGGCGAAGGTCATGTTGTCAAGTGACTTTCGGACCGATCGGGCGAGGAGGCGCCATGTGGTTCGGGGAAGCGGATGTGGCGGTGCGCTGTGCGTCACGCGCGGCGGGTCGTGGTTGTGAAGGAAACGGACGCCATCAAGTTTTCCCGCGCGCACAAAACGAGCTGCTGATTTCGAGCGCCAAAGCAAGCCTGCCTTCTGGGACCGATCAAGCCCGTCGAAACCCGAATATACTCCGTTTCACCTTAGGATGGACAGCAGCGGACGCTACGAGCCATTCCAATGTCATGTGTCATGTGAGCTTCGGGAGAGACGCAGCAATGCGCGCGGTACGTAGTCACGTGATTTGTACGCAGTGCTCCTTTCGCTGGGATGGCTCTAAGGTCCGCTGCGGTCCTTCGCGATTAAGTGATGTTGAGCACAAAGATAGCCTCACGGAAAATCTTCACACACGCACACTTTGATAGAATGTAATAAAAATATTACGTTTGTTTTAAAGTCAGAAAAACGAAGAAGGGCGAGGGAAGTAATTTGGTTTTCTGGGCTAGGTGGCGCGAGTTACCGCCCGTTATAAATATAGCCATTTGCATCCATCCATCCATTTGGTAGAGGGACACCCGAAACTGGGCGGAGCTGAACGGAGCGACGCAACGACGCGTCGGAAACCATGTGTCGCGAACCGTCCGGTGCGGCGATTCGGAGCAGCCATCTTCCCGACAGTTCGCACGCCGGATCGGACAGTTTTGACGCGCATGTGTCTCGCGCTTAAAGGCCAAAGCAACAGGCCGCCAGGTCCAATCACGTTCCACGCTAAACTATGACACGCGTAGCATTGATTAGGTTTGGACGAATAATGCTCCGCGTCCCAAATTGCTGCGTCATTTTTGTAGCCTCGACACTGCAAACAACAAGTACGTCGTGGCTTTCTGTGCAGTGTAAAATCGCTGAGTCACTCATTGCTTGATCCAAACCATTATCGACTCGTCCCCTCATCAGTGATCCAAGACGCGAGCACCAACACGTGCATCGAAAAGAAATACCACGCACTGTCTAAGTGGCTCGTGATTGGATCTGGCGGTTCGTAGCTTCTGCATTTAGTCCATCGAAGGGCCAGACGAAGTATACGAGGATTGCTCCTTGTCTTCGGACCTATTTTAACGAATGAAAAAGTTAGTGTTTCATCGAACCGTTCTAGATTATTTGAACTTCGAGCCTAGAACAACCCAAGACGCTACAAGCTCCCCCAGTAAAGCCATCCACTATTTTCAGTTTACCAGAGTGAACTCTGGAAATTTGGCGAATGAAAGAGTACGAAACTGCCGATCGTGAATATTAAGATAGCTTGTATGGCTTGTATGAGGAATTAATTTTTATCTTATTTTGCAGCAGGTTTTGTGCAGATAGTGCAGACGGGTCCGGATCCTTGGTCCGCACCTTGGATCACTCAGAAGCATTCAAGACAGCAGATTAGTTTTTTTTCGGAATTCGGGGTACTATTTGCGATTAGATAAAGGGTTCCAGCGAAGGGAAGGCACATGAACCCGCACCAAAGAGATAAACCCTCTCGATTGCAATCCTCCCAAACTGACTCATCGCACGTCACACCGTTCGGGGAAAATATTTATCTCGGCACGTATCCGTATCTGTATTTCGGGATACTATCTTGCCGTTTTTGAAAAAGAATATCAGGAATATCCTGTTACCTAGAACACATTTTTTTTTATAAACTGCATTTTGGTTTTAAAATACACCTGTCGCAGTATTTGCATTCTCGAATACTTTTTTTTTCTCAACTATCTCTTCCCAGCCATGCACTAGACGAATCCCGGAGAAAAGCTCACCGGAGAAAAGCTCACCGCAAAACCGGCGGATGCTGAGAAAAGCTCACCGGCCATTGAGTGTCTGCGGAGAAAAGCTCACCGATATTTTTTCTTCTTTTTATATGGAGGCTGTTGGATAATGTGTAACATATATCAATTTATAAATTCGTCAGCTTTGTAAAAAAGAAAATGTCCTTTTTGTAATAGTTGTTAAGCTTATTGGGTATATTGCTCCCAAATTAATAATTGCGGGCGAGTGGTTTTTGTGGCTTACTCTCGAGGCAACGAAAGCCTAACTAAAAACTTTATGAATAGAACAGGAAAAAGTTAAAGAAATTTAATGATGTCTGCCTTAAACCTAAAAAATCAAAGCTGTAACTGCCGAAAATTTAAAAATGCATGCGCAACAACGCGGTGCCTGAAATTCTCTTTGAAGCTTTTGTTAACCTTTGAAAACAGGATAAAACAGTCAATAGGATATCGAGGCTGCTTTCTTCCACGGACATGCACGCTTTCTAGCCGTTCGTGTTGGTGTTTTCACACGTTCCCTTTGTGTCATACTGAGTGCCCTTCTACGGTGAGCCAGCCATGACCTTCGGAACTGCGCAATGTCACCGTTGGTCTTCTGTTATGCAGCGAATAGGGCGAATTGGTAAACGTTATACATGATGAAAACCGCTCAAACGACGACGACGGTGTGAGGAAAACAAACACGACAAGCGAAGCTGTTCTCGCAACTAAAGTTTTGTTAGTGAAATTAACAGAAAGAAAACAGCATAGCCGACACTGATTACATCAACAAACACCTTCTTATCTATTAGGCACTACACAATATTTAAAGCTGAACCGGTTCACACACCGAACAAACCTCTTTATCTGACAGAGCTAGCGACGGCGCACTGTCAGCTGTCAATAAATTGTTGCCTTTTTTTATCGGTGTACGATTTTTTTATTTTATACGCTTGCGGCTTCATTAATTTATAGAATGGGTGACTACTAATTTTTGAGGAATTAGCAGATATGCCCAATGAACTTCAAGAATATTACAATAAATGAATTACGAATGCGAATTGTTTTAAAATTCCACGTTTGACGCAGAATCAAGCTAAGCTAAAAAAATATCGGTGAGCTTTTCTCCGCATCCGCTCAAAGGCCGGTGAGCTTTTCTCCGCATCTGCCGGTTTTGCAGTGAGCTTTTCTCCGGTGAGCCTATCTCCGGTGAGCTTTTCTCCGGTGAGCTTTTCTCCGTTAAGCTTTTCTCCGCCGCCCGCACTAGACATATCTCATTATGTATATCTTAACTTATAACATATATTAGGCTATTCCAACATCTGTTATAAACTAACGGTGATGAGTTATGCGGTCGAACGTTATTTTAGATATGAACTAAAAGAGTGTTAAACGATGATCCGGTAAACATCTGCACATGCCTGAAATGTGCATGCAATTCAGTGAATCATTCCAAGCATCTATTTTGTTGGGACTCAATTTTACGCCATCCTGTTCACACACACAAAAAAGAAGACTTAAGTAGTTATAAACAGTCAATACGGAAGTCATTCAATGTCCGTACGTACGCATGAAAAATGTGTTTTTGAGTCGTTTTCACGCTTAGCTCGTGAAGGGGAGTGAGCGCTGTGAAAATAGTTTCCCCAAGCGGGAGCAATGAGTGCAACTCTTTTGCTCCCGCTTGGGGAAACTATTTTGACAGCATTTTTATAGAAACTCTATAGCTCGTAAGGGGGGGGGGGGGGGGGGTGGGGGGGGGAGGGGAGGGGAGGGTGCTGAAAAATTGCTCGTACGGGACTCTGAGCCACGGGCATTCACTTGTTACCAACATGACTAAAACCACTCAGTGGAAATTAGAGCTTGTTCTATCAGTTTGCGTGTGAGCAGATGGGACAGTATGTACAGGGTCTGTCCCAAAACTTTCCGGAATGATTTTTTGTAGTCGGCAACGCCGCCTGGCAGGGCGAGGCTTCGGGCGTAGACGTTACTGGGGGATCTAAGCTTCGACGAAACTGGTCTTAGTTGACTGCGGGCAGTTGTTGAGGCAGGTCACGCTCCGCGCAGAGGTATCTACTGCACCCTCGTCGAGAAAAGAAATGGCCCAGTTTTTGGAGCGACGTTATGCAATCAAGTTTTGTGTGAAACTGGGTAAAAACGGGGCGGAGACGTTCGAAGTACTCCGGAAAGCCTACGGTGACGACGCGATGAAACAAAGCCAAACTTTTATGTGGCACAAGAGGTTCCCTGAAGGTCGGGAGCCCGTCAACGACGACCACCTCTCGGGACGCCCGTCGACATCACAAACAGACGACTCGGTGCAAAAAGTGCGTCAAGTTTTGGACAAGGACCGCCGATTAAGTGTTAGGTAATCGAAGAGGAGTGTGGAATACCCAAAACAATCGTTCGTTGGAGGATCTCCAAATAAGGAAAGTCTGCGCGAAAATGGTGCCAAAGGTCCTGACTAGTGAGATAAAGAAAGAGCGCTTGTTGAAGTGCCAGGAATTGC
Organism: Ixodes scapularis; assembly: GCF_016920785.2. Taxonomy (NCBI): domain Eukaryota; kingdom Metazoa; phylum Arthropoda; class Arachnida; order Ixodida; family Ixodidae; genus Ixodes; species Ixodes scapularis. Next base: position 32,407,572 of record NW_024609836.1, on the reverse strand, counting down.
ATGTACGCTACGAAACGAACCCAGAATTTCGGACAGAGTAATCACAGAGGACAAGACGTGGGTTTTTGAGTATGATCCCGAATCAAAGCGTCAGAGCAGCGAGTAACACACCACGGAGTCTCCTCGCCCGAAAAAAGCAGGGATAAGCAAATCGCGAATCAAGGCAATGCTCATCGTGTTTCTTTGACAGAAGAGGTATGGTTCACAGTGAATTCGTGCGACAGGGACAAACAGTCACCAAGGAGGTTTACTGTGAAGTTCTCAAACGGTTGCGCAATAAGGTTCGACGAGTTTGATAAGAAATTCGCGACAATTGGATCTTGCACCATGACAACCCGTCAAGCCACACCGCTCTCATTGTCTTCAAGTTGCTGGCCAAAATGTGTGTGGCAACGCTGCCCCAGCCGTCGTACAGCTCTGATCTGGCACCATCGGACTTTTTTTTGTTGCCAAGGATCGAAAGGACCCTGAAAGGAACTCGGCATGGGACACTGGAGACGGTAAAGGTAGCTGCGACGATCTCACTGAGGGAGGTTCCCGTTAACGGCTTCCAGGGCGCCTTCAGTGTTTGGGTGTAGTGTTGGCAACGGTGCATCGAAGCAGAGGGAGAATTCTTCGAAAAGTTGTGAAAATATTGTAAACTGATATTGAATAAATGATTTATATATAAAAAAAAAATTCCGGGAACTTTTGGGACAGACTTTGTACTCCGCCGATGGGACGGTGTGCATTGGCGTTAAGGAATGCATCACTGCTTTTTCTGCTCGAAGACTGATTGGCTCCTCTTGGGCTTCTGTCAGCGTCGGAACGTTTCTACGACTATGCCCGGAAAGTCCCAGGCATAATCGTAAAGTGACACGGTGAAAACGTTCTAGTGCGTCTATTTGAGGTTTTCGAACGTTGACGAAGGGAATATCATACAGTAGCTTGGACTGAACGAGGCCCGTGTAAAGCGTTAGTAAACCATCTGGTGGAATGCCCTGCTGGCTGTGCGCCCAAAAAGTGCGGAGTACGCCAAGTAGTTCACGGCACTGCCCCAGCAGTCTTTTCACCGCTGGCCTCCATGTCACGAGATCGTCAATAAGAAGTCCGAGATAGAGCTGGGAACCCTTTCAAGCACGCGCTTGGTGCCCGAGAAATGGCGGCCGCCAACGTTTTCTGATAGACTTTCGAAAAGGGTCTCTTGCGGATACCCAGAAATATAGATGCCGTACATTCCGAATCAACCCCGCTCTCGGGCCAGACGCCAGCCAGCTTTAGCAAACCAGAGAACACTCTCGTAACACCCGTAAAACTAGCGTTCTCCACCCGAGGAAAACAGAAAGTGCGTTGTGCAAACGCTTCCTCTCCTCCCAGTACGCCTCCGAACGCTGCTCAAGGTCACTGCCACGGTTACGACTCTGTACCTCGGCTCTTGCGCAAGCCCCGTGGCCTTCCTTTTATTTCAAAGCCCTTCCTCCGTGCTCACTTCCGGCACCCCACTTCCGAAGGTCGAATCCTGGACGGATGATGACGGCGGAGTTATAGAGAGCGTAGATTTAACAAAAGGAGCAACTCAATCCATTGAAAGAGCATTCGAAATTTAATAGCAGACGCCTTCCGCGCAGGTTATTTCCGCATGCTGGCGTTCTCGGATGGAGAGTGAGCGTCAAGTGACGAAGCTTGCAGGCGACCGACAGACGCGTTTGCCTCCTGCTCGCAGTTCGTGTTGCAAACGCGCCCCCATAAACCACGTGACCATGAGCAAGCAGTTTCAGGCACTCTCAAATCAAGGCACAATAGCCTTGGGCGGTAACCGGTAGCCGAGTGCGTTTGAGAAGAAGGACGTACTGGTTTTCAAAGCTCTGCCACTATATGTGCCGCGCGCAGGCGGAACCTGTGACATGTGCTCGCTCGCTCTTATCGGCACGCAACGTGGAGTGATTCCATGTGCGGGATATTTGGCCCGTATCGTGCTTATCGGGGACTATAGAAACGTAGAGGAGCGACGACGGAGGCCCAGATATTACTTCGTGCCGTAAGGGAGGGGTCGAAATAACGACGACGACTCAAAAAATGCTCCATCTAACCTCGTCCCGGGCGACGGCGATTGTTCTTCTCTTCGTGCTCTTGGTCGAGCCAGGTAAGTTTTGATTGGTCATCGTAAACCATGCGGCAACGAGTTCTAATTCATATCGCTAAATGTCACTCGCATGTGGTAAGAATCTGAAAAGTTATTGAACAAAAAAAAAAAAAATTAAGCTTTTTATTACTAGAACAAGAAAAAAGAAAGAATGCACTTTTTTGAGTGGGCGTCGTGAAGGTCACAGCCGTAGTCACCTGAGAGTTTAAGGGAACCGTTTGTGCGCATGCGACGCGGTGCGATGGGCCCTCCGGTATGCACTGCGCTTGTGCGAGTCTTGTGCGCTAGCGCATGCGCAGTTCGTAGCGGAGGGCTCATCGTTCCGTATCGGATGTGCAGAAACGGTTTCCTTAAACTCTATAGTGACAACTGGAGGGTGTGTGGCCCATTCCCCGAGCATTTCTTTTAACAATGATGGCGAGGAAGCAGCTCGAACATAGACGATTAACGGAGATAGGACAGACGCACACAGCCTTGTGCGTGTTACCCGTCCCTGCGTAATCGTTGCGTGTTCAAGCTGTTTCCTCAACATCAATGGCAATGTGCCAACTAGCTCAACTGAAGCCGGTAATTTCTTTGTCCCTCCTATTTCGGTGAGATTCCGTCATTTGACAGTAAAAACGTTAGGAAGAGACTTCAAAACAAAAAGCGTCAAGATAAAAAAAAAAGCCACATTTTGGGTTTTTATCGGATACTGTCTCCACGTTTGCTGCGTGATGCGTCGTTTACGCTCGGCAACTTTTGGCTCGAGTTTTACGATAAACCTTCGTGCTTGCAAAGGGTTCATACGAAGAGATCTGTGGCGCCCAATCAGCGGGCTTCCCTTAATCGCGCGAGCCAAGGAGAAAAGCTGTTGGGTGCCCTGCTTCTACCGGGTGAAACAAGGAGACGGTAGGCACTTTAAACCGACCGGAAATATCGGTTTCTTAACCTATCGCGCTACGACTTTGCGCAGCGTTGCCCACAGATGGTGCATTTTTTTCGTAAAATTTGCAAAAAGCGAACTTACCCGAGGAAAAAGTAAAGAAAGAAAAAGGCTTAGCTCCTATGGAAACGCAGCGACGCCACCGGTCTGCAATCAACACGGCGCCGTTTCGCACGGTAGACAAGAGATGGCGCAAGTGGTCGCGACGCCAACTGCCGCCAACGAACGAGCAGACGACGCCGAGAACCGGCGTTTTTAGCAGACAAGGAACTGCCGTTGCTTGTTGTTACCGCGCCTGTTTTTGTTTCTGCAACTGTCGCCGTTTGCGGAACGCGCGCCGCTTTTGATTCGAAAAGATCGTCTGCTAAAAACGCTGGCTCTCGGCGCCGTATGCTCATTCGTTGGCGGCGTTCGTTGCGCCATCTCTTGTCTAGCGTGCAAAACGGCGCCGTGTTGATTGCAGACCGGTGGCGTCGCTGCGTTTCCATAGGAGCTAAGCCTTTTTCTTTCTTTACTTTTTCCTCAGGTAAGTTCGCTCTTTGCAAATTTTACAAAAAAAAATGCACCATCTGTGGGCGACGCTGCACAAAGTCGTAGCGCGATAGGTTAAGAAACCGAATTTTCCGGTCGATTTAAAGAGCCTACCGTCTCCTTGTTTCACCCGGTATTTAGAAAATGCTTGGGTGGTAGAACGGGTGGACGGATTGTCGCCAGAGTGTAATTCCGTGCGTGATCGTGGGTGTGAGAGGTTGCTTGCCGCACTCTTTATTGGCTACACAGTTTAAAATAAAGACCAGTGATTGGCGCTTCGGGTGCGTCACTCAGCAGCATTTATACATACTCCATGGACCTCTGAGAGTGTATGTAGACCGCTGTTTAGAAAATGAGAATCGCGTTTGCCCACTCAAAACGTGGATATTGCGCATACGCAGAGAAGCAATTCGCTCTAGTGCAGCGTCTCTGGGTGTCGTGCTGACAGCGGTGCCACCGGAGCGGCGTGACGTCACAGCCGAGTGTTGGTCTATACAACTTCCAGAGGTTATCACTCTAGGGTCCCCTATTTTTGGTATGTGCCGATAAACAGCCAGAAATCAACTCCCGAGGTGATTTCCTCTGAATCGGTAAAAATCGAATAACCCCAAAATTAAGCTGTCCTCAAAAAAAAAAAAAAAAAAAAAAAAAACCGCCAGTTAAAAGTTGGGGTTACACACTGCTCACGCATCATACCAGAGACAGTCTGCAAATACGAGTCACAGCAATATCCCTGGTTCGAATGCCGCTTGCCAAGTTTTCTCCTCGAACGCATTGCCACGCGGCATTCGAAGCACGTTTGAATTTGTATGCAGAGGTATGATACGTGACCCCGGATTTAGATGCAGTGCACCGAGAATATTTTTTTGGCGTTTCGTGCGGAACCGGTCTGCACCAGCTCGAGAGACAGCCAGATTCAGTCATTTACTATTGATGAACAACATTTAACAATAATTAATGTTGTAGAGTGTTTGGTCTATGTTCAACAAAGTCATGTCATGTCAGGTGCGTTATAAATCATAATGTAATTTATGAATTATGCGGTCGCTTTAAAGTAAAAGCCCGATAAACACCGATTCCTCTCCAGCATCTAAATTAGACGCCGAATAGCAACGATTCAAAGGAGAGGAAAAAATTAACTCCGATAAATAAGCCCCGAATTCGAAGAAAAATAAATGCGGAGTACACGGAACCCCACTTGTCACTCGGGGGGAAAAGAGAGCGCCCAGTCACTGTACTGTGGTGGACACACGCCTAGCGCATGATTTTGTTTTAACACGTTTCACAGTCAAGTGGACAAAGATGGCGGCATGCACTTGGCATGCACCCCCCCCCCCCCCTTCCCCAAACCCCCGAAGCCTGTCCCGCGTTTGCTCAGCAGTCTGTAACCATAGCTGCTATTCTTGCTCGTACGTTACGTTTAAAGAATACTGTGAACTACGTGCGTGCAAAGCCTCGCAAGAAACGATTGCTTCTAGAAAGGCAACTTCGGCTCGCTGGCAATGACGTTCATTCAACTGCTTACAAGTGCCGCGTCCGTCAGCTTGTAGGATATCTATGCGAATGCCGTATACAAGATTCATGTCGGAAACATCAAGTTTTTGAAATAGAAAAAATGCTGTATTCTGCCTTTTTTTTTTTCTAGATACGGGGCGCATAAAATCTCTTTCTATAATGAGACCTGGGACAGAAATGAACTCGCCGACAAAGCGAAGAAAAAATATACACACTAAGATAATAATTTGTTTTTATTGGAAATGATACGTAAACGATGGAAAGAGAAAAGGCCTGAGAATTCACCTTTACACAGGACCCGAGACAACGCATCACGGTGAACTGGAAGCATCCCAGCAAATGACGAAACTCAGAATTCGACCACACTTCGTCTCATCCTACGATGGACGGCCAAAGCCACGGGCTGCCAGGTCCAATCACGTTCCACGCTAAACTATGACACGCGTAGCATTGATTAGGTTTGGACCAATATTGCTCCGCATCCCAAAATGCTGCGTCATTTTTATAGCGTCGACACTGCAAACAGCTGGCTTTCTTTGCAATGTAAAATCGTTGAGTCACTCATGGCTTGATCCAAACCATTATCCACCTATTCCCGTCAGTGATCCGAGACGCGAGCACCGATACGTGTATCGAAGAGAAATACCACGCATTGTCTAAGTGGCTCGTGATTGGGTCTGGCGGTTCGTAGCTTCTGCATTTAGTCCATCGTGGGGTGAGACGAAGTATAAGCAACAAGAAAATAAAATTAAAATAAAGAACCGATAAGCACGAGCATAATGAGCGTGACTTTTAACCCGCTCCATTATACGTATGCACATATAATTTTTTTCAGAACTAATCGTGTTATCAACTCTGTCATTGGCTGGCATCCTTCCATTGTTCTCCGCGATTCGCTGTTTTTGTGTTCTGAGAAAAGGTGAAATCGCGAACGTTTCGTAGAGAGCAATTCCCCCGATGTAGCCAATCGGCAACAGCCAGGCGGCGCCAGCAGCGCGAGGGCGCACGGTTATACCCTGTCTCGTTGTAACTTGGCAAAGGGTGAACGATAAGCCCCACATTTCGTGCCGAGGGCTTCGAAATGCGCGACGTATACGAGCGCAACCCTCACATATTGGAGCATGACGAAGCGAAAAGCAAGCTTCTTCGGAGTTGAGGTGCGCTCCGGTGATACGCAGTCACGTTCCGATTGGCCCGCCAGGGCCGTAGCTTCCGCTCTACTGGCACGTTACGCGATCACGGCTTCCTGGGATACCCAGTATTTCTTGCTTCAGACACTAGGCTCAGCGGCGCCACCTGAGTAAAAGCTCACGTTTGAACAATGCAGCCGCCACTCCCACTGGTACCCAATATTTCTTGCTTCTGTCGCTAGATGGCGCCAAACCAAACAGCATTGCAGGTTGCCTATTGTTTAAATTGCCACTAAATAAAGAAAAAAAAAAGTTTTCTTTTTAAACAGTCTGGTTTGGACACGCGTGTCCAGAAATGAAATTTACGCGAAAAAGAGAATTTTAGAACGATATCGACGGCAAAAGACGACATTTTGTCGGTAGTCACCTCCTTTCCACTTGTTTTCTCTCTTGGCGTTTCGGGCGCGTGGAGAAGAGGTGGATCGGCTCGGGCATCACGTTAAGGTGGAGAGAGTGTACTACCTTCTCGTTGGGGTGGAATGAGTGTATGATTATTATTCCGTGACGTCATGGACTTTGCGCGCAGGATTTAAAATAAATCTCGCGCTGTCAATATTGCTCTAAAAAATTTGTTTGTTCGGGTAAACTTTATTTCTCGGCACGCAAGTCCCAACCAAACTGTTTAACAAAAACTTTTTTTTTTTTTTTTCGTTTCAGTGATTTTTTAAAAAACGGTGCCTTCAAGTGCTCTTCTTTTTCCGGAGGAATAATAGAATGGAACGCTCTCATGTAAAAGAGCCGTTAGCTAAACTTATGTGAAGTTGTTTGACCGACATAAGATTACACAATTGGTAGCCAAGTTGATTAATTCATGCTAGTAGAATGTGTTGCATATTTTGCAGGGGTGACTACCCTGCCTGTATGCAAGTCTTACGATGTGCAAGAGTTTCTGAATGTGTTTTTGTTTTGTACCTTGTGCAAATGCTTATTCCCCCCTTCGTTGACCGAAAGGTTCGCGGTATTGTAAATAAATAAGCAATTAAAACATATGCTTTGAATGGCTACTTTAATATATCGTTCATCACTCTCCACTATTATAGGTGCTCGCGCTCAGCCAGAGTGCAGCTTTGCAACATTCAACAGGCTTTACTTGCCCGTCGTTTTGAAACTAAACTTCAAGGTGACAGGACAATCGAACACCCCTGACATACGGAAATTGGACTGCGAGTAAGTACACAGTTTTCGTGTGTGTTTTCCTATCATGTGAAACGAATTAGAGAACTCACTGAAATATATATACGCGGGTACTATTTTCACTTGGGGGAGGGGGGAGTCATCCTCGGGTCTTTACTATTTTCAAAAGATATTGACCAATTAAGATAATTGATTGCATGGAGATTCCGAACGTTACAATTATTGCTCTTTTTAGGCGCGTTGAGCATTATTTTTTGACAAAAACGTGGAATCGTTGGGTGAGGCATAATACAGAAATTCCCGGGTATCCGCTTCAAGGCCCGGAAAGAGGGCCGTGTCACGATCTTTGATTAGATTCTTTAATAGGTGAACCGACAGCTCATCAGTGTAATTTTGGGTTTTTAAAATGTTCATAGAGCCCTTATACTGAGCTATCACCATAAATAAATGATCTCAATATCCACCCGAGTGCCCCTTTGAGGGGTCGTCAGTACATCTCAGTCGAAGTAGTTCACCGTATCTGAAAATCAGTTCTACGCAAATAAAGCGAGTCGCTTAAAGACCATCGCCCGGTTGCGTTCGCAGCAACCTGAAAGAAATCACCCCGGCGGTGGAAACGTTCCTCGAAAAATGTTCTGCTGACAACAACGAATATGTGAAGGAAAAATTAACAAGCTTGCTGTTAACCAAGGAATCTTTGTGCGGCAGCGAACTGGAGGAAGGTAAGAATTTTTTGTTTGTTTTGTTTTTGTTTTCTTAAAGGGCTAGAACACTTCAGAAATAAAGTATGAAAGAGCTATTCTGCTAGGACCCTAATGTATGTGCCTGTATATCTGCTAAATTGATCTTAAAAATGGCACGATAGTTCCGTAGACAGATTGATGGATGCTCGGACACACGTCCGTGTATCCGAAAATCCAGCATGTCTGTAGTGCGGCTTCGCGAAAACTTGAATTTTTTAGACGGGCACTCAACAATACAGTTATATCATCTGTGTATAAGACATCTGGTTCGATCCTTCCTTGAATACGCGTACGTCATCTGGGACCTATACGTCCGGTATCATATAGATCAACCTGAGTGTATCCAGCGGCGTGAAGAAGATTCGTTTATCCAGAGTATCGTCACACGGAATCGGTAACAGAACTATTAAAAAATGCAGGGCTGCCAACCTTGGGTCAGCAAGAAAAATTGGAAGGTTAAAGTCTTTCTATGAACTCTAGAACGAGTATTTTAACATTACTTCGAGTAACTATATAAAGCTTTTGTGAAATAAGATCACCTAGAGTTAATAACCAGTTCGGAGTCAAGTCGTATTTTCGAAATCTTGATTAATTTTTTATTAACCCTTCCTCGTAAAAACCATCGAGGAGTGGAGTAGTTTAGAATGGCGACCTTTTTTTGGGGATTGACAATGCCGAGCAGCTTGAAAGTGTAATATTTGATATGTATGCGGAGACGTGTAGTACTCTTTTATGGTGACGACTTGAAGTGTTCTTGTTTAACCCAAATCGTACTCAAATGGTTGTATTGTGAAGTTTGTTTGTTCTATTGCTGTACACTCTTGAGACAGCCTGAAAGAGTTTTTAATGTTGTAAATAAATAAATAAACACGTCATTCGGGAGGGCTTACATGCTTGTTGTGTCGGTGGCGTCATTCACCCAACGCGCGGCGTCCGCTCGCACGCAGACTTGCCTCTCTCGGCATCTCGTGCTTCAGCTCCCTCGTCTACGTTCCGCGTTTCGAGCATGCAGTTTGCGAAGATTACGTCTACGGCATCGCTCCTTTTAATGCGAAAGCATTAACTGCCTCATGGAGCGAATCGACGTCATCAGTTTGAAGCGCGAAAACGGCACCTTAAATCATTTCTACGAGTGTAGCCTCCTCCCAGTTATGAAACCACGCGAAAAACCCACACGGCACCACATAGTCTCCCCGATCCAAAAGGAGCGAAGTAAAGCTGACGAATTTTTGACTTCGGCCCCGTAGGCTGGCGCGAGTCGATGAAGCTTCAATTGGATGGCGCGCGTCAGCTTCAACGATCGCTCACCCGATGGCTCTGCGTGTCCGCGAGGCAGCGGCTCTACCATTCCATGCCTAAGGTCAGCGCGCCGTACGCCGCAGACGAAAGAAGGGAACGAAGAGCGGCGTGCGTGCTTTCGCTATCACAACTCATAAGAAGTGCTTAGGCCTACCTCGAGCCTTTTTTTTTTTTTGTCGAAGCCTTTGACACTGCTTGTAGCTGCGATGAGAGAGAGAGAAAAACGTTATCATAGCCGCCCCAGTCCGAGCGGTGGTTTCTAGAGGGTGAGGGCTTCCGGAAAGGCTTGGCGGGTCAGGTCAGAGCTTGGGAGGGTGTTGTTAAAGCCAAGGGGTCTCGCAGATTGGAGATATGCTGCGCTAGGCGAGGCCAGAGTGCAGGGCGGAGGCCCGATGGGGGAGTGGCCCAGCTCTCCCAGGTAAAGGGCGTCTGGGTAGGGAGGACATGTGAAATGAGAAAGTGGGGAGATTGTTGGGCGCGTGGACAAGACCAGTAGGTGTGTCTCACGTCGGGATAGGCGCTGCAGACCTGACAATGTGGGTTTCCGGGGCGGTTCATAATGTGGTGGGTTATGAGGTTGCAGGGAAGTGAGAATGTCTGTGCCTGGCGAACGTAGCTACCCTCGCGCCTTGTGAGGTTAAGGGTGGGGGGGGGGGGGGGGGGAGGGTGCGGCAGGAAAGGCGGAGGGCTTTCAGGCGCTGTCGTTGAGCCTTGCGATGAGCTACACGTTCCTCTTTTGGATTGGGGTCCCGGGGCTAGGATTCACGGTTGCTCGGAGTCTCGTCTGCGCGAGCAAGGGCGTGGGCACTTTCGGTCCCTGCGATCCCTTCGTGTCCGGGGACACACTCAAGAAAGACCTGGATATAAGGGTGGACAGCCATGTAGGATGTCAGGTCGTGTTTGATGTGTGCCGGTATGGAGTTTGTTGAGAAGTCTCTGAGGGCTCCTTTACTATCGAAGCGGATAGTAACAGATTGGGTAGAGTGGGAGGGGGGCTGTAGGGGGATGGCTTCTGCTATGGACTGTGTCTCTGTCACTGTAGCTGAAGGTACATGTGCGTGGTGTCGGACTGACTCTCTTTTGGGGCCCACTGTGACGGTGGTAGAGATGCCGTCGGTGAAGGCGGCTTTCGTCTAGTAGATATCGTGCGGTGGTGTGGAAAGATGAAGTGCTCTACCTTGGAGTTTTCCGAGATCCACTGTCGGATTTATGTGTCGGGGGATGGGCTTTACTACAATGCGAGGAATCGTGTCCCACGGTGGTGGTTCTTCGGGAAGCGGAGAGAGGTGGGCAGTTGGATATCCGAGGGTGGACAGAATGGCGCGGCCTTGCTTGGACGTGGTGAGTCGGCGGTACTGCGCTCCAACGTGGGCTTCCGTTTTCTGCTCGAGGCTGTTGTGAAGAGCAGTGGCCATGATGAGGTAGTTTGGGGTATACGTGGACACGCCGAGTTCCGTGCGGAGGCATTTTCGGAAGGCGGTTTCCAGTTTTATGTATTGGGTTTTTCTGAGAGTTAAACAAAGGAGGGCATAGAAAACACGGGAATAGACTGCCGCTTTCACAATCTTGCGGAGCTCGTGTTCTTTCAGGCCGTGAGTGTGGCGGGTGATTCGGCGGAGCATGTTATAGATGAGGTGGATTTGTTTGGTGGTTGCTATTGTCCACACTGTGCTCTTCCCATCTTGCTGCCATATGAAGCCCAAAATACGGATGTGAGGCCGACGGGGGATTCGGCGGACATAGGCGTTGAGGCGGATAAGGGATCGATAGAGGTCTGTTTCTTTTTCGATTTTGATCCACAACGACGACATATTCCGATTTTTCTGGAGAGCATTCAAGAGAGATGGATCGGGCGTGGGTTGGGAAAATATCCAAGCCGTCCTGAAGGGTACGTAATTTGTCCCGGGGTTGCCGCGGGAGCACCAGATAGTAACGTCATCGGCGTAAATGGCGTGGCACCGATCAGGAGCAGATGAAAGCTTAGAGAGAAGGTTTTTCATAGTGAGGTTGAATAAAGTTGGGGATAAGATGGAGCCTTGTGGCGTGTCGCGTGAGATGGGGAAGGGGGAGATGGTTGGCCGTCGGCTCCGATGATTTGGGCGGTACGTTCGGAGAGGAAATCTTTGATATAGTTGAAGAGGCGGTTTCTGGGTTGAGTTTCTTGGAGGTTGTAGAGGATGGCGGCATGATTAACGTTATCGAAGGTCTTCTTAAGGTTGACTTCGACGATAGTGCGGAGTTGGGCAGTGCTCGGGTGTGTAGTGACATCTTCTTGAATGCGGAGGGCTACGTCTTGCGTGCAGACGTGTCTTCTAAACCCAATCAGGCTGTGCGAAAGATCGTTCCCTGTTTCGAGGTGCCAATCAAGACGGTTGAGTACCAATTTTTTCATTAATTTTCCAATACATGAGGTTGTTGAAATGGGGCGGAGGTTTGTTGGAACAGTCGTGGGTTCTCAGGGTTTAGGAAGCAGGATGACATGAGCCGTTTTCCATTCCTCTGGGAGCCGTCCAGTTACCCATACGCGGTTGATGTGTGTCAGCAATTCGTCGAGTTTAGATTCGGGAAGGTTACGGAGTATGGTATATGATATGTGATACACCCGGGTCTAGGGGCGGTGCGACGTTTCAGTTGAAGCGTGGTGAACCAGAGTTCACTGATAGAAAACTTTGATTTGATTCCAGTGTCTAAGTCTTCAGGCAGGGCGAAATGTAGTGAACGCTGGGTTTGGGGTGTGAGGAAGGGGGGTATAACGTATTGCAAATTACCTCAATGAGGGCGGAAGGTTCCAGGTGTGGGGCCAGGAGCAGTTTTTGGAGGGTGTGCCGAGGTTTGGCCTGCCCAAGGAGGGAGCGGAAAAGGTTCCAGACCATGGGGTTGTGAAGTTCGCCGTTGACATTGTTGCAAAGGTCAGGCCAATGCTGTATGGCAAGGTGGTCAGCATATTCTTCTTATTAGTAGTTGGGATCTTGTATTCGCGCTTGGAGGGTGGTGTTGTGCCTGTGGTGGCGCCAGCACTTGACCAAGGCGCGACGTTTGTCCCATAAGGAGAGGAGGTGGCTGTCGACGTGAGGCTGGTCCTCGGTGCGCGCAATCTCCTTGGTGTGTTGTTGGATCGTGGCGAGTATCGCGGTGCTCCAGGATTCTGGGGACAGGGTGTTGGTGTCGACGGTGTCGAAATCCGCTCGGGCTTTCGGCCAGTCTGTAAGCTTGGCCCGGGGATAGGTGGCGGTGGTACGACGAAGACGGGAGCTGATTTGGATGCGCAGTTCCAGGATTTGATAGTCGCTGCCAATAGAGTCCTCTGTTTTCTACCAAATCGTTCGTAGTGGTCCGCGAATCCTTGTGAGATCCGAGGTTGTGTCCGACTCTTGAGCCGTGCCTAGGCATGGGGGGCTAGACGGTTCAGTAAGGAGAGTGAAGTGATGATTGCTGGTGAAAGAGGTCAATTTTCGACCTAGCGGCACCGCGCGGTCATAGCCCCAGACAGGATGAGGGCAGTTAAAATCTCCAAGAAGAAGAACAGTGTTGCGAGCAGTTGACATGGGGAGGAGGGTTTGCAGCGGGGGGAAGGACGTTAAGGGTTGATTAGGAGTCCAGTTCGTATTGATAATGGTAACGCGATGGTCACCTATGAGAGTGGTGATGGTTACGTGTTTTGGCGGGGGGGGGGGGGGGGGTGTTGACAGTCGTAGTATCTTCTTGGGTGGTGGGGATGTTTTTTTGCGTACGCGGACGAACGTCATGGGAGGGGGGGGGGGGGTGCTTTTATCTGCAGTGCCCCGACGACGGTGGGTTATGCTCGGCTGGGCAAACATGTCGTAGCCCCGTAGGTTGAGCGCTCCACCAGTTCCTTAAATTACGAGGATGTCCGGTTGGGTGTCCGTGAGTCATATGGTTAAGGAGGAGGTCCTTTTTCTTGCGGAGTTCGCGGCAGTTCCACTGCCGGATGATTAGAGGCTGCTGCGAGCGGGGAACGTTCAGAGCCATGGAAGTATTATTAACGATGTGCAGGATTGCGGTCTTGGATCGCGAATTCACAGGTCGATTTTTTCTTGTAAAATTACAAAGCGTAGCTCTCTTTCTGTAAAAAATAAGGCCAAGAAACTTGCCAGGGTCTACGGCAGGCAGCAACGCAGACGACAGGGGTCCGGTCGCGGGGTGTGTTTGGCGTTCGTATTGATAGATGGCGCTACCTTCTTATCGCGACGGCTCGTGACCACCGTGGTTTATTAAATTGAATATAATATTTTTGAAATGTAACTTCGGTTAAAAAATAAATGCGAAAAATAAAAGCAACACCTAAAGTAAAAAAACGCGTCTGCATAACGGTGGCGCTTTTGCTGCCAACGGATTTCGTCTACTTCTCGTCTGCTATCTTTCGCTGGTCGGCTCCACCTTCAGACGCTGCTCCCGACGCCATCTATGAATACGAACGCCAAACACACCCCGTTACTGGACTTGGTTGTCGCGGTCGCTTCCCGCCGTAGGCCATGGCAAGTTTCTTGGCCCTATTTTTTACTAAAAGGGAACTACGCTTTGTAAGTTTACAAGAAAAAACCGACCTGTAAAATACACCTTTGACGAAAAGTTGAGATGGCTACGTGCAAGCGTCGATTTTTACGGTTCATTTTGGATCGAGCCTGGTGACTTGAACCACCCTCTATATTCGTAATAACGTGACGCCGTGATTCTGTCTTGCCTGGAGTTCGTAAGCCGTGGCCTTCCAGCGATGTCTACACGTAAACCTTTCTCCTTTGCCTTTCCAGCCCGCCTTTGTGCCTCTGTCTAGTTCTTCGTACGAGGCCTTGCACTCAAGCACCCGTTGTTTATTTTCTGTGATGTCTCTTTCACAACATTTTACCATGCAAATAATTTTGTTTTAGAGCGCAGGTCTTAGGCGCCTGTTTCCGGCTTGAGCGGCGTCACCGTCACCGTCGGCGTAACAGTAAGATCACGCGACCCCCCAAGTCACGTGACCCCCCCCCCCCCCGAGGTCACGTGACCCCCATGAGGGGAGGGGGAGGGAGGAGGGGTATACCCTTCCCTCCTCCTCCTCAAGAGCTGCGCTCCAATTCGGCGTTACAGAGAGTTGTAAACGAGTTTTACTTTTTTTTTCTTCTTTTTAAAGCTTTCAAGCGAACATTTTAATTTGAGACAAAAGTAATTTAAGAAGTATAGAGTAATTTTTGTCGAAATTGCTGCCTGAAAAGAATTTATTGCATTACTAAATTACCGCCCTAAAGAAGTAATTCATTACATTACTCATTACCACAAAAAGTAATTTAATTACTGTAATTTTATTACAGTATTCTCATTACTGCCATCTCTAATGTGAAACCAAACATTTCGATCGCCCTCGCTGCGTCGGCTGTCGCACCGATTGGTTTCGCACAATCGCTGCCTGTGAAACAGGCTTTACGCGCAGCTGAAACGTTTGTTCTTGCGCACGGGCACTGTTCACGGCAGGCAGCTGCAAAGAAACGCGCTCGTTTTTAAAACAACTCTTTTTTCTGCCTGTTTGTGCGTGTGGATCGTAGACCTGAACCTCTGGAGAGACTGTTTCAGTCCGAGTGTCTTCGCGGAATGCAAGAAGAACGTCGAGGAGCGGCTGGGCAAGCTCGAACAAGACGGTGCACTGCAAGACGGAGATAAATGGTGCAGGTACTCATCTTAAATGTATCTCTAAGAAAAAACGTTTTTTTTTATTAATTGTTTTATTTTTATTTTTCGACACGCATATGAAAGAGTAGCTTACACGGCGAGCAAACTTCTGACGCATTTAAACGCAAAAAAAAAAAAAAAAACTCATATCAACTGGCAAAAAAAAAATGCGCACCGAACGCACGACGACGAGGAAGCCAGACGCGAGTCGCTAATTCTTCAAAAGCACATGGGCGCATTTGGGGGCAAACGAGCGCTCGATGTGCTCAAGGAGAAGACGAAATTACCCGCCATACGTGAAATATTCGCTGGACACCACATTTGAGTGCGCTGTTCACTGCGCATTGGTCCTGCCACTAAAAGGCTGCCACGACCCGACAGTTGTGACGATGTGAAATGCACGTTGCTAAAGTACCTGAGCAACTCCACGGCAGCACCGCGCTCAGCAACCACCTCCTCAGATACGAGCGGTGAATAACATCAGCACCGACAGCTTAAAGGGCAACTCCGATCAAAACTCAAAATGAAATAAATTACTGGTATCGCTGTAGTGACAAAAAATACCACCCCAGGCAAAATATTACGTCCGGGGGAGGACACATTCTCAACTAATGCCGACAATAAAAATGCGACCCGCCGCGAGCCGCTGCTCCTTAGCGGGCGGCCAGCGGGTTGCCGATCGCTAAAGCAACATTGGGCCGTGACGTCAGTATCGTTCTCTCTTTTTCCTCCGGTCCGGACGTTCCGCGGAGTGCAACGCCCGGACCGGAGGAAAAAAAAAAAAAAAAAAAGCAATCTGAGTTGTGACATTAAGCAATGCAAGCGTGACGTTTTGTATTGCTTAATGTCACAACTCGGACTGCGTGTTTTGGTCTAAACATATGTTTCGGCATCGTCATTCGCTGAGCTGCATTCGTAAGTTGTAAGTTGCTGTAATTGGCTCTCCGAGTGTTGTGCGGGAAAGTGGACGCACGGGCTTTTTTTAGAGTGTATACTGTCATACTGTTTAGTTGTTTCTCGGGTTGCCTACCTACCGTTCTCGCAATAGACGCATACTCAGGTTAGAATTAAAACGAGGCTGTTTAAACATTGTACACATTACTCCTTAAGAGTAACTAAATACCGTTACTGGTTTCTTGGCCTTAAAAGTTACCGAAAATAAAAACTAGGTAGAGGCAACCCGTTACTTGTAACGCGTTACGTTCATGTCTGCTTCGTGCTATCTACAAGCGTGGTCTTCTAGAATGACGGCTTGCACAAACAGCTCATACAGTGCACCGCCGAATGCCCTCCGACCGTGGCTCTCAGCAAATAGTTGTGCTCCCTGAGTCTATCATTTAAACACCTCCACGTCTGTCCGTTATAGACTTTACCACGCGAGAGGGGGACCTCGTATACCACTCCGGAAACACAGCTCACAAACGGCTTTGCGTGTTTTCTGTACACTTGCTCTTTGACAACCCTTCTGCCTTGGCCCATACTCTCGAACATGTTTACTTTTTATAGTTTCGGTAATAAAACCATCAGTTGCGAGTCAGCGCCTGTCCCGTCCCCTTTGTTCCTTCCTTCGAGTCCTTGTCGTTCTGCGCTGTTTTACCTACATTATGTTTAGCTTGGGAAAGTCGTTCGCTGCAATCTACGATGGTTCGGAACCAACAAGTGTCATCTGCCGTAAGAGTTTGAAAGAGAGTGAATACTCGCAGCTTTATTGAGTACGCGCCGTCAGAGCCAACGGTACGAGCCATGTATACTACACCAACCGCCCGGTTGCTTATCAAAAGGCTTTCGGAACATAAGTGTTCTCTTTCCCGTAGAAACGAGTCGCTGAGCTACCAGTGCGCACTGAAGGCGGGTGCAGACTGTCCCACCAAAGCGGACAGGGCCAGGAGGGCCATGGAAAACTACATCAACACTCTCATGGATGTGCAGGGGTGTTTCAGGCCTACCGGTAAGCCAGGCGTCGTAGCGCGTGATATGCCGCATTGTCTTTAAGCCTGCAACCACCTTTGCGTTTGAAGGCGTTTGAGAGCGGCACGGTGTCCTTAGGGACCGAAGGGGCTGCTTGCGATAGGAAGGGCGCGATTCCGCAGCGCTTCGGTAGCGTGATACAAGACGGTATAGAACCTGGCTCCACTTTCTAAAGCGCTCCGTAAACATAAAGGAGGGTCACGTACGGTCCCGCACTTGTCAACGAGAGCGACGTTGTCAGGCGCGGAAAATTGCTTGCTGGAGAGCCGTGGGGACACAGAGAAGCAGTTTTTTCCAAGCGTGCGCCGGTTCAGGTCGGACGGATGTCGCGGAAGCCAGCGGGGTCGTCCGAGGATTCGCCATCTCGATGAACCTCGACGCTGTCGGCGGGCGCCGCCATGTTTCAGTGGCTTTCGCTTACTTCAGACCATATAAAAAAAGAAGCGCCTTCTAGTGTATTTATTATCAAGTATCCGCCATATTGGTGTTCCCGTACCGACAGTTTCGTCCGATATTTAATGGCCCCAGCAAAGTGGGAATCCCAGATCTAAGGTGTGATCACTTTCGGGCAGTCCAGTCGGAACCATACACACAGTCTTCGATAAAGACCGTTCAGTCCACTTACCTAAATGGTCCAATTCATTCCTCCCTTGAAAACTATTTCTTTTTTTGACAATTCCTTTACCAGAATCTTTCAGCCTGTCTTTCTTTTCTTTTCTTTTCCTTGCACCCAAAGTAAATAACCCTTTGAATGTACGAATACATCGTCCTCATGCCATTAAAACTGAGTTTAATGCATATTAACCTCGTTCGCATATGAAAGGTGGCAAAACCCCACCCAACGGCGGCTCCGAATGGCATGATGATAGCTAGAAGTGGTGAGCCTCAAGCGACGATAGCGCGTTCCTATTGGCTGTTTTAAAAAGTCGACAGCGTCGCAAACTCAGCTCTAGAGCTGAGTTTGAGACGCTGTCTATCCCATTTTCTTTCTACTTCACGAGTTTCCGTTTTTCAAACCACAGTCTCAGGTTTTCAATCATCATATATAGTATTAGTGGCGTGTCACATCCTGCTGGAGTGCAAATTTTCAATCTTGGATTGTATGTGGAATGTACTTGTTTCAACTGAAACTCAATCTGTTTTTGTTATGAGTTCCTATTGAAGCGTCACAGGATATTGGCCATCGAGTTTTAATTAAATTTTTAACAAATTGCATCTCGATTTTATTTTGCGATAGTGTTTCAATAGAAGTTTTGCTATTGAGTTTCAATGAAATTTGTACGGTCGAGATTAAAACAAATTTTTGCATTGGTGTACCAATAAAAAAATTTTGCAACTCCGTTAAAATAATCCTGCAGCTTGTTGGAAATTTTTACCTTTTATTTCCTTAAAGCATTTAACATAGAGGAAACAAAGTGCATGAAGGAAACCAGCACAAATATCATAAATGATTTACAACACACTAATCACACTGTTCTTGAATATTCCACCGCCTTATAAACCCCACAAAAAAATTCATAGGAACGGTGACCAATTCAGCATTTATTAAAGTTCCCAGTATACTATCTCCTCCCAGGAAGCCATTTAAATGATAAAGAGGTGTTCAGACGTTTTGGACCCCATCCTTTAATAAAAAAACAACATTGGCAATATTAATAGTCGTTCGGTGCAGCCGCAAAATCCACAAAAGCGACTCTTAGCCGGTATGTTATCGCTTCTCTGCATAGTACCATTCAGTACGAGAGGAGGCACGGTAGATGCTCGCTTGAAAAATATTTTATTGCTCCTTTTTTTTACGAAGTGACTAGTATAATAGGCTCAATGATGGGACTATTGGCGTCGCGAGCGATCAAAAGCGCCGCTGTGATCGGCTTTCCACAATCAGCCGAATGCTGACTATGACGTCAGCAAAGAACGTCTCATCGACGGAAATAAGAGTAATATAAGAACTTCAATTTTGATGCTGTTGCCAGTGTTGCTTTCAGAGCGCAGTCATTTCAAGCTTCCACCATGGTCTTTACAAACACCATCGAATTCGTTGTTCGCAAGGTAATGAGGTCACAAAAGGAAACCACAAAAGGTCGCCACCGCAACGTGCGCGATCAAAAGCGTCGCTGTGGTCGGCCTTCTACGATTGGCCGAATGGTGACTATGACGTCAGCAAAGGTTTTCTCATCGACGGAAATAAGAGGAATGTAAGAACTTCAATTTTGACGGTGTTGGCAGTGTTGCTTTGAGAGCGCTATGATTTCAGGCTTCCACCATGCTCATTACAAACACCATCGAACTTGTCGTTCACAAGGCAATGACGTCACGAAAGGTAACCAAACGAGGGCGCCACCGAAACATCTCGCCGCTAATAGTCACTGACAGAGTGAAAAAGGCATGACGTGTCTTTCAAACACCCGGCCTTCAGCACGTGCTCTATGCATTCCACCATGTTTTGACAGTGCGTGCCCGCTTGATGTGCACGAGACGTTGGATCGTTTTGGAGGGGGAGACTCAAGCTTGAGGGGAGACAAGTGAAGCTCCTCCCTGTTGTTCTCACCTTGTCAGTGACCTTAGAGTTATTATACTGAACGCTATGCTCTCAAAGGTGTCAAAACTTTTGGATTCCATTTTTTGCACAAATGATTCTGAGTAAATATGTTTATTTTGAGAGATATAACTGTACTCATGGTTATTTACAACTGTGCCATCGCTGGGTTCCTCAACAGCAAAGGGCGCAAACCAGCTGATGTCTAAATGACAAAAACTCGTTTTAATATCCAATGAGGAGACAAAGTAATGTCCGTCAATGAATGAACCTAAAGTGCATGTCCATTGACTAAGTTCAAAATAATGAATGACAAAACTCATTACACGAGGTGTGATCAAAATGTTCCGGGACTGATTTTGTAGCGTAAAAAGAGAGGGCAGCACAGTGATGCGCGCGCTGCAATCGAAGGCAGGGACCCTTTTGCGTCATATGCCAAAGGACGTCGCTTTGTGAACATTTAAAACTGTTCTCCACGAGTTTGACCACATGCACGAGTATAATGGCGATTTCTTCATAGAGAGCAAACCAAAGCGAGAGCGAACATCAATTTTACGTCAAACTCGGCAAATCTAAAACAGAAACCTCTGAAATGATTTAGAAGGGTTATGTCAAAACACGTAGAGGTGTGCGAGGTGCTTTGAGTGGTACTCGTGACTCAAGATTGGCAGAACGTCACTGAAGTCAAGGAGAGGTCGGATAAGGTCACTGTACCGCTCTTTGTCTTCCAGCGATGTTCTGTCGTTCCTGAAGCGCGAGTGCCACTTAAAACGCTTTTCTAAATTCACTGCTTTTCGACACAATTTTTCTGTATCTTTTCAGAGGTCTCTGTTTTATATTCGCCGAGTTTGACACGGAACTGATGTTCACTCTCGCTCTGGTTTCAAGTCTATGGTGAAATCGCCATTGTGCCCGTGCACGTGGTCTCAAACACTTGTGTAGCGCAGCTCTTAATGTTCACACAGCAATTGATATAAGGAGACATGAAGGTCCCTTCCCTCGACAGCTGCGCGCGATATCTAATGAGTAAACTTAAAATAATCAATCTTGATGTCTTAACAACAAAAATAATTTGCAAATGCAATGAGTGAATTCAAAATAATTGCTATGGAGTTCTTGATGATAAAAGTCGTTTGCTTATCTAATGAGTAAATTCAAATGAATAGATATTGAGCTCATAATGAGCAAACTCAATTGCATTCTTAATAACTGAAATCAGATGAATGGATATTGAGTTCAAAATGAGCAAACTCAATTGCATTCTTAATGAGCACATCCACAAGAATATATATTGAGTTCATAATGTGCAAACGCAATTGCATTTTAATAGGTAAATTCAAAATAATAGATTTTGCATTTTTAATAAAAACAACAAATTTTAATCCTAATAAGTAAATTATAAGTAATTTATATTGAGTTCTTAATGACCAAACTCAATTGCACTTCTAATGATTACATTACATATTATAGATATTGAGTTTCTCAAGAGCAAACTCAATTTCATTCCTAATAAGTAAATCCGATAGAATCGATGGTGAATTTCTTAAGATGAAACGCATTAGACGTTCAGTTTATATTGAGTATCAATTTACTTTATAGGAATGCATCAGAAGGTCAATTGAAACTCATTGATCATTTTCGTAAAGACAATGATAAAGTTACTGCATTGCGTTAAAACAGACAGAAGAACTAGCGGGGACACAAAGGGGGGCGGTGTTGGAAGCTGATATAGAAAAATCCGCCGAGGAATTGAGTTCACTTAGACGTCAGCAGCCGTCTTCGGTCCCCTCTTGTTCTTCTGTCTGGAATGTTTTACAAATTTTGCTAAACGGCATAAAAAATATCAAAACGCGTAATAAAAGAAGCGGCTTAAAAAAAAAAAAAAATTATTTTTAAGAACAGGAATTATTTTGTTTTTCACAAACTTCCAAAACAAAATCCCGCTTTTTTTTTTTTTTACAAACTTTATTATTTCTAAAAGTAGAAACTACTTTCAGTCATTTTACAGAATGAAAAAGAACCCGAAAGGTTATTTTTTAATAAACATTAGGGAAGGAGAGAAACAAACGAAAACAGAAAATTTGTGACGAGAGAGCTTCCAAGCTTTTATTGTTTTTTTACACAGTTGTTTTTTTACAGTGTACGCTTGCGAGGATAAACTGTTCCACGATTGCCACTGGGTGGTCGTGCACGAAAGAGCTAAGGAATTGCCACTTCTCCAGAGCGGTGAAGGTACGCTCGCGAAATATTGCAAGTAAGTGCACTTTTTCCCTTGTGCAACGCATCACGCTGAGCCCGAGTCCCCCTCAGCAGAATTTAAGATTGCACAATGTGTTACCTCGTCCCAATGTCGTCCATGGGAAAACACCAGATCATGGTCTTTTATAGCTACTGACGGGATCAGTAAGGAAGGGTGTGACTTCCCGGCGTTTTGCCTCCAACACAATTTCGATGCCTTCCGTGGTGCTTTGGCAGCGTGTGGACGCTCGAGGCTCAGGAAACGCCGGAGAGGGCGGGAAGCTCGAACTGGAGGATGGGGGGGGGGGGGGGGGGGGGAATAGAGGGGGGGGGGGTCGAGTTGGTTGTCTGTAATGCCCCTGAATAAAAAAGGTAGCAACGTCTTCTCCCTCGTCCTCTGACGCGCACACCTTTTGTCTTTATATTTTTCTTTTTTACACCCGCGCGTCGACTGTAGCGCCGCCTGGTTTGGTCCAAGAGAGCAGACGACCTTCCTATGCTTGAGTCAAAGGCTGAAAGACATGCAAATACATGCACACAGGCTAAAAACGCGCTGTCACAGTCTACCAGCCTCGAAGTATGTGCTCAAAGAAAGAGGATGAAAGCCGTGACGTTGCACAGTCGGCGTTATTCGATTGGCGACCTGAGCTCATAGCAGGCACTGCGCTCCGACAGCATAGGCATTCCTCTTCCTCCTCCTCCTCTGACGCGCACACCTTTCATCTTTATGTTTTGCTTTCTTACACCCGCACGTCGGCTGTAGCGCCGCCTGGTTTGGCCCAGGATAGCAGGCGGCAATCTTCAAAGGATGTCGATACTTTTCCGTATAAAGGGGCTTTAGTTGTCTGCTCTACCGGCCGCGTAGTAATGGACGGCGAGAGGGAGAAAGAGCCCGTTTCGTAAAATCGTTGAGTAATTTCGAGGGGGAGAAATGAACGGAAGCCACCAAGAGGCGATAACCGTCCTCCTCTCCCACGCTCATGACAAGATTTTCCTGGAGGACGAGGAGGGTGAACTGCTTTTCCCTGATTGGCTGATCCAAACGCGGACGCGTCCGGGCCCCGAAAGGTTTAGCAGATTCAGTTTTAAATCGTCCCCCCCCTCCGCCCCCCCCCCCCAAAAAAAAAAAAATAACAGAAAAGTGTTAACGTTGACGTCACTTCCGGGTCTCGGAAGTTCCTGCAGGACCGGATTCTGGGCTGCATTGCACCACCTTTTAAAGGGTGCTCCAAACCACGTCGCAAAACGGGTGGTTATCATTTGAGCCCGTTCTCGTTTCGACCTTCTCACTTGGCCCTTCTCAAAACAACCACTCCCAGAAAGATCTTCTCTCTTGGACCTGTCGCATTTGGTCCTTTCCCGTTTCGTCTTTCGCGTTCCAACCTTCCTCATTTGGGCCCGTTCTCGTTTCGCCCTTTTTGACCTGGCCCTTTTCAAAACAGCCATTCTCAAAAATATCTCGCTTTGAGCCGTCACACATGACCCTTTCTATACCAAAATCGTTTTTTTTAAGGTAATATTAATACATTGATATTATTTGTGTGTGTGTTTGTGTGTGTGTGCGACACTACAGGCATACTCCCTCTGCTAAGGATATTAGCAGTGCGTCGAGCTCGTCGTGAAAAGCTACTAGCTGACCATAAAACAGACCAACTATTTATCGCAGCCAGATCATATTCCGAAATGTCACGTTGTTTGAGGTCTCTATCTAGACTTGGGACGATGCCACCACTTCTATAATGCGGTGATTCTCAAACGGGGGTCCGCTAAGACGTTCTAGGGGTCCGCGAGGCCCTGTCTCATCAGTCAGGCACGGCAATATTAGTTGTCTTTCTTTACGTTGAGAAGAAACGCTCCAATTTTCGGGAGAGTACTCTCGTGTGTATGTCAATGAGATAAGTCTACTTTACACTAGCAATTAGTTATATTCATTTATTAAATCATTATTATGATAACCTATACCTTTCTATTCCCCTCACCCCAAACGGGTTCCTTCATGATCTCCGCCTTTCTACGAGGCGTCCGCGAAACATCAATGGTTGAGAACCACTGCTATTATGTATGCTATTTCTGTTCAAACAAAGTTTCCAAATTAAATGTTCATCGCTTTTTTTTTCTCGTTTGCTTAGGGGAAGGGAAGCAGACGTCAAGGTACGATTCTCAGTGCATACCTCCACACATAACATATATCTCATGGTATGTTGGGGGCCTAAGCAATAACATATATCTGGTGGTATGTTGGGGGCCCAAACAAGGTAAGGCTTATCAACAAAGCCGCGAAGGCATAACGACGTCAGAAGCATGCCGAACTAGTGCCATTCGGTCATAGCGCGAACGGGCGAAATGAGAATGGGTCCAGTTGCGAAAAACACGATTCGGATCGTATGAGAAGGTGCAAACGAGAAGGACCAAATGAGAATGGGTCGAAATGTGCAAGGTTCAAATGCGAATGGGACGTTTTGAGATACACCCCGCAAAACGGACTCGCAAAAATTAGAGAGACGGAACCCGTTTTTTTTTTTTATATATAACTTCTGCCTGCCGTTTTAACTCAGAAGCCTGCGGGAGTGCATGGACCTGGATGCCGGCAATGGAAGCGGGGGAAATTACACCCTTTGTGGGATTTTTTAGTGGCTTCGAGGAGAAGGATACAACAAAAGACAAGTGCACCCTCCCCCCCCCCCCCCCCAACCCGCTCAAGGTTTGATAGGAGGGCGACGAAGGTGGAACTAGAGTTCCTTCATGTGCGCTTCGCATAGAGTGATGCCAACTGCCCGTTTCCCTTTCTCACACCCTCTTCCACCGCCATTTTGTTCCTCTTATTGTTTCCCCGTGCGCCGGAAAGTGGCCTTTGTGTCCATCGGTAATCCCAACCGAGGGGGAAAATTCTAATCCTCCCTCCGTGGGCTTCACAACACTGCTCCGAACTAGTGAGATAATGTGTTTGTTTCCGGGAGGGTTATAAGCCCCACGGATTATCACCGAGGACCAAAATGGCTGCTGGTTTGTCGGCGAGTGGTATTACAAAGGGTGGCATCACCCTAGCAAAGCGCACATGAAGGCTCCCTAGGTGGAACCGCCTTCCCGATTGGCCGAAGGGGCTCTCCAGGGCCTTCTCCGGGTTCGGAAAACGTTCAATACTTTCAACTTTGGATCCGCAAAGCGGGAGCCGCAAAACGTCACGTTCACATGACCTTTGACGTCACTCCTCTCTCCCGGATTTCTTTGGGACCTCTTTTTCGCTCGCTTCGCGGGTTGGTCTGAACCGCTCGAAACGGGCGAAAACGGGTCCCGTAGAAATCCGGGAGAAAGAAGTGACGTTAACGGACACGGGGACGTGACGTTGTGAGGCTCCGGCTTTGCTGGTTCAAAGTTGAATATAGTGAACTTTTTCCGGCCCCGGAGAGCCCCTCGGCCAATCAGATCTACCTTCTCGCCCACCTCGCAAACATTGAAAGGGGGGGGGGGGGGGGGGCTGCGCGCTTGTGCCTTTTCAAGATCCTACAAAAGGTCAAAGACAGGCTAAAGAAGCAGTTGCGTTCCTTGTATTCTCCTCTCGAAATCACTCAGACATCCCACAAAGGGTGCCTTTTTTCCCTCTCCCGCCCGAGATGTGCGCTTTTTTTCTTTCCCGCTCAATCTTTCCGTCTCTGGCGTCCCGGTGTGCTGTCTTTTCACTCCTCAACCATACTCCCGCAGGCTTCTGGAACAAAACGGCAAACAAAAGTGAAAAAAAAACAGTGCTTTATTTATATTATATCCTGTTAAAAATTATACGTGGTTTGTTCCCCGACAAACGGCGGTCCTGTTATATTTTCATAGTGTGTACTATTTATATAATTTGTATTCTTTAAAAAGGGTTGAGCGTGAATACCATTTATTTCAAGTTGTTCCAGAAGCACAGTTCGTGGTTCTGGAAAAACTCCGTACATCCTATGGTTTACGAGCGTCGTTAACCAGAGTTAAATGTGATTGAGGGTCAGATTTCAGTGCGGTTCAGGGTGCCCATGTAAATAGAGTACACGTCACGTATTTACCTGTAGTGCTAGTTCTATAACAGTTTGCAGTGCGTGCATGTGCCATCACGATCAAGTTTCATCCGCTCATGTCCATAGGTGAACTGGGCGACAGCTGCACCGATAGCGAGCGATTTAGAGAAAAAAAAATCTTTGTATAGTCTTAGGTTTTCGATAGCCCGCATGGAGTAGAATATCAATTGTCTACCTTAAAAACCCAAACAAAACACCAAGTCCCAAAAGGTCGCACACACCATATTCTGTTTTACTTTTATCCCTTTACCATGGGAGGGCTTCCGTTCAAAACGGCAATGTTGGGTAAGTACATCTAAAAAGTACTTGAAGTAGAATACACAGTAAATGAGAGGTTATGCACTTTAAGTAAAGCAGTAAGTACATCGGGACTCGGGAGCCATGTGCTTTTAAAGTAAATTACTATAAATACAATGCACTTTTAAAGTAAAGTACAAGTACCTTTCAACACAATCTTTCATCATGCCTCTTTATTCCCCTGTACAGATTTTTTTACTGCTATGCTTTGCTTCATGGGTAATCGGGGTTGCATTTTATATTTTCGGAAATGGTGGCGAATATTGGATCAAGTAAAGTAGCCATGAGTAGTTATTTTCGGAAATGGCACCGAATTCAGAAGTTCCTCCAAGCTTTGAATTTGAAGCCGCTTGCACCCAAGGGTGTTAAACGCATTAGGAGAGAGCATGACGTCCACTCCGTAGCTTCCGCAAGCAATCCTCTCGTGGAGGAGTGTCATCTCTGAGTATGTTTATCCTCCTCGCTTGCGCTGACTTAGCAAAGGTTGGAAATGCTGCGGTAACACCACATCCAGTACAAACGGGCCGATGGGTCGTTTGGTCGCCTTTTTGGTGATAGTGGGTTATCCTCCCAGCATCACTTTAGAGTTGACAAAGCATAATTTTGTGATACAAATTTAACAGTACTAAATTTGGGGAATGTACTTTGAAGTCGGGAGTTGTATTTTCCTGAGAAAGTACGAAAAATAACACTTCCATTACGGTACAATAACATAGTTCAAGAATGTACTTCAAGTACAAGTTTTCTAATCCCTCTTGAAGTAGTACTTTAATTAAGTACAATGTAGTTAAGGGGGAAGGGTGGTAGGGTAAATGGTTCATCTTGGTTTAATTTCTGTATCTAAAGAAATACTGTCTGTTTCATTGTGAAATTTTATTTATAGAAAGAATACACCATTGGGATTAACTTTCTGTTGCTTTTCTACTTCATAAATTTTCTTTATGTTTTTAGTAACGGAGTGTCCAATCGTAAGCTGAGTTTAAGTATTTACTGTACCTTTCCTCAACAACGAAAAGTGGGATGTTCATTTAATTTGGCACATATCTTACACATGTTACTGGTTTTGAACTGAACCCAAGAAAAGTAAGTTTGAACATGCCGCATGCAAAAAGAAAAAAAAAATTGCTCTTTCTAATCATTACCATTAAAGGGGAACTTTTTTATTTAAATTTTTTTAACATTATAATAAAGTGTATTTTTAAAACATTTTAGTTCGAACTGGTGGCAAGATATTGT
This sequence comes from Ixodes scapularis, assembly GCF_016920785.2. Lineage (NCBI taxonomy): Eukaryota > Metazoa > Arthropoda > Arachnida > Ixodida > Ixodidae > Ixodes > Ixodes scapularis. The sequence continues at coordinate 32,380,125 of NW_024609836.1, read as the reverse complement.
ACTATAAGCTGTAAAAGTTTTAGTGTAATCGGATAAGTAGTTGCTTAGTAAAGGTACGACAAATTAAAAAAAAAAGACTGCAAAAATGTGATTTTGAGAAAAACGTAATTTTGTCTCCGCACAAAGGCAAATGGTCAGGGTGCGCGAAGTTCGGCTACATGTTTAAGTGGCTTGGAGTGCTCGTTCGCTCTTGCCGCTTTCTGGTTTTGTTCCTCGGACTGCACATACCTTTTTTAACCCTAAAACTTCAGAATCGATTGTTTGGTTGGTTTACCCTACCATCCCCCCTTAAAGTACTCCAACACTGTAAAATGTGGTAATTCTATTTATGCCATAATGTTTACGCTCCGATTATAACGTCTTGGGTTGCCAAAGGCATTTTAGCGCTTTTTAGACGAAGTCAAAAGAAAGAGTAACAAGACATACACGAGCGCTGACTGCAACTATTTAGTCAACATGGAAATAAGGCATATATACACGCTTCGATCCTATCAATCAGCCAACCCCAGGCCTTGCCGCCGCTCGCATGAACTGCAGCTCCTTATCGAAAAGGTCGATGGATACAATGCTGACACCCCACCCCTGCCCTTTTTATCTCGTCCGCTTCGATAATTTCCCCTAACAGTTCTATTTTTATTTTTAGCCAGTACTGAGCATGAGTAGTGTTGGTCGTTGTTCGACTCATGCTCAGTACTGGCTAAACATAAAACTAGAACTGTTAGGGAAATTATCGAAGCAGACGAGATGAAAAGGGCAGTGGTGGTGTGTGTCAGCGTTGCATCCATGGACCTTTTCGATAAGGAGGTGCAGTTCATGCGAGCGGCGGCAAGGCCTGGGGTTGGCTGATTGATAGGATCGAAGCGTGTATATATGCCTCATTTTCATGTTGATTAAAAAGTTGCAGCCAGCGCTCGTGTCTGTCTTGTCGTTCTTTCTTTTGTCCTCGTCTAAAAAGTGCTACCATGCCTTTGGTAACCAAAGACCAATACCAACTAGCCCAGCATTCAGCTTTGACAATTCTGACGCTTTGTATCTTCTTAAAAAGCATTGCGGCTTGAGGAAACTAACAAAGGAACTGCCAACAACAAATTCGAGACGTGTAAGTTCCTTACAGAGCCGGTCTCGTGTTCTTTGTATAACGTTTGCAGAGCCGCGAAGTCCGTGTCTACTTGCACGAGGAACGTGCAGATCGACCAATGCTCCGAACAGGAAAAAACATATCTACGTACCGTCGAGGATGGCTTCCGACGGAGCCTTGGTTCTCTTTGCGACGAACAGCTCCCAGCAAGTAAGTGCATGGTTTCTTTTATTTTTTTTTATTGAACAAATTTCTCGTGATCTGTTGTTCGGTCTCGATGTGGCAACCTCACTGGCTCTGGATGGATCATAAAATGCTCGAGACTGCCCTGTGTCTATCTCTTCAGATGCCACTAGGTATACCTTGGTACGACTAAAGTGCACTGGGTCCTGGTAAATTTACGCCGTTGCCTTCCATGCCTGCTATCAGGACACAATCAGATACTAACATAAGACGACCAAAACCGCGAAAGGCCAGTGTCTGTTGCCATGTCAATCACCGTTTCGGTCCTTTCAAATCTACGAGGCTTGAAAAGGGCCATTCTAAACCAGTCGTGCCAAGATCGCGATGGAGAATCACACGAATTCAAGCAAGAGAGACATGACGGAAGTCTTATTGGCACCGACATCAAAATGGCCGCACTCGCCGCCGCACTCGCCGAGCTTTAGCTTCGGCGACGTGTCGTGATCGTTCTAGCGGTAGCTCTGGTCCCGAACCATACCTCTTCCGTAAACATTTGCTGCTATAATGATTTCTAAATAACACCCCCAATCTTACGCAATAGTAAGTGCTTCGCTGGCGCTGGCCATGGGCGACGATGCGGCGGATGCCGCCATCTTTAACTCTATTAGGGCCACCGTGATTAGGGCGAACCGTGGGGAAAACCCCCATCAGTTAACTGAGATCGGCCAGCTCAGTCGAATTCAATGATAATTAGCAGCTCAATAACAGTTCGCACCGCCGTATAACTCCGGCCGATCGCGATTGAGTCAAATATCGTTGGCTTAATGACAGTTAAGAGCGCTAGTGTAACTCTTTGAGCCTTTTTGAGCTGCTTCATCCAGTTTTTGCGATACGCTATCTGGCCTCGACTGCGCCGTGTGTATCCGCTGCGCGCGTATACGCCGCGCGTATGCAGACGTCGTCCTCAACATCGCCCCAGGGGTTGGCCTTGAGGTCGTCCTAAACATCCTCTCTGACGTCGTCGAAACGTCGTCTTAACGACGTCCTTGAGTATGTCGTCGAGACTTCCTTTAGGATGATCTCAAGAACGACCTCTAGAACGACCTCCACAACAACGTCTAAGGCGACGTCGAGAACGACGTTGTCGAAGACGACGTCTGCTAGGACGTCGTCCTAGACGTTTTTTTTTTATGTCGTCTTAGAGGTCGTCCTTGAAATTGCCCTAGAAGTCGTACTACAGGTCGTTCAAGAAGTCGTCTTAACGTCGTCATCTAGGACGTCGTCCTTAAGGTCGTCATAGAAGCCGTCCTAGATGTCCTTGAGATCGGCCCTAAATGTCGTCCTAGAGGTCGTCTTTGACGTCGTCCTTTAGGACGTCGTCCCAGCAAACAGATAAACCCGCGCCGCGCATAGACGGAGTGGCAGTACGCACACATTCACATCTGCGCCCAAGCTACGAAGAAATTACCGCTTCGAGTTGAGCAAGTTGGTACATGATATATGAAGGTGATGAAATAGCATGAGTAATGAACGATTACACAGACAGTAGATTAAAGTACTACACATAGACCAAGGAATCCCTGAATTTGAAACTGGCGAGCTGCAGTCGCGCTGAGGTCAATAATTGCGCCGTAAACCACTCATAAAATAAAGTGTTTACTGAAAATTTGCGTCGTCATATTCACAGTAACCTGCGTCCTTAGTCTCGTCACGAATACTATCGCAATTAATCAACAAGCAACAATAGGGGTTTCTGCAATCAATTTTCAATGCCGCCAAGCACCGATGCCACATGTGGAGGCGGGTCGAAGATGTGCACTTGTTTCGCCGGTGTGGGTATAAAAAAATCTCGGTTCACATTTAATGGCTTTGTAAAAATCTAAATCAATCGGTCACCGCGAATTCACACCGGCTTACCCAGACTGGAGAGGTCAAGGAAAAACTGCTTATTCCAGACCAAAATAACGGCCTGGCGTTACTTTCCCAAGATTGAGTGACTTTTGGCGGCCATAGCTGAGCCCGCGGCTGCTGAGCGCATATTGACGGCGACCTTCCACAGTTATTTTCGAACATGCATTCCACACCATCAAGAATGCCGGTTTGGAAACCTATGCAATGCGCAAGTTCGCCAGCTTCTTGCACAGGAGTTGCGATGATGTCAAAATGTCGAGGTCTTATTGACTCATTGAAAATATAGTGGTTAGACCTCAAGGCTTTTATCATTGAGGCCTACCCACTATCCTTCCAATCAAAGCCAATCAGAGCCCGACGTCGTTCTGACGTCACCGCAACTCCTGCGCACGAAGCAGGCGACTTTCTCTCCGCATAAGTCTGATCTGGTCCTGAGCATGCGCTGTGAACAGCGTACACATATGTGGCGTCCGCTGGGCCTTCCTTACTTCATGAAATCGGTACCTTGGCAAGATCGACTGCATGCCGTACCGCGTACCCCAGAACCGACTTGATGCCGTCGTCGCAATGTGGGCATCCCTCTCCAGCCTATTTTCGGTTTCGCCCCCCCCCCCCCCCCCCCCGTACTTCCTCATTTGGTGTCTTTCCATGTGCTCCCAGTGTCAATCTGCCTAAACTTCTTTGTCGAATTTCTAATCCTGGTTGAACCTCTGATTTCTTGCACAGCACCCATTGCCAAAAGACAGTCCTGGTATTCTTCTGACCACTTCATATCTATTATAGTTCCATAGTGCCTTGAGTTTTATAATAGATTAATTTCTTTTCCAATTTTCATTTATATTCTCCTCGTATTCCTCTAGATATTTCCTTCCCTCATTGAGCCAGACTCACAGATATTTTTATTTTCCTACATAATCTACTACAATGTCTTATATCCTCAGGGGCTTCCTCTTTTCGTCGCTAAACATCATTACTCCAGACTTGACAGTCTAAAATTCATACCTAAGGTGTCCCCTTTTTCTCCACATATTCCAGATAGTTTCTGTAATGTATCTTGGTTATCTGCCTTGAGTACTATGTCGTCCGCCTAGATAAGTCCTGGTATTATGTGTACTACATTTCTCCCTCCTTGCACATAACACACATCAAAACCTGAGTTGCTGGCTCTAATTTTTTTTCTATATCACTGAGATATATTATGAAGAGCAGAGCTGAAAGTGGACAGCCCTGCCTGAGCCCTCCTTTTATTGCTGCAGGTTGTGTAGTTTCTGCTTTCCAAGTTATACCTATCTTATTCTCTGTGTACGCCTGCTGAAGAAACCTAACCAAACTTGCATCTAAATTATACTACTTCAGCTGACCCGAAAGTTTTTCCCGGCTCACATTATGGTACGCTCCCTTAATGTCCAAATAAGCTAACCATAAAGGAGTTTGGTTCTTCGTTGCTATTTGCGTACATTAAACGGTGACGAATAAGTTATCTTACAGTTTTCCATTTCTTCGGAATCCATTCTGGAGTTCACCCAATATTTGCATATCTGCTGCCCATTCCTCTATTCTCCGCTTTACTATCTGCATAGCTAATCTGTATAGATCTTTTTCATTTGTTTCCTCTGCTTTTTCATGTTCTTAATTTTTTTACTTAGTTTTCAATCATTGGGTACTTCTCCTCCCATAATTACATGACTAATCACACGCCGTAACTTCAATTTGCTTGTTTTTCCTAGTGTCTTAATAAGTTTCATGGGTATCTCGTCTGGGCCTCTCGCTGTTCTCGCTGGAACCTTACATTCTACCTTGTCCCACCCTTTTGTGGTCGTCTCCATTTTAACAAAATTCCGCTCCTCCTCGACGCTTCTGCTGTCAGTGCTATCCAATGTCCCCCTCTGCTCAAGCTGGAAGAAAGCCTCTTCGATTGTCGACCTAATATATTCCGGTGCTTTCTCCCCCTCTACTCTTCTCCCTTCCTGTGTGGTCAGTATGTGTTGGAAACCCCCTGTCTTTTTCCCCAGCGCTTTAATGTGCTCCCCAAACCTTTTTGCCGCATTCCTATATTTTTTTTTATCATCCACTGCACTCCTGCACTCCCAATTTCTGCCCGTATTAAAGCTGATGCCTCTCTTTTCCACTCTTGGAAGTTCTCCCACTTTGATGCTACTTCAGCTGGTAAGGCTCCCCTTTTCTTTGCCCGCCAATGCCCCCTACACTCTTAGAAATACACTCTCAAGGAAAATGGTTGTCAGAAGGTGTATTCCCTTTGTCTCGTATAATACACCCCCAAATTTCAATTCGACATACAGCACCCTACAGTCGAACAGGCGGCCCGAAATTTTAGGAGGGGCTTGATAACCGTGTGGTACAACTTATTAAAATAGCTAATGTACGTTTTACTGAACACGAAAAAAATAATCCGGGTTTTCTTGGCCTTACTGTAAAAACTCTGTGTATTCTCTATGTGGTCTTTGATACGTACTTAAGCTATTTAAAATGTTGTACAACACGGCTATCGAGCCCCTCGTAAACTTTCGGGCCCTCTGTTCGACTGTAGGGCACTGTAAGTCGAATTGAAATTCTGGGGTGTATTATATGAGACAAAGGGTGTCAGAATGCACCTTTTGACACCCTTTTTTCTTGAGAGTGTAGGAAGTTTAGGGGGTACACCCCTTGTCTTATATGTAACACCCCAAAACAACAATTCGACATTCAGTCCACCGATGTCGAATCGACAATACCAACTCTCACGAGCGGCTTGATAATCGAGCGATACAACTTATTAAAATATCTAATGTACGCATTAAAGGCCACAGTGAGACAATCAAGGTTTTTCTGACTCAGCTGCAAAACCTCAGTGTTCTTTTTAATAGTCTTTGACACACACATTAGCTATTTAGTACGTTATATCCAACAGCTATCAAGCCGCATGTGAAAGTTGGTATTGTCAGCTCGACGTCAGTGGACTGAACGTCGAAATATAGCTTTGGGGTGTTACATAAGGGGAAAAGGGGTGTACCCCCTACACCCCCAATTTCTGAGAGTGTAATTTCCTCTTGGCGCCGTAATATGGATTCTTTGACCTCCTTATCCCACCGGCATTCTGGTTTGTGTCTTCGTTTTTGCTTTCCTTTGTGTTGAATGCGATGCTTCTCTAATTCTCTTGTAAAGATTCATATTAGATCCGCATACGTCCATTCTCTTTCTCGTTGTTTCGATGCTATGTTTTCAATACTTTTAGATAATTTTTGTACTTAAGCATTACTTAGTTTCGACTTACCCACTCGTCCCTGAGCTAGTTGTTCTGGTTCGGATGTGCCAAATTTAATCTTAATTTTTTTGTGGTCATTCCTTAAGCTTTTTGTGCCTTCCTCATCTATTTCCATATTTCCTAACCTGTCATACAGTTTGAGGAGCATTTGGCAGTAGTCTATTGATGAGTGTGAGTTGTTTCGTTCCTTCATTTTTGTTGTGTTGCTGCCGACGCAGCCGAAGTGACACTCTCCAGTACCGGTGCAGAACAACCTTATCTTTATTCGTGCTTGCTCTTTTATAACCCTCGCGATAGTGGCGCCTCCACAATAGTTCCCCCCTTCAAGAAAAGAAAAATGACAGGAAAACAAATATTTCAAGATAACACAACAACGAACACTTAATATAACACAAAATCGTCCAGTCTTCAAGGCCTCGATGTCTGCCTGGCAGATCTCTGTAATCCTGATGGGGCGACAGATGACTCCGATGACGGTACCGCTCTCTCCTGTTGTTGTGCGAAGTGACTGTCGTGCAACTGGGAACGGTGTCTCGGGAACGTCTTGTGATGTCGCGTGCGGTGGCTGTGGGAGCGACCCTGGGTGCCGGTGGTGCCCTTAGTGATGATGAGGTCGCTAATGGTGCTTCAAACCATGGGGTATGGTTCAGGGCAACCTGCGGAGATGACTGGTCGTTGGACCTCACGAGCCTCCGCCGGTTCCATACCCTGCCGTCCTCGAGAAGGTTCGCGTCTTTTCCCTGGTGCTTCACCACCTTCTTGGGCGCCGAGTAGCTGATGCTACCTCTTGAAACGTGACCCGGCAGTTTGATCCGAACACTTTCCCCCGGCGTGAACCGGCTGGCCTTGGCTCCACGGCGGTTGTCCGTGTACGCCTTGGACTTTCGTTGGTATTGGGCCACCCGTTCTCGTAGCACTGCAAGACTTCTTGTCGGGTTGCTAAAGAAGTCTCCGGATGGTCCACCTACGATGTCCAACTTCGTCCTGGGGTGACGGCCGTGCAGTAGGAAGACTGGCTTCTCGCCTGTTGCTGCGTGAGGAGTACAACGATAGACGCCAAGATATTCTAGCACGGCGTCCTTCAGAGGACGCTGCTCTTGTGTACTGAGTTGCACAAAGTCTTTGAAGACACGGTTAAAACGCTCGATCTGGCCATTGCTCTGTGGATGATACACTGAGGAAAAGGTGTGCTTCACTCCACGCTCCTGCAGGAATGCTTCGAACTCGGCCGAGACGAACTGAGGCCCGTGATAACTGACCAGTTCGGTGGGGTAGCCCTCGCGGCTGAACACCGACCGTAGAAAGGCAATTATTTTCCCCGACGTCACCAGACTCGTCAGGCACACCTCCGGCCACTTGCTGAAATAGTCAATTAAAGTGACAGCATACCGACAATCGCTTGGCCCTCTGGAAAACGGTCCCACGATATCCACACCAAGTTTCTCCCACGGAGCAGACGGGAACTCGACCGGATGTAAATGAGGCACGACAGGTTTTGCTGATTTGTCGACTGCTTGACAAACACTGGAATACTTGACGGCCGGCTCAATGTGCCTGTCCATGCCAGGCCACCAATACGTGTTGCGGACACGTGTTGCGCACACGCTGTTTGGTTTTTGTAATCCCAAGACGAGCCTCGTGCGCAAGCTACACTCTCTTCGCCGTAAGAGCGGTCGGAACCACAACACGATCTCCCCTAAACAACAGGTCTTCACTCACGGAAATTTCTTCTTTCACTTGGAAGAATGGTGCCATATCTGGAGGCAACTCCTTGTTCGGTGGCCACGTGCTAGTTGTCCACGCCACCACCTGCTGCAGACGGCTGTCCTCCAGAGTCTCTTTGGCAAATTCCTGCTGCGATATACACAGCGAAATAGCGCACACAACCTCATCATCCCACAGTGTTTAGTTAGGTCCTTCCAGAGGCATCCGTGAAAGGGCGTCTGCCACAAAGTTGTCCTCTCCTTTCTTGAAAACCATGGCGGAACTGTATGCCAGCAACCGAGCGTACCACCTTGCGATCCTAAAAGGGCGCTGGCCAGTTTCCTGAGAGTTCAACAGTGTCAGCAGTGACTGATGATCTGTCTGGAGCGTAAAATGGCGACCCCACAAGAAAACACGCCAATGTTCGCACGCCCACATGCAGGCCAACGCCTCCCGTTCTCCCGCGGAGTACTTCCGCTCTTGCAATGTCAAAGTTCGGGATGCAAAAGAAATGGTCACCAGCTCTTCTCATTTCTTTTGTTGCAGAACAGCTCCAAGGCCGTACGCTGAGGCGTCGGTCGTCACGACCACGGGTAGCTGGGGGTCGAACATCTGAAGTGGCCTGCAGGAAAGCAGAGACTTCAGCCGCTGAAAACTTTCTTCCCAAACTGCTGTCCAGCAGAAGGGTTCCCCCTTGCGTAGAAGTTCTCGCAATGGTTCCGCCAACTCCGCATACCGTGGAATGAACTTCGCATAATAGCCGACCATACCCAAGAATGAACGTAGCATGGTGACATCTGTCGGTGCCGGAGCTCTCACTATAGCATCAACATGGCTTTGCATGGGCAACACCCCCCATTCACTGACGACGTGTCCTAGGAACGAGAGTTCGCGAACGTTGAAGATGCGTTTGTCGTTCAACCTCAAGCCCGCTTCGTCGATGCGGTGGAGGACTTCGTGCACATTCCTGAGGTGCTCTTCCTCCGTTTCACCAAAAACAACGATGTCGTCCAGGTAGCAGAGAACTTTCTTGCACCCCTTCAGGATTGTAGTCATTATCTTTTGGAATGTAGCAGGAGCAGAGGCCAATCCGAAGCAAACACTGGTGAAACGAAAAAGACCCTCGTGTGTGAGGAACGCCGTTAGGTCTCGGCTTTCTGGACTCAGGACGACCTGGTGGTACGCGCTGGATAAATTCATCTTCGAAAAGTACCTTGCCCCGACGAGTGCTTGAAGCAGTTCCTCCGTGTGTGGCAATGGGAAACTGTCCACCACAACAGCCTTGTTCACTTCCCTCAAATCAGCGCAAAGTCGTACCTTTCCATCCTTCTTTTTCACTGCAACGATCGGCGATACCCATTCCGAAGCGTCAATTTTCTCGATAATGCCCGCCTGTAAAAGTCGTTGGAGCTCTCTCGAGACCTGGTCTCTGACAGCAAAAGGAAGACTTCGCAACTTGGCAGACACTGGTTCAACTCCCTGACGCGTCTTCACTGTGTGAGTGAATCCCTTCGCAGTACCGAGCGTTCCGTCGAAAAGATGAGCAAATTTCCCAACCAGCTCCGGAGGCAGGCCCGAATTCACGCATGTAGTGTTGAAACACCTCAATCCCTGACCACTGATTTGGAGGGACATGCAAGCGACGGCGTCGATTCCAAGTATATTCGTGCCCCTTGGTACGACGTAGAAGCGTACGTCAGCCTTCCGCTCCCTGCAAGCGACGGCGGCCACAAAACATCCCTTCACCGCAATCTTCCGTTGCGAAAAATCAAACCACTTAGCAGCCGAGTCTTGAGTCGAAGCGAAGAAACAAAATTCTTCTGATACGCATCTTCGGAGATTATCGAAACTGCTGACCCGGTGTCGACCAAAAAGGATAACAGCGTTCTCTCGACACGGACAGAGATATAGATACCGCTTTTCGGTTTTCCTTGCACGTGAAGAATACTGAGGACGTCATCCTCGCAGCTATATGAACAAGCAACTTCTCTGACAGCGCTGCCTTCTTTACCGCGTCCGGCGATACTCTTGCAAACAGCACTGAAATGTCCGACTTTTCAGCACGCAGCGCACGCTTTGCCTCTCGCTTTACACATAGCAGAATTCGCTAGATGTCCCGACGTCCCGCAACGGTAGCACTTTTTTCCAGTAGACGATGAAGGCTCACCTTCCCGTAAACACGGTGGTCGTCCGACGTTCAGTGTAGTCTTAGCGTTCACCCTTTGCACCGCTGAAGACGATACGAGTTCCTTGGAGTAGCGGACTGCTTCTTCAACCAGACGCCCGATGACCAGCGCCCGGTCCAGCGCAAGACCAGAACCTTCCAGAAGAAGGCGTTCTCGTAGCTGCTGGCTTGAAGTCGTTGCCACCAGCTGGTCTCGGATGAACTCGTCCGCCATGGATCCAAGTTCGCAGTTCGAGGACAGGTCCCGTAGTTTGGCAACAAATGCGTCGATGGATTCCCCGGGGAGTTGTGCTCGCTGCCCGAAACGGTGTCGTGCCACGACCACATTGGCAGTCGCCGCGAAGTATGTTCTCCAAGGCCGCCAGAGCGACATCGTACTCGTCCGGTGCAGCGGGAGACTGTTTGGCTGCAGGAGGTTCACTGGGTTCCGGTACTGGAGGGAACGTCTCAGGAAGAGTATAGAGGATTCTTTGGCCCTCCACCCCGAGGCAGTGTAAAAGTAGGGCCTTCCGCCGAGCAGGTCCGTTGGCGTCGCCTCCCGTGGCCAGCAGGTAGTTGTTGAACACCCGCCGCCATTGCTTCCACGGAGCAGCAGGTTTCCCGGGAGCGGGCAGGAAGGGGGGCGGCACCGCGAGGCTCGTGGCTCTGACTTGTCACTCCGTTTATCCTCGTCGCCACTGTTGTGTTGCTGCCGACGCAGCCGAAGTGACACTCTCCAGTACCGGTGCAGAACAACCTTATCTTTATTCGTGCTTGCTCTTTTATAACCCTCGCGATAGTGGCGCCGCCACAACAATTTTCTTGTCGCATTTACTTGTGCATTAACTAACACTAAGTCCAGCGCATCACAGAATTCTTCGAATTTGACATCATGTTTCCAAAGTTGCCAGTGGAGCCTTTCAAAATCTCGAACCAAAATTCAAAAACTCAGTATTTTCAAAAATAAAAATATTGTGTTTGTGATTTGGGTTACAAGTTCAGGTGTGTCGAGTAATATGGAGAACCAACTTTTGAGGCGAATCAGTGACCATTAATACTATTTTGCCGGAGCTCCCGTTTGAACTCCTGAAACACTGTTAACTATGCTTCGTTTCACTTTACGTTCAGACGTAGCCGACGCTACGAAATGATGGCATCAATCAAACAGCGTCAAGAGCGCACCATCATGCTGTTGGCCATGATTTTGTACGTGTGCTATCATCGCTGGATCAATTATATGCAAAAAAGACCCATTGACTTGCGCTTTCTATGCTGCTTGATTTGTCCATTAGCTCGTAGCGTCGGCTACGTGTGGGCTTAAGCTGAAACAGAGTATAGTTTCAACGCACATTTAGTCTATACGTGGACTGCACGTGACATCAACGCGGCATACTGGATGCTATCCCTTGCCCTTGCCAAGAAAAACATAATCGGCAGTGTGAAATATATGCTCCAGAAGGTACGCGCTCAGCAGCAAGGTCACCAGAATGGCCGCCCATGTGACGTCAGTGCAAGCTGTGTATTATATTCGCCTCAGTCGTTCGCATCGCCTGCTTATTTGCTTCTCATGCGCTTCCGGTTAGCGAGCAGAAAGTGCGGCGGACATGGCCAAGTGAGTAGCGTGTTTTGCTCGCAACCGAAGGGACGTTTGTTCGAGTCCCACCTAAAGTTCTTCCAATGTTTCTCTAAGGCAAATGAACTACTTTAGTGAAATCAATTGAGACATGTGGCGACCTATAATTCGAATTACATGCCATGTTTTCCTCATTCCACGCGTGACGTCACGTTTCACGTGAGCGTTGTGGGTTGTTTGAAATTCCCGCGCGTTGTCATGTGGCTGTGACGTCATGACCCTATCGACCAATCAGGATTTTCGCGTCACGCCATTGACTCTGACTTTTCTGCATGCGACTCGAGCTACTTAACGCGGTGTTATAACGATTTGCCCCCTCCCGTCTTTGTTTGTCAGGCGCCGAAGTGTGGAACAAGTGCCTGAACCAGGAAGCCTTGAAGAACTGCACGTCGAAGATTCCGGATCCTCGGAAAATCGACATTAGCGATCCACACCTCCATTTCTGCAGGTGATGAGTTCGTTTATTTAAGAACTATAGTTCCACGTGAACGACCGGGTGGTACTCAGTTGGTCGAACGACGTTTTAGCGAACGCCTACTTTTCATCGAAAGACACTTTAGCTAATAGTCCGCCGCCGCGAATCGGCGTTTACGGGTGGGCCAAGTGGGTTAACATTTTTGTAATGACCCGCCGCAGACTGCCGCCGCGAAGCGGCGTGAGCACAGCGCGGGGAGGAGGGAGGGGGGTATTCGCTAAAACGTCGATTCGCTCAAATGGCGCAGTTCGCTAAAGCGTCATTCGCTCATGTGATATGTACCCGTGAACGACACACAGCAAGAACCGACACCGGGACCAACTTCCCGCATGTGAAATCTTGCAAGCAGAGATATAGCCCCGAGGGACTGAGAATGAGAAGGAGACGAGAGCGTGGAGGAGACGTCCGAACTCCGAGCTCTTATTGGAACGATTAGTGGGTAGACCTAAAGACCTTTGTCCCCACTGCCCTCGTCGAACGCGTCAGAACGCGTAATGTCGGCGTCCTGCGTTTAGCTCTCGCATTCGAACGGGTTCGACGAGTGCAGTGGTGACAAAGGCCGGGGACTTCAGCCTTTAGGTCTACCCGCTAATCCTTCCAATCAGAAATCGGCGTTCTGACGTCCCCGTGCTCTCATGTCTCCTCCTCTCTCTCAGTTTCTCAGCGCCTACCTTTGGCGGGCTCGCAATCAGTCGGTGCTCGTGATGTATAAGTGATTGCGTGCCTGTCAAAGCACGGCCAGAATGGGTGCGCGCTCACTGTCTTACGGGCTCTCCAGTGAGGCATGATAGCCCGTATGGGTTGCAAGGCGGCACTGCCACATATGTTGGCTGGAAGCGCTATTGCGTAGCCGCGGGTAGAGTTCCTGTATAGGCTCCCTACCGTAGCCAGAGTTGCGCGTGTGTTTTCCACGTGCCGCCGCGCCGCTATTCGCCGGGATCGATCACGCGAGGTGCAAAGAATTTTTCACCGTGCAGGAAAGTAGACGTTGCACGCGCCGCGGCGTTTTTTCATGCTTTTGCCTTCTTCTCCTCCTTTCCTGTTTTCCATGAGCGCGCGCCGCCGCTGTTCGTCGAATTCAGTCATGTGCCCGGCCGCAATCGACGGAGCCCGGCTCCTACACACGCGCGAGAATTACTTTCTTGCATAACTTAAGGTTTAAAGACGGTTGAACGCAAAACTGCAGCTGCCTGCAGTGCTTCACGCGGTGCTTAGCGATCCATAGTTGGGTAGGTGGTGTAAATACTCACCATAAAACTTTCCTTCCGATGTCGAGTTGCCATATGGCACACAACAGATGCCACTGATCTCCGCGAAACTGCCCCGGCTGAACGACAGGTTAGAACAGCGACGATAGATTGAGGACACTCAGGTCGCAGCACCCCCCGCGCAGGAAAGTGTGCGCGCTTTCTCCTGTTACGGAACAGACCGTATAAAAAAGAAGCGCGCGTATCCAGTACAGTTCCCCAACAAATTTAGCGGAAACTTAGTGTCACGTGACTTCACAGTGTCACGCAATGTCATAGCGTCATGTGACGTCATGGCCGCACGTGACGTCCCAGAGCCACTTGAGCACCGTCCGCTGAACATGAGCGGAAGGCAAGCCCGGTGTATTTTGAACACGGGCAGCGGGAGTGTGCGCAGAAGTGTACAGTGTAACTGTGTTGGATCACGGCAAGGAACCTTGTTCTTCCTCAACAGGGTAGACGAGGAGACGCTCAAGTGCGAACTGGCGGCGGGCTCAAACTGTCCTGCGTCAGCAGACGTGGCCAAGAAGGCCCTGTACGATATTCGCATGACCCTGTTCGACATCAAACGCTGCTCCCGACCCAAGCTCGACGGCTACGGCGGCAGCGGCTTCAGCACGACCCCCGCGGTCCTCGTCACGCTGTCTGCCCTGTGCGTCGCGCTACTTCCCACGAAGCAGACGCTGCTCCTGGATTTTAATTAGAATTCTGGTTCGAGAGGAACCAGCGATACTTAAAGCCCCCGTATATATACCAACACGCTGTTGACAAACAAGTCGACGTTTGCTAAGAACACTGGTGCTGGCACAGCGCATGCGCAGAAACCAGATGCGCGCGAATCGTTTGCGCATGCTCTATGCCTACAGCAGCGCCACCGCAGCGATGTGACGTCAGAGCTGCGTGTTGTTCAGTATAAAATGACTACCCAAAACTGACTAATTAACTTCTTCCCGATTATTAAAAACAAACACGTGTGATTCTAACTAGAAACTTGCTGAGCGTCATAGAAAATTTCTAGATCAGTCAAATTTAGGACGACTTGAAGCAAGTGGTCTAGCGCGAGAGTGCGCTAAAGTTACCACTCATGCAGCAAGCGCGAGGCCGGCGAAGTTAAAACGCGAATTATAAGAATATCACCAGCTCTCTATCGCATCGCCGCCGGCCTTGCGCCTGCGATCCAGTCATTTTACGAAATTAATTTTTGAACTAAAACTAGTCAAAAAGAGATGGGTAAATGTAAGCGTGCGAAAACAGTTTAGTGGATTATGTCCAATAAAATCGTTTTGTTTGCACAAATTAGGGTTCTGGTGTTTACTTTTATTATACTCATCATTACTGCGGGTGAAACCCCTGTCTGTTTACGTCTGTCATTATTTTTCCGCTTTACCGCATCTTAACGGCTTTCTTTGCTCTGGCTAGAGCCCATTTGTAGCAGGACCCCTGTAAACGTAGTATTGGGTTAGTTATTAAAAAAATATTTGTTGTAGTTAGTTACTTTTAGGTAAGAGTAGCGAAGCTAGCCTTGCAATTATCTCAACAAAAATGTATTCGATTACTTTTTTAAAACGGACTTCGTTCCTTCTAAGTTACTTTTCTGTAAGACTAGAAATAAAAATGTAGAAAATGTCCCCCAACCCCCGCCGACCCCCCCCCCCCCCCCCCCCCCCCCCCTTCCATATTTTATTACGAGGACGAAGGTAAAGTTTATGGAAGCTTTCATAGGGCGACCATGAAGCTCACAATGTCGGAAAACATTATTCAAAAAGTGCAAGGAATGGTTAGATTGTTCTCGTTCAATGATGTCTTAATGCTGAAGAAACTGAAAAGTGACAATAAAAGCAGCCTCGTTACTCGCGTCGTTACCTCAAAAAGAGTAAGGACCCGTTCACGACCGATTGAGACAAGACCGGTTTTTAAGCCTCTTGATGAATTACAAGGTTGCACGTTGCGGCTAAACGTTACCAAAATGGAACGAGGTTAGCATAACGCGTCACTCTTTATTTTCGTGCAACAAGCAGGGCTTGATGTTTGCTCAGATGAGATGAATACGTGGGCATCCGGTATGATTCCCAGTAGGGCTCCGGCACGCTTGTTGAGCGTAGTACATTTCAGGCATTCCTAAGGTGCGGCCGTGGGTGCGGCCAGGTTTATGAGGAGGTGCTGGAGGTTTGAGCAGCTCCAGAGAAAGTGTCGAAGACCCACCCTGGAGGCCTCGATGGGGCAGGGGGGGGGGGGGGGGGGGGGCAAGCTGGACTGGCATCACTGGGCCCCCGCTCCGCATGGGGCCAGTACTGCAGAGGTGACTCCGGAATCCGCCGGATCCGTTCGAGAAGGACCTCGTCCCACCCGGACCGGTCGGCCGGGGGGGGGGGGGGGGGGGGGGGAATGTGGGCATGCCGAAATGAATGCACGCGTGGCGACCAAGGCTCGTTCACACACTTGCAACCGAGTACGACTGAGTGAAGCAAGACCGGTTTTTAAGCCTCTAGCGACGACGTAGGACCAGATGCGCTGCTGCGGAGCGTGTCCTAAACCGTCGCAAGAGGCTTAAAAACCGGCCTCGTCTCAAACAAACCGGAGCGCCCCTAGTGGACGCCACCGGCGCCGCGCATGCGCGATGGAGTGTGGGCAAGAAGCTCGCCGTCGCTCATAAACAAACTATTGGATAGGGATGTTGTTGGCGTGGGTGTGAGTCCCCCCGCCCTTTTTCGCGTTCGAATTGTTGATTCTACGTCTTCCTGGCAATGTCTGACTACTTCAGCGGCCTCAGCGAAATTACCGAGGCTCGTTACACCGCAAAACTTCGCGTTAATAATGTGACATCCGGCGATTCATTCCGCGTGGACGCCGCAGAATGGACGCTAAAGCCTGATTCGCACGATGAGATTTTGCTCGTAAATTTCAGTCGCGACGTCACTCGGGCTGCAAAAGCGTGAACCGTAGCTGAGATGGTCGACGTCGACACTGAAAATCGCAAGCAGAATCGGACCAAGTGAATTAGGCAAAACAAGTCGATGATGGTCACTGGTAACAATGATCAACATCTCCTTGTATCTACTGTTTACATCGAGCCTGCTTACCAACCTTCACATTTAAGTCTTTTGAGGCCTGCACTTACTTCTTATCGCAAGTACCGGGCCAACATATGGTCTACGGGCCGGCGTCGTCTGAGAGAGCAGACGACAAGCAGAAACGTTTGAAAGAGCAGACGACAGTTCGAACGATCAGGCGGCCGTTTAAACTTCAAGACGCATTAAACTTAGTTCGCAGGTGGTCTGTACAACTTGAGTTTTCCGGCGTTCATCTTGGATTAAAACAAATAAATCTGAGGACCACAAGTATCCGTGAATTCAACCCGAAGTTCTTCCCGCCCAAGCAATCGTGGTCCCACGGCGTTTGGTTTTCCGTTTTCACGGCACATATCCCGTTCTCGGACGAACCGAGCACATGAAAACCTTTCTTGACTTTTTTGGTACAGTCCCAGTCGTGGCGTTTTGACGAGAATGCAGGCTTTTGTCTGGTTCTTTTGAAAACAACGCACGAATGCACGTCTCGAATGGGGACATCCGCCCACAGCCCCAGACCGGAAGTGCGCCCGACGCGCCACCACTGCGCCGTGACGTAACAGAATTGAGTTCGTGTATACTCGGCTGCAAGTGTGTAAACGAGGATTTAGACGGGCCTTATCCACGACGAGTGAGGCCCCCGGCTTTTCAGGAATAGACGCAGGATCCGGGGGGGGGGGGGGGGGGGGGGGGACTTTTAGTAAGTGCTTGGGCAGCCTGGTTGACTTTATCCTGGCGAGTGCCATGTTGATGGCCAGGAGCCGAGTGAACCCTGACTTATACGCGGGATGCACGATGACAAGTATAGATGTCATGACAGATGCGTATTTGTGATCACGTTGACTTGTGATGTCGAATCGCAGAGGCACAGTCAGTAAGGACGCGGAACCGGGTTACATTGGGCGTCCTTCTTACTGCTTGGATTACGTACCGGAATGCATATAGTTCTGCGATGAGCGAATCGTGCAGCTGTGTGGCGCACAACGTTGATGTGTTAATGGAGGGCTGACATATCCCGTCACACCAGATGACTTCAGTCAAGAGGTGTGGCGGAACCCAATAATTTTAATAAATGTGTTCTGATCTGAGGAGGGCTGACATGGACAAAGCACTGCGGTAGCGATGCCTTGTCGAAAGGTGGCCTCCGTCAGCCTAGACATCCAAAGCCGGCTCGTTTGGGCTCTCGTGCTTGTTGGTGCTAATTGCGGTGCAGTACCATGGTGCTGGGTGAGTCCCGACATACGGAAAAGAGCGAGGTGCTTGCTCGTGCAGATGGATGGTCGTATGCTTCAGCTCCTAGGCCTTCTTACATTGAGAGACCAGCTGTTCAACAGTGATCAATTGGCAATACTCGTACAGGCGCGTTGAAGCGGTATGCCGAGAGAGTCCAGTAATAGCACGAATGGCGCCACTCTAGATGATCTCAAGATACTTCTACTGAGATAAAGTGAGACTCTAAAACTGCGCTTGATGTATTGAGCGAGGCTGAAGGACACATTTAACGAGGCGTCGGGTCACCTCGGTCCTCGCAGCGCCGCAGTGTTTGAAAAAAAATTGGATGAGGTGCAAAGTGAACGCCGCCGTCCGGCGTGCCGCTTGGAGCCACTGCTTGGCTGATCCGGACTGGTCAATGAAGAGTCCCAAAATCTTGGTTCAAGGAACCACCGGAACCTGTGTTGCTTCCAACTTGAGGGGAGTCTATCGCAGTTTGTGTCTGGCTGCATTGTTGCACACATGAAGATAATGAGATTTCTAGGGGAATATCCTTAATCCAAAGGTCGTAGCATGGCTTTCAAAGATTTTCAACCCGATCTTCAAGTCATTTGGTTGCACCTCCAGGCATGCGCTGACCGAATACGTATAATGACATCATCAGCGTAGATTAAAAACCAAAGTTATTGTATATCAGTGAAAGCGCAAACAAGGGATAGGAAGTCAATATTCAATATGAGTGGTGCAAGCACCGACCCTAGAGGCACAGTTTGATGGGAATTCGTCCTGTCGTCCCATCGGTGGTGAGAGTAAAGATGAAAGCAAGGCGTTATCCTGTGGGTGTTGAAAGCATGGACAGCCTTTATGACTCAAGATTGTAGGCCGAGGGTCACCATCGCCTTCGAAATTGGGGTGCGTACGATATTATCGTAAGCCTTTGACATGTCCTAGGCTACGATAATGCGGACCAGGTGGCTATAGGGCGACAGACGTTGGGTTTCCCCTGCAAGGCGGTCGAGGCTATCTTCTGTGTCGAGATGTTTTCGGGGGCCAATTTGGTTAGGGTGATAGTGACAGTGAGACTCGAGCCACCAAGAGATACGTTTAGCCAACATTCTCTAATATATTTTGCAGATGGTTGGTGTCAGTGATATAGGCCGAAGCGCGGTGAGTCCTGTTGGTGTCTTCCCCGGTTGGGGGATCGGCATTACTAACGAGTGTTTTCATGATCAAGAAATCTCGCCATTTCCTTAGACGTTATTGATGATGGTCAGCAGGTCGGCGACTGCCCCTCCTTCCAGGTTCTTGTACACCTCGCACGGAAGACCGTCATGTTCTGTGGCGGAGCGGTGATTTGCACCTTCGATGGCACATTTGAGCTCGGCTAGGGTGAACAAAGTAGTAATGCCGGTGGTGTCTAACGTCGTTGTGTAGCCCTATTAAAACGTCCATCAGGTGCGTAATTTGGGGCACTGACTGCCAGTCAGAATGTCCCCTGGTAGAACGCACCTTGATGGGCTATCAGATGACGTTTGTCCGTGCAAGCTAAGCGGGTCTGGACCATGCTTGCGCTCACTTTCCAGTGTTGCAGGCTAATAAAACAATAATAACAAGATACAACACCTCAGTAATGCCTGTAGCCCACGCCTGTTCTATAAACCTAAACCTCTGGGACATAGCCCGGACACTGTAAGCATCCTAGCGCGAGGTTTTGACCACGAGCGCACCACTCTAATGAATGCCTCGGCTGCATGTGCACCCGCCTAATCTACTTTGCGCACAGCTTTAATATATTAATTGTACTAAACTTTTACTCACCTGTCATGAAGATTATTTTTGCATCGTAAAAGCCTCCTTTTGTTTGCGCATCCCCGGCCCAGTAAACTTCATATAATTTGCCCTCCTCGAATCGTCCGTCGAAGTCCCTAATGTATTCCACACTCACGATGAACTGCTTATTATCGAGAACGAGCTCCACTGAAACGTATATAGCGCACAGACATGATCGACAGGGTGAGCGGTTACAGCGACGACGAGTGAATCAGGAATCTACCGCGATCGAAAGCGTGGTCAGCGTGGTTTCTGATCACGGTTGTCCAAGGACCTGCTTGATTTATCTCTAACACTCGCGGTTTCGCTCATGTACCGAAACCGTTTGCTCGTGCATACCTTTTTGTTTTCCGAAGTAATATTGTTTTTTTCTTGGAAGAGACGTACGCTCGAACCATCAAACCTTATATCACCTGCCTGACCGTTCTTCTGTCTGCACGTCAAGGGTTCCTGACGTGCAGACGAGAGACATTCGATGTGCAATCAGGATCGCCACCAAGGAGTCTTGACCTTCTTGACGGCATTTCGTTGCTACCGTCTGCTACCAGAAAGCCAACAAGCGCAGCCTGACAGCCAGTCAGGCTGCGCTTATCGGCCGATCGGAGATGCTTGACGTACGTACAGCCAGGCTGTCCATTAAGAAACACCGAGAGCCAGACAGGATTTTATTGATGGATTTTTCAATCGGGTGGGTATGGGACACACGGGCTGGCGTGTCGGGGGAAAATTGCATCCGCCGTTCGAGCCGCAAGCTTGTCATCGGCAAGTCCCAGACGCTACTGGACGTTATCCGTACGGTGTGCAGCTCTCCGAGGTTGTCTCACTGTGTGATAAGTTCGCCAAAGAGCCTCCTGACGTTTCGGGTTTGTCAAGGAGGCACACCAGTCGAGATATAACGTAAACGCGAGAGTCTCTTGTCATGGCGTCGTGCCTTGGCTGCTATGTCGGTAGCCTCAGCCCAAAGCTGGTGGTCGCCCGAGTGAATGGTTGCCCCTGTGATCGCCTCGAGTCACTGTTGCCACAGGTGAAAAAGCTGAGGATCAGGTGTTGTTTGATTGAAGCTCACCGTGTTATTCGTGTGGCACTCCAACATGGTGTATTTGATGGCGGTCTGAACCGCCTCCTGATCCTGCGCAGTGATGTTAAGAAAGTAGAGAAGTTTATCCAAGTCTCTGACTTCAACTTGCTTCCGGGGCTAGTTGTATCTTTTAACGAACCATTCGGTAACAACAGGAAAGCGATTTCTTTCCCCCGTGTCGTGAGTAGTTCTCCATGCCGGGTGGCACGTCCCACACCATGAGCTGAGATCTGGTGCCTGGGATGGGTCCCCAGGCGAGTAGGGCGCGGAAAATTGAGAAGATGAAAACCACGATTGGTAAGGCGGTCGTACACTTGACTGCCACTAGCAGAGTCCTGGTTGTACACCCAGGCCGAGCAGGGGGCATCAAAGAACCCACCCGCAATGATTGAAATGCTGGTATGCAAGCTAGAAAAGGTAGTTGAGCCATCCGGAGTTATGGCGCACACTTTCCGGTTTTCGGTACGAGACCTGTAAGACACGCGTGTAGCGCGTCCAGACGTGAACACCCACCACCTCCTGGCGGGCGGTGCGCCATTTTGACAAATCTATGGCGGCGAGCACAATGTTATGCCTAACATAAATAGTCGCTTTGCCAGGCCTGGACGGCTTGAAGTTAGAGGCTGCTAAATGCCGTGAATCCGGAATGGAAGGGAAATCATAGCCACATTAGGTCGGTATACGGATAAGGTCCAGCAGATGTATTTTAAGTGGATGAGCCATGGGTTAATAACATGGTACAAAATTCTAGTGAGCTATTTTGCAAACATTTGGCGGCTACGACAATTCCACTGCAATATGTGAGGAGTTAGCAGAAGAAGGAGCTCTACTGCTGATCCGTTCAATGCTGCAGACACCTGAGGACGACGTCTGTGGAAGAGTGAATTCCAGTGATTCATCGTGTGAGAGTGTTTATAGTAATTGGACCACCGGGAGTAATTGAGTGACCGCGTCACTAGTGTTGTCATTTCGTGCAGACGAGGCTGGCTGAGTTGCCGAACGAGCCCCTTGCCTTGTGGGCAGGTGAGGGTTGACGTGCCCACTACATCCCCGTGTGTTGACGAGGAGTGACCACGGCTGAATATGGACTGTGGCGAACAGAGCACTTTAGCTGTCGCTCGCGACGAACGCTGGCGTTGTTTGGTGAGGCGCACAATCTCAGCGTATAAGGGCTGTAGTAACTCATCGTTCGTTTCGGGCCAGCAGCATTAATATTCTTCCTCCATTTTCTCCTTTCTGGCAAGGGTTTGGAATTGATTCTTTGTCAAGATCAGAGCGCCCCGTGAAGCAAATGGGGCTGGTGGTCTTGCGGCTTATTGAAGCTCCCAACTTTTGCTTGCCTAGAAATTTCGTTGAGTGGTCATTGAAGCGACATAGTCCGCATTGACAGCGTGAGCTGCTATCCGTTTCGACCAGCTCGGGATTCACAGTCTGTGCAGGGCAGAAGGCCTTCATGTCACCCTGTCAGCAGCGTTAACAGATGATCCTAGATGGCTTGTGACGGGGGGGGGGGGGGGGGGGGGCAGGATGGCCCCCAAGTGGTAGACAACCTGAGCTGTTTGCTGCTCACCTTAAATGGTTAGGAGAAATATGAGTCCCCTTTGCCTTGTCGGCGGGCCGCTGGTGTCCGGAAGTCAAATCGAACTTATCCACAAAACTAGCGCGTTGGTTACAAAAAAAAAAAAAAAAATGTAGCATAAACACATTCACATTCAGTGGATTTTAGCAATACACTTATCTCATTTTATTTGTGGTGTGTATTAATTTTCCGTAAGTATCCCATGGTTCCTCTTTAACCAGAGTTGTAACTTAAGTGCCGCAGCAGCGTCTGCTTCACTGGAAACAGCGCGACGCATAGCGCTGCCATAATGACCGAGATCGTGGAGGTCGTACTGAAGCCACCTCCGTCTTTGCCGCTGCCCTTCTCTGACCTTGACCTTCGGCGTACCGTCCGGCTTGACAACGTCCTCCGCAGTCGTTCCACTACCGTAGGAGACCTCGATCTTGGGTCGGGGGCATTCTTAAAAATCGAGATCGGTCATGCGAATATCACACATGACCTTTTTGGCCAAGTGTGCCGAGGCAGGAAAGTTCGAGCCCGCCGCCAGTTCGCACTTGAGCGTCTCCTCTTTTCACCTGTTGATGACAAAAAAAAAGAAAAAAAAAAAGCCTGGTTTCGAGCTGCACGCCGTTACACTGCCCGAGTTTTCATTTTGTAAATGTTTAAAGCCGCGCGGATTTTGGTTAAGCATTGGCCATTGGCTGGCAATTGTCTTTTGGGCAATGCCCAAAGGGTGGCCATTGAACGGCCAATGCTAGGCCGCTGGCTGATGGCCACTGGCCATTGGCCAATATCCAGAAAGATTGTCTAGCCATTGTCCAGCCAATGGCCAGCCATTGGATTGTCTGGCCGTAGTCTGGCCACTGGCCGAATGACTATTGCCAGGCATTGTCCAATGATTGGCCAATCCGTGCTGCTAGGGTTACGTACCATTAAATTCAGCGGACGGCACTCGTGTGGCATTTTGATGTAACGTGAAGCCACGACATCACGTGACAGTGTGACGGCAGGTGATAGCATGACGTCACGTGAAACAGAATTCTCGCTCAATTTAGAGGAAAAATTGCGATGTCACGTGACTACACGGCACTGGCTGTCATGACACCCGAAGGACGGTTCCCGAAGAAGAGCAGACATAAGTCACGCCTTGCATTTTCTAAACTGTCGGTGACCACAGGTACTGTATGTAGCCGGTAACCCGCATGGTACCAAAACAGCGTCCCGCCCATGGTGGCACATAGCCGCAAGGGTTGCGATCACCAATCGAAACTTATACCCCTGTCAGACGGGCTAGTTCAGTGTCACTACAAGCGAATGCACTTCGCGCTTAGTGTCATTTCTGTAGTGTGCCACACGGATCCTTCCTGAGGAACACACTTGGTTTGGAATGAGTTTGGCCAACTCACTTCGCTCGATCGAGTGCGTGGCATCAATAGGAGTGTTTCAACAGTAAAACATAACACAGAAACCAAAAACTAAGAGTAAGTTTTATTTTATAAAGAAAAAGAAATTCATGGGAGAGACGACATGTAGAAGAGTGGCATTCCAAAAAATAGTGGGGTGGACTTGGAGTTTAGGCTGATCTGAATCAAGATTAGCGCAGCGGTGAATTGATAAAAAACGACGACAAAGTCAGTCATTCATGGCTATCTTGGTTAGCAGAGAATGATAGAGCCTACTTTAGTTTCAGTGTATAACTATTCAAGACAACACGATAATTATGATCTGATTAGGCAGTGTCAGGGCCTCCTCGTAAAGTTCCGTGGAACGAATCGGAACGCCAAAGTTGGATATGCTTTGTTCTTTATCTTAATTAATGTAACGTAGTTTTAGAGCACAGCTCCTAGGCACCCGTTTCTGAGTTGAGCTGCGTCGGCGTAATCGCGCGTTGCATTAAGGACTGTTTCCTAAAATGACGTCACGAGGGTAAAATTTTCCCGCTAAATTTTGCGGTAAAAGTTTTTGCTAAGTTTGGCGGAAAGTTTTTCCGCTAAATTTAAAGGAAAAATTTTACCCGTGTGACGTCATGTGACGTCACAGGGGTAAAATTTTTCCTCTAAATTTAGTGTGACGTCACATGACGTCACACTTAAAATTTCAGACGACGTGTCATGTGACATCACAAGTCAATTCAGCGGGAAAATTTTCCGGCTAAATTTAGCGGGAAATTTAGCGAAATTTTTACGCTAAGTGGGATGGGAACAGGAGAGGGAGGATGGGAGGGTACGGAGGGGGAGCAGCTGGCATACTTTGCCCTTCGTACCCTTCCTCCCTCCTCCTCAAGAGCTGCGCTCGAATTCGGCTTTACAGTGAATTGTAAACGACTAATTTGTTTAACGTGTCTATTAAGGGCTATCGGTGGCCGAGTAGGCTGGCGCCCACCAGGTCGGAGTACGTGGAGAGAAAGCTCGCGCTGGAGAACTCAGTGACCCTGAACTCTATCCCCAGCAGTGTTGCGGAATGGGCACCCCCATTCCATTCCAATTCCATTCAGGGGAATTAGAGTTTTCGATAATTCAAATCCTTTCAATTCCCACTCCTGGAATGACTGAATCGTTCCACTCCATTCCTTTAATTCCTAAACGTAAAAATTGGCACTTGACAGCTACATTGTGTTGCCGGCATAAGCAGCATAAAGCTGACATTATCAAATGCAGAGACAATTGCAGAAAAAAAAAAAGCAAAATTCCCAAAAAAAGCACTGATTTTACTAAGCGGACCGCTGGTGGCACAAAGTGTTTATTTACAATGAACTTTAAACATAGAGAAAGCCCCTTGATATGTCGATGCTTCTTTAGGACATCGGTCTCGCGACCACGTGGCTCGCAACAAACAGCAAAACTTAAATCCACTCATTTTCTTTCCTTTTTTTAACTTTTTTGCATTTGACTTTTAAAACATACGCGGCCAGCGTGTTCGTTTGATAAGACCATAAAAATATCCAGTTCGTGCGTGGCGCAGAAATAAGCTATATTACTGTATTCTTCAAATACAGCAACACGGCTAGTACACTGCTGGAAGCGACTCCGTGCACAGCGGCAAGAGCCCATCTGCTGACAAAATGCAACCTCTGCGGCGCAGCACGAGGGACCGTATAGACCATGTCATGAAACCTGTTCTAAAAGCATAAGTTCACGCTTGCTTTACGAATCTCGATATTTCTTATCGTATTCAATTCAATTTTTGGCTGATTCGCCTGCCCCTTTCCACCCTTCGCATACTCATTCTCGTGTTTCCTCTTCAGATGGCGTATAAAGTTCGATGATATACGCCGACTGCACCGTGTATAGTTTCGTTTCACAACTTTCAGCGCGCAGCTTGTTTATTTTCTTCGCGACTAATGTCTAAAAATGTCTTCCACGATGCTATGACTCGATCTGTATTTATCTTGTCTTCTCGTACGAATTGAGATGTTCCTCTTCGCGCTGATCCAGTGGCGGTTTCAGGCAGCAGACGGCACCAACCGATTCATTCTTCTACC
Organism: Ixodes scapularis; assembly: GCF_016920785.2. Taxonomy (NCBI): domain Eukaryota; kingdom Metazoa; phylum Arthropoda; class Arachnida; order Ixodida; family Ixodidae; genus Ixodes; species Ixodes scapularis. The sequence continues at coordinate 32,354,241 of NW_024609836.1, read as the reverse complement.
TCGGTGTCGGCTTTTCGCGTTGTGGCGACGGGTCGGGCAGTCAGCGTTGACAAAGCTCTTCATATCAAGATACAATTAACGGGGTATTAACGCACCGTCTGAATTGACATTCCCCGTGTTTCCTCTACACTACCGTCCAACTGACTTCTCACCGCTTCAGACAGGGTCCAGGCCAAGGAGCACGAATGCAGACCGGACAGCCGATACGCGCGAAAGCCAAAACCTCAGTGGCAGCTAGCACCCAGCTCTCCTTCTCAGTTGCCCTCACAGCAACGGTTGCGCCTCGTCTGGCGCGGGACGGTCTTTTTGCAGGTCTTGTCAGTTTGGTCACACCAAGAGCGGTGACGATAGTTTACTTCACCTTACGATGGGCCTCAACAGACAGCACGAAAACCATCGAAACCAATCCAGTGCCTTCTGAGTGTCGCGTGACCCTGCAGTCTCGCTCACGGTGCTGGATTGCCTAGGGTGACTCGTAGCGTCCGCAGCAGTCCATCGCAAGGTGAAACGAAGTATGCAGAGACTAAAGTCAAAGGAAATGAGCGGGAATCCGCTAGCTTGCTTGTAACCCCTGCCCACTAAAACATATAACAAAGAAAACAAGCATCGGAACAAAGACCAAGTAAAAGGCGGACTTACACTACAAATGCAGTATAAAAAAACAAGCCTCGGAGCAAAGTGCAAGAGGAGAAGAGGGAAGTGAATCTTGCTTTGTTTTAATGCCGAAGCAAACCCAGATTTCGTATTCAAAGGAGTGCTCACGAATGAACGTGGAAGGCAGCAGGGTTGGCTGCATGCTAAACAACGCTCCTCGAACTATAAGAAAACAATACCTGATCATCTTGCGGCGGCGCCCAAGTCAACGAGTTATCTGAGCTCTGCGAGTTATGAGTCGCTCCCGCTCCCAGATCTCAGTCTGCGCGCGCGCGTGCATTCTACAGACCGTCGCAACCACAACAAAAAAAGCATGACAAGAAGGACGATGAGGAGTTGTGCATGGCGGTTTCTTTCTTTGCCGCTCCCTTTTTTTTTTTGCTTGGTGCTTGGTTTCTTGTTTCGCTCTTGTGTAACGCCATCGAAGCCCGATGCCTGCGCGTCCGTGAAAGGCGCCACGTTACCCCCCTTTGCTCTTCGATTTGACGCTTGTTTGTAGTATTGCATTTATTCTTTTGCTTATAAGTCTGTTAGGGCTCCACGCGGGCTAGCAGTTTCCTCCTCCTTTTATTTCTGAGCAACTGACTCGTTGACTGGCTCGGTTTAACTGACCGTAAACATTAAAAAAAAAGAAAAAAAGAAGAACCGTGCCCATTCCATTCCCATTCCATTCCGGGCAAAAGGCACCTAATTCCATTCCCATTCCGTTCCACTCAACGCTGCCGCCATTCCATTCCCATTCCATTCCAAGGTCGTGAAAATGCGGAATGATTCCGGAATCATTCCAACTCCGGAGTGTCAACTCCGCAACACTGATCCCCAGCCCTGCCCGAAGAACACACTTCCAACGAAGTGAGCTCGGGGAGCACACTACGCTCGCTTCGGTAGACCGAGTGTGTAATCTCGATAGCAGTGTTCAAGGAGTAGAAATAATGGAAGAAATTAACGCCGCGTAAAATTGGTATTATTTTGCTAGGAGTAATATTAGATGCGCACTTGTTTTCTGTTGGCAAGAGAGTAGTGCATTGTAGAAAAACAAGCGGAGAATCTAGTTTCCAGCCTTGGCCCCTGCGCAACGGGCAGCGACGGCCAGGAGGCACCTGCAAGACTCCGCCAGGAATCTGAAGGTGGCAGGAGAGACGCGATAGGATTGCTTGAAATGGAACTCGCCCAAATGGCGCAAGGTGTCTTCGAATTACCGTTCGTTCCTCTGGAAAGTTCACCGTTCTCGACTGATCACGGTTAGGTTGTCGGCCACGAGGGCGGCTATGGTGAAGGCATCGCCTGCAGCTGCTGATCGATGCCACTTGAAATTCTTGCCTGTGCGTCGGCATCCAGGTCCAGCTGCCTCGCATCTGAAAAAGTTGGGCTCTCACGAAGAAATGTGCCCCAACCACGCGCTTCCACTGTCCAACATCGCGGATATCACGCTCCAGCTCGTCCTCCACACACTCGATGATGTTTCGTTATGGCGAGTGGCGAGTGGCCAGTGGGCTCACGCACACCAGCTTGGAGCACGCGGAGCGAAAGCTCGCGCTGCCGAACCCAGGAATGCTGGGTTCAATCGCTATCTTCTGCACCTCATGTTGTACCGCGAACAAGGATAGAAGCGCGAGCTCATAGCGTTGGGAGCTACTCTTGTGCCGGCTTGTGCCGCCGAGATGGGCCCTACAGCAAAGAGCTCGCGCTTGTAGCCATTCCTACGGTACACCATAAGCTTGAAACAGAGTATAGACGCTTTACACACGCGCCAAATTACAGCCGCCATTGCTGACCTTCTCTTGTCTTACCGAGATGCCGAGCAATTGAAACGCTTGTTGATGATCCTCTACAAAGGCCGATGCTTTAGAAAAGGACTCAGATGAATCTAATATGGCAATAACCTGGCTTGCTATGGTAATGATGAAGTGAAATAAACGAAATAAGAGGAAACAGAAACTGAAGGTCAGTTATGGCGGCGTCCATGCACAGCTGCTGCAAAGCGTCTTATCGTACCTGTGTGCGGACGTCAACGAGGTAGAGGGGCTTAGAGTGATAAACCGGAAGTTCCGAAGTGGCACCCCCCCGGTTGCCGCCATGTTTTACGCAAATGTGACCACTCGTCACGTGACCTCACAAGAGCCGTGACGTCGCAGGTAAGATGGCAGCGCCCAGAGCTGGCGGATGCGAGTTTGTTCGGTGAGCGGCAGCCGCGATGTGCAGCGGCTTTCCGACGATTTCGGGCTTTTTCGTGCTCGCTGACGCAGGTATATTGTGAAAATATGAAGGATTGAGACTTTATACCCTTTTTGCGCAAGATCGCTCTGGATCATATGGATATTAACACCTGTAAGACAGCATCAGCCGTATCGCCGTACCGGTGCTCGGATTCCGGGATGTATTCGAGGATCGATAGAACTTTGAGTGCTTTTAGCATGAAATTTTCGCGTTCTCTTAGCTTTGTTTGAACATTGAAATGGCTATGAATCGACGCGAAAGGTATACGTCGCGTTAGGGCCTAGGGGAAGTTGTTTCAGGCCTGCGTCACCGAATAACCATAGCAACTTTTAACGAGCAAGCTCCTGCGCCCTTTGTGCTAATCGGCGATTCTACATTCGATCGCCTTTCTTCCTTTTTTGGTGAGTGCGAAGTGCACACTCATTTTCAGCTACGAGGATGACGTTTTATTGAGTGTGGGGAGGAATAAATCGTTGCAGGCACCTGCTTCAAAGCTATTCGACTTGCAATAACAACAACTGTTTTGGTGTATGCATAGATTAACTGCACCTTTTTTCTCTTTCGTAGGATTTATTGCAGCAATACTTTTTTTTCATCAAAACTGCATTGTATTAGTCAGTCAATTATTTACTTGGTCTAATTACCTGGATAAGATGATTCATATTTGTTCATCCCTTGCCTGAAGAGCAGTCTTGTTGAAAAATGTTGACCATTCCTTTCGGTCTCTTCAATAGCCTTTTTTTGAAAAGTGTGGGTTGTCTATACTTCGTATCATTGTAACCTGGAAAAGGACAACCGCCACAGCCCCCTCGAGCCAATCAGAGAGACAGAGCGAAGGTGTGTGACAAATCTGTGCAGACAAGCACTCTGAATGACATGTTGTCATGTGCCTCTCTCCAACGTGCATATTGGCTCACCGAGACTGTAGCCTTTGCTGTTGGCCAAATTGTGATGAAACAAATTACAGTAGCTACTACTCTAATTACCCCAGGCTTTCATACTTTGGTCATTTGTTCGACAAGAATGTTACGTCCGCTATCACTGTGAACTCGGCTCAGCACCCATTGGACTCGAATGCTGCATTAGCATTTGACGTGGACTGGGGCCCATTTGTGTGCTTTACACCGAAAAAAAATGGCAACAGTTGTGTTGCTTGATGGGTTTCTACAAAGGGTCTACGTATAGGAAGTGTCCTGCTATATAACAATGCATCAACACATACGATTAAGGTATATGCTCAGAGGTGTGTTCAGGAAAAGTGGAATGAGTGCAGCCCAATGCAACAAGTCTGCCAGTCTGGTATGTCCCATCAATTAATATTGAAGGGTCAGAGATGCGAGTGTCCTCAAAAGGACCTGCGCGTGTGGTGAACACAATTCTTGGTGTATAAACTCTCAAGGCATAAAGGCAAGCGGAAATAGGTTTATCTGGTTAGTGTATCAAATGTTTACTTCCACTGCATTACATAATTATTGATTCTTAGTTAATGGTTCTAGAACGAGTTCTTTCTGCGACAGTCTCTTGTCAGGCGTTCAATCGTAATACCTGTGAACCTTGTTGTGGGATGACGCTCCAGGCACGTCGGTGTTCAGTTTGGTTGGGTAGCAACTTTAACCGACTGATGCCGTCTTGTAATCATACGTCATGTGCGCCTACTGACATCTGATGCACTGAAGCTGCAGGGCTGGCTTCTAATCCGCAAAATTTTCCTGGTAGTTTTCTGCATCAATGCAGCAAGCTCGGGCATGTATTGGTTACATGGCTGTGCCTTTTGCTGTACCGTTGACTTGATAGCTGGCAACAATGTTTGCTATCCAAGCCATTTCACTTCCATTTCGTAATGGAGATTTATTGTGCATCCCACGACCACTGCAACTTGTGCAAGTCTTGTGTGGCAAAGTGAAGTCTCGTGATGCTTGCAGTCCACTTTTGAGAGAAACCAACCATTCTATTTCTTAAGGTCACTAAGCGGCATTCTCCCTCAAAGTTGGAAATTGTGTGCTTCATGGCGTGGACACAGATAATTAGTGTCAGCAAATTATTAGGTATTGTCCTCGGGCGACAACCGACACCAGATCCACTCTCCTTGCATTGCCGCTCACCTGCTTTGTCGTGCTTACCTCCCGTCCAGATGAAGTAAATCACGAGCTTCGGGGTAATGTCGGCACCAGGGACAAAGACCGCCGAAGATAATCCTCAATCTTCCCCGAACGCTCGTCAAGACGTGGTCGAGGGTCGTTCGGCACGAACCCTTGCAAGCCAATTCCTTGGTACGGGCACTTCCAGTAGACAAGGTCGGCCTCATGCAGTGGTAGCAGAGTGGTTTTCGGTTGGCCATTCGCAGTACCTCCGTCTTCCTCGGTGTACTTTGTTCAGCGTGGACCTACACTGGTTCTTCTCGATATTGGGAATGCTTCGGCATTGGGGTATTTCGTTGAATTGGCATTGAATAGTAACAGGTAGCCGGTGGTGGTCGTTGTGACTTTGTGGCATAAGTCGCCCTCGTTTCGTCAGATGCCGCTTCGCTCGAAGAAGTCTCCAGTTGAAATGCCTGTCAAACTTCTGAAAAAATCTCGGCGATCAAGATTAAAGCCGGGCAACTGATGGCAGGAACTAGCTTCCTTATCTCCTCCCGGACACCGTTGTGAATGATGTCACGGATGCCTGGGGGGCTGACGTCGAAGTTGCAGCTGGACGACTTGAGTGTCGCGACGTTGGGGCGTTTTTAATAGTGACGTGCTCGGGCCTGCAGTGTGCATTCAATGTTGGAAGCTGCATTGATATGAACCCTTCGACTGTTGTCGGGGGGTTGCGGACAAGGCTGCTGAAGGTGTCCCTCACATGAGGAACATGGGATTCTTAGCTTCTCGTCTTCTGTAGCATCAGGGTTGGCGTGGGTGCTCGATCAGAAGCAAAACATCCTCCACGAAGGTGGTGACGCTCTCGTTGGGGCCGTGTCCTGGACAGAATCGGGAATTCGGCTCTCTCTTGTCAATGTTGGCTGATGAACATGCACTTCAGCTCGGTCTTGCAAACTTCCCACGACGTTAAGGAGGATTCGTGGTTCTCAAACCAGTGCCTCACAGTTTCTTCCACGAGAAGTATAGGTTCTGCAGGAGCTGGTTGTCCATCTACCCACTGTGGCGGGTGACACGGTCATATTGTTCAATCCAGCCCTCGACGTCTTGTGCATGTTGCGTGAAAGGGCATCGGAGTGCGAGGTGCGACGGGCATGCAAACGATGGTGGTAGCGAACGTGGTTTGCTGCGACAGGGTTGTCATTGTTGGCTTAGTCAGCTTCGGTTTTTCTGGCAAAAGACCTAATTACGTTGGTTCTTGCTGGTAGCAGCGCCTGGCTTGGATTTCAAGTTCTTCGTGGTGTATTTCCGAGTTTCGCCCTTGTGGTACTCGCTCCTCTTGCAATTTTGCTGCTGGGCTCGGGATAGGACTTGGTTCACGGCTCGCCGGGGGTTTAAGACTCGGGATAATGTGCCACCCGTGTCTTGTTATCGGGCAACTCGGCTGAGGAGCCGCCAGGGTACACACAGAGTGAAGGGCTATGGGTAAAGTGCGCAGCACCTCCACCAGAACATACAATGACAGCTGAGCATGGCCTGGAACTTTCCAGAATAGTAAATATTGATAGAAAATAGGACTGGAGCAAGCATCCGAGACAATATAACAAAACAGACAGAAAAGAGACTATCCTGACCACTAAAGAAGCTGCACTGCTTTAGTGGCATTCTGTCCGAATAAATCCTCTCCTTCGGTGTCTGGCGACTGCCGTGGACGAGCTGAACTGAAATCGATGTGAGACCACTTTTCTGGTAATGAGCCGCTGCAGACTGCCGTCGCAAAGCGGCGTGAATGGGTGGACTGGGTAGGTAACGCGCGCGATGAAATGTCCACACAGCTTGCAATTCGCGTAACGAGTGTTGAAACTTTGGTTTCGACGAAACGTGCGACAGACCAGCGGACTCAATACCAACTGCAACACCTGTGCTCAGTGAAGGTGCACGTCTACGCCAGAACAATTTAGTAGGCAGCACAGCATCACCTAAAGCACGGCACAGGAACTACCAGCTTGAAGGCAGCTCTTCGGCGCGCCGCACACTTGTGCTTCGTAAAAGAGCACGTCTACGCCGAAACAATTTGGGAAGCAGCACAGTATCACTTAGCACGGCACGGGAACTACAAGCGGCAAGGCAGCTCTGCGGTGCACCGCACAACCAAAGTGAGCCTTCGGGCATTTGAACGAAGCGACACCACGATTGCACACTGCCAAGCACGACTCACACAATTTCCGTCGCTAAACTGTAGTGTATCCATACATTGCACACGCTTTACTGCAGATCTCGAAGGTTCCGACGGTCGACGAGAGCACAGAAACGTCGCCTTAAATTTTATCCTAGCGGTATCCGAATCAATCCGAGGTGCGAGCAACGTAGGGCAGATTGTCTCTTCCGTGGCAATATCGCCGTCGGTCACCAGCGAAATGCACACCGTTCCTCCGTATTTTCACCTTGTACCTACGTCAGACACCACGCTGAACTCTGAAGTCGCTGTCGACCGGCCTCATATGACGGCTTCTGCGCCTGAAATCAACTCGCCGAGACGAATGACAACCAACAAAGCATCCGACAAGCTCCGGCCCAGCTGGGGCCAGCCGCTGCATGGGCGCTGCCATCTTTCCTGTGACGTCACGCATTTGGTTCGGTCATGTGACGAGTGGTCAAATTTGCGTACAATGGCAGCCGCCTTATGGGGGTCACTTTCGAGTGCAGACCGGAACCCCGGTTTATCGCTCTAAGCCCCTCTACCTCGTTGGCGGACGTGTATCACTGGCGTGTAATGGCTGATCGTAATGATTAAATTGGATTCACATTTGGATCAAAGCTCGTTATTTAGCGTAACAATGTGTGGTAACGTGTTTCTAATAAGACGACAAGGTTATTTATGAAAAAAATGCGCATGCACTGTAACATTTTGCGTGCCCATTGCTTACCCATCGTTATTGCCATCATTTTGGAGTGACACTAAAGGTCTGTTCACACGGTGCATCTTTTAGGCGCGCAACAGTTTCGCGACACCCAAGTTTCGCGAAATGTGCTCGTTCACACGTACCGCTTCACGTGCAACAACGATGACGTTTAGACTCGCGAAAATAGTTTGCGTGTTGACCATAAAGTGGCGCTTCAGTTCAAAGCCAACATCATCATCATCACCATTAGCCATTCAGCGTCGTGTTCTCCATCTCCCGCCACATTCTAAGAGTCAAAACGCAGGCGAGCTGGTGAACAATCATAATTAAGAAATAAAACCTTAAGACAAGGAAACAAAAAGGGACATACACACCACCGTCTTAAAACCAGCACAGCATACAGCTGTCATTTACTTCCATTTACTTAATTTACTCTTAAATTGTCATTTAGTAGTTGTTGAATTGTCATTTACTGCCATTTACTTTATTTACTGTTGAATACGTATAATTTGGATGGAGGTTGACAAAGAAGAAGTCTGTTGTGAAAGTAAATGAGAGCTATACGGTGTGCTGGTTTTGAGACGGTACTGTGTACGTCCCTTTTTGTTTCCTTGTCTCAAGGTTTTATTTCTTAATTATGACTAAAAATAGACACGAATTATCATCATCACCAATTACGTCTTCGTCCATCGCTGGAGTTTTTTCCGATATGCTACTCACTTTTTCTTCAGTGGTGCTTGACGTGCTTACGCAAGCGCCGGCAGTATCCATCGTTCGTGGTTTCGTTTTTTTTTTGTGTTTTTTTTTCGGATTTGGCTTGGCTACAACACCGACAGTGAAGTGGTCTTCTCAAACAGCTCGCTCCCCCCTCAAAGGCCACGTGAGAGCGTTTCTGAGCGGCCATTGGCGGCGCTCTCAGAATGATTGACAGGACTCGGCAAAGTTTCAGCAAAAGCTCGTTCCAGAAGCGAGGTGTGCGCGCAACTTTTTTTAGATGCGCGCGTCCATTTCGGACTCGTTCAGACGGCGCAACCGTTTCACGAAACTACGTTTCGCGACACTGGATGCGCGAGAAAAATGCATCGTGTGAACGGGCCTTAAGTTTTCCCGTGTGGCACCAACACACTTGGAGTGTGTTTCGACGGGTTGAAGTGCACTCGCTTGTAGTGACACTAAACTAGCCCGTCTGACGGGGGTATTACCTTGTCTGACCAAAACCGCGAATTGAAGAACAAGCGGCATCGCCCTAGACGAGGCTAGATGGTTCATTTTCAGCGTCGTAATGTCGACCTGCATGTATATTCTCATCACATTATCATGTTCACTAGACGCGGCACCGCGGACCTCCATGCATGGAACGGGCTGCTGCCTTTCCGCGGTGCCGCGGCTCTCCAGAGCCAAATAAATAAAGTCTAACACTAAAGACCTCTTCCCCAGGCCACGAACGAAAATGATTCTCGTGTATAAAACCACTTCTCGTTGCGTGCTGATAAGAGCAAGCGAGCACGCGGTCGTCGTGCACCCGCACCTAATAGCGCAACTTCGAAAACACGTGCGAAACGCACGTGGTTACCAACGCCAACCAAGACTGGTGTGCCTAGATTTGAGAGTGCTTCCAGCTGTTTTTTCGGGGTCACGTGGCTGATGGAGGAGCGTTTGCCACACGAGCTGCGAGCATGAGGAGGCAAAAGCGTCCGTTGTCGGGTCGGTCTGGTTCTTTGCAAGCTCCGACACTCAATCCGCACTCATCACACGACAATGCAGGCATGTGCAGAAACCCAGCGTTTTCTTTTTTGTCTTTTTTTAAGCTGCTAGGCTATTTTTGAGCTACATTTTTTTATATAACATCTTCTGTAATGGGTTTGTTGCATACTGGGCGAGGGTCGTGGAGCCAAAAAAACAACCGCATCTCCACGGGGTGAATGATCTTGATTGGGGCGAAGCTTTGGTGGTGCTTGTCTGCGTAGACGCTGAGCCGCAGCATGCCGAGCCTTTCGTTCGTTTTCATCCATGTCACGCTGCGGTCAAATGCTCAACTGCGTATATAATCACGTTCCATACCACACATTCTCTTTCTGACATGGATGAAAACGAACGAAAGGCTCGGCATGCTGCGGCTCACCGTCTACGCAGACAAGCACCACCAGAGCTTCGCCCCAATCAACATCATTCACCACGTGGAGATTCGGTTTTTTTTTTTTGCCCTACACGAGCACGGGAGCACGGGAGCACGGGAGGATACCCCTTAAGGTGTATCCACACGACGGACCGGGCCGCGGACCGATTGATCACGTGATGCGCGGCCCGCGGGTCGCCCGGCTGCAATGAGCATCCACACGGCGGACCAAAAGAGCAGACGACAGAGCAAACGGGCCGGTCTAACCCTCGGCCTCACAGCTCCGCCAAACGCATGCAGCGAGCTGCTTTGAGGCTATTTGTAACGAGCCAAGATGAAGGTTGAACGAAAGAGACGTTTGGCCGCGGTGGCCCTGGCGTTGACTATTGAGGGCAAGGAGGACTTAACTGAATAGAAAAGGGCATGTATCTATTGTCCCACACAGCGGGGAATTGCTCCACGAGCGCGAGGCAGTAAACAGTTGCATCGTCGTAACATGCCGCCATCGTCGCACAACAAAAGGTTCCTCTTTTTCGTCTTCAACAGTTGGCGCCAAAAGAACACGACTTTGGATTTGGATTCCAACTCAAACGACAAAAGTCAGCTTGTTGCCAGACTTAGCGCTTCAATTATACTAAAAACGCCGCGGTCCGCCGCCAAGGTCCGGGCGAGAAAAGCGCCTGGCATTTCTCACAAGCGCGGGCCGCGGACCGCCGACGGACCTCAAAAACAGGTGACGTAAGATCACGTGATGCGCGGTCCGCGGACCAAAACAGCAATTTGGTCCGTCGTGTGGATACACCTTAAATAGCCGATTCACACGACGGACCAAATCGCGATTTTCGTCCGCGGACCGTGTACCACGTGGCCGGCACGTCACCGATTCCTGCGATCCGCGCCTCCTCCGCGGAGGCGCGGACTGATAAAGTCGAGCGCCTTTTTCACTCGCGGACGTTTGGCGGCAGACTGACTTGGAAAGCATTTCGTCTGGCAACGGTACATGTTTTTCTTGGTATTTTGCTTCTGTGCGTTCAAAACAAAAATGGCGCGTCGTTGCGTTTTGTACGTTTGTTGGTTCACTTTGTCGTACGATTCTTGGTTCCACGCGTGAGAAAAACTCCAGAAACTTTGTCCGGCTGACGCGACGCAGGTTCCGGTGCTCCTCCGGGTTCGTGTCAAGAAGCTCCCGTCAAAACTAGTCTAGGACGCCGCGATAATTCTTGCACGTCCAATCAGGATTTCACCGAGCAAGCCCTCTCTTGTGGATGTGGTGTGCTTGAGTGTTGTGCACGAGCGCGGAGTGCGTGAAGGCATCTCCAAACGCCCCTCCGCGAGCATAGAAGTTCGTCGCGTCTACGCCGAAGCTTTCTCGGGCAGGATCATGCCTGTGTCACTGTCATGCTTTGGGTTAGTAAAGTTAGTGGCGCTTCGCGCGAAGCCTGTCCCGGTGTTTTGTTCTCGATCTGTACGTAGCAGCGGCGTACGATTCTTTATCGCGGTAGCAACCGTCGATTTCTCTCTTGGACAACGGTGCTGCTGTGCGATGTTGGAGTTTCGCGGCACTGTGGGGTGGCGAACAGGTTCGGTCCGCCCTCGTTGGCGACTGCTCGTCGTCTCCCTCGTGTGGATGCGCTTGGGAGACGGACGAACCGCGGATATGTCGTCACGTGATCAATCCGTTGGCGGATCAGTCCGTCGTGTGAATCGGCTATAATGGGGTATCCACACGAAGGAGAAATCCGCCCCTTTCCTCCGCGGAGCGGGCATCACGTGAGACGTACGTCATCCCTTTTTGACGCCTCGCGGCACGTTTTCCTCCGTGGCGGAGGCGCGGAGGCTTTGTGCTGACAGCACGAAAGCTCCGCAAGTGCACGCGGCGGAGCCGGGGACGGAGTTTCCCGGGATGTTGACGTCACGACATCCGTCCGCGGTGTTCTGCTTCGTGTGAATACCCCTTTAGCAGATGACTTTGCAGGTGACCAGCGAAGGCGAACGATGGACACAGATCAGAATCGATTTCTGTGTAAGCGATCGGCTTCGAGTTAAGTTTGAGCCGCACGTTGACCCAATCGTCCTGTCCAATCTGAATCCAGCGTTGGCCTTCGTTGTTGACGACATCTACCAGCACTACGGCTTTGTTATCTAGGAGGTGTTAGGTCCTGTAATCGCGCTCCTGGTCACCTGTTCTTTCTCGCCTTTGGTCGAGGCCACCTAGAGGCAAGACCGTAGCGCTTGGAGGAATGACGTCAGCAACGTCAGAAGTAGGAGGCAATCCTGGAAGTTGGGGTTCTCCTTAGGCTTCTTTTTTTTGGGTTTCTCCACTTTTCTAATCTTCTTTCTTTCAAGAGAATCGGCTATTCGAACCTCGTGATAGTCGTAGTACCGTATTCAAAATGTTGCGAAATGTAATTTTTAATTCACCCGTTTGGTATAAGTTTGTGTTTTATAATAAAAAGCTTGCCATATCTTTAATTTATTCTTGAGATTGGGATTGCAGGTTTGTATATTATCTACAACGAAATAAACGAAACTACCGCTTTGGCCCAAAGGCAGACTGTTGTCGCGTGGCTGCCGCCATTGGGCTCGAAAGTCGAAATCGCATGGATGTCGACATGGGATATTCAATCGTTCCCTTTTGTGTAACCATTCGATTGTTTGTGAGATTCGAGTGTCACAACAAAGAACGTCGAGGCGCTGCAGAAAAAAATGGATATGCATAAAAGTCACCGGCGAGCTTAAGCACGACTATGTCTTCGGTTATGGAATGCGCTGTCGGCTTCTAAAAGGGGTTTCCGTTATGCAGCGTTCTTGGCTTGCTCTTCGGTTAATGGCATGTGTACGTCCGCGGCTCTCGCTTCTCAGAAGTGCGCCAAAGAGCGGCGAGAAGTGCACTCAGTGAAACTAACTAGCCTCTTAGAAGAGTCCACGAATGCGAGAAATATTGCGAGACTTTCGAGTACTGTCGGTGTTTAACACAGATATTAAATCGAGCATTACGTTACTTAAAGCGATATTCGAAGGTTCAGGAAATTCCCACACACCTACCGTAGCGACTGGACCGTATAGAGGGGCCTCAACTGTATTTTTAGTAATGAAGTTAAATTATGTTTTGGCGCAATGTTGGCGCAAAATCAACGTATTTTAGTGAAATGTAGGAAGACGTAGCGCGGTAAACACCTTGGCTCAGTTCGGAGCCAATGGTGCAGCAATCACATTAGTGCGAGCGACGAGAGCGCGTTCTTGTTGGGTCTCGACAGCAGTTCACCGCGCTTCAACGCAACTGTGTGTACAAACTTATCGCGAATGCTGTTCGAAATATTCTGCAGCCGTCTGACTCAAGTAAACGCATTGTGCTCAAGCGAAAATGTGTGTATGAAGGACGGGTCAAACGGCAACCGCGACACCAGTGCCGGAGACGTTTCTTCGCTGCCTGCTAACGGTGAAGCGAACTCAACGGAGCTATCATTCTCTAAAATCTATGAAGGACTAGAAGGCTGAATCGAGTACTCCAATACTGAAGTCGTACGCTCATAAAATTCGCGAAGAGTCATGTGTTTCTCTAATTAAGGTGCCACCACACCGTGCAGGCGTTTTGCTTATTTTTTTTAGAATTTATTACTTTATATATCAAATCAAAGTGGTCTTGGCCCATACTTTAATGTCTCAATATTGCGTTTATTGTTACTTGTTAGTTTATTATTTATATTTTAACAGACATTATGCTGGATATAATATATAAAAAAGTAAAGAATTATTTTTAGAAAGAGGGCATATATTAAAATAAGATATAAAGTTAAAAAAGAACTTTCCTTGTGCCATAAAACTGAATCCCGTTAAATAATGAAACTTACGAGACGTTAAATTACGAAGTATCTTTCGATATGCATTTTCTAGAAACTAAATATTGCTAGATTGCACGGAAGGTTTAGTATTCAATAGAGAGTTGTAGAATAGGGGGCCCCAAATCTTGGGGGCCCCAACGAAATAGGGGCTCACCACTGCGCGTGCGCAGAGCCCAAACTCGGTTTGGGGTTTTGGGTTGGCGCTCGTCACCAACGCAGGATTCGGGGAAGAGCGTGGGGCCCCGAAATGCTTGGGGCCGGGTTGCGTCGGCAAACATGACGGCGCCCTTTCCGCTCGCTTCAGAGCAAATTCGTCATGGTCGCTGCAGTATTAGCAAATTTCATCTGCCAATGAAGAGTGGAACCGGCTTTCGCTTTGCGAAAGCTTTACTTTGTCTTCCTCAAGTCGCAAAGAATGAGCGGGGGGCTCGCCCTATTTTAAATATCGTCCCTGGTTCTGGCCGTTCCTAAGCCTAAAGAGACGCGGTAACCGTTGACATGGCAACGCATTGCTACTCTGTGGCTCCGGGTGGATTTCGTTCGGGGCACGTAGAGCACTGTATAGCTCCTACGGAGCAGAGTAGCGCAATCCTTTGATCTGCGTGTTTCGCCGAGAACATGGCCGACAGCACAGCCCGACGCGAGTCACGTGGTACTGAGGGTTCCAGGAGGGGACCCGCCCTATGGGAGAATACATGGAAATCGACTCAACACGACTGATTAAAAAATAAACGCCAAGTTCACACTTTTCGAAACTAGTCTGTCGTGAAGTTGGTTAAGCACTAAACACTTTATCAAAGTTTTCATAATATCGGATGCCTTTTAAAAATTTGAGAAGGCAATTTCCAAGGCAATGGCGTTTGAAGCAGACGATTTTTGTACGCAGCGGAGATGGACTTTTAGGGTTGGCCGGAGCGGGTCACGTGGACGGTGCGACGTCTCCGTGACGTCGCCGCGTCGTCTGCTGCGTGATGCCGCTCAAACAATTAAAAAAAAAAAATTACGCCCTTACATGGCACGCAACTTAGCGTAAATTATTCTAAAATGTTTCTTTATTATGTCAAAAACTATTGACGTTCCGTACATCCCCACAATATTGAAGAAACAGCGATTTTCTCACGTTCCCCATGCATTTCTGATCGGAGTTGGAAGCCCCGGGCGTTCGCCGCTATAGTTTGTTTCAGCTTATGTGCGAGCGAAGCCAACGCTACAAGCGCGAGCATGCTGCTTGTGACAGCGACTGTAGTGCACGAGCGCACGTGCGAAGCAGGAACGCTCAGAGCGTTGGGCTCGCGCTTGTAGCTTTGACTTCGCTCGTACATAACGTGAAACAAAGTATAGTCACCGAAAGGGGGCGTTCTAGATTGCGCTACTCTAGAGTGCCTTCATACACACGCGCGCTTTTGCTTGAGTGGTGACATCTCAGACATTTTCACGCCCAATCGTTTTTTTATGCATTTTGAAGTGCGCGCAATACGGTGTTACTCAGCTCGAGCGCGCAGCTTTGGCTAATGCATAGACGCCATTTTGTCGCCCAAGTCACGCACCGAGTGCGCGAGTGTGTCATGCGCTGGCACATTCAGTGCAACAATGGATGTCTTCACCCTGAGACAGACAGACATGTAGGCACCCTACGCTACTCTGCTCCGAAGGAGCTACATAGTGCTCTAGGGGCACGATACCTGCAGCTTCAATGTCGCTCCAGCTCAGATCTAAATAGAGCACCTACTCGAAGAGTATGCTCGCTCGCGTTCGTTCTCAGTTTCGGCATAGTCGAAGGCTTAAATCTTCGGCGAAAGACGGTCAAAGCGCATACGAACACCCAAAAAATCTAAGAAGGAGCGCCAAATTAGAACGGGCTACGGATTGGATTGTTTTGGCTGAATACAGCCAACAACATTTATACTGATTTTAGATTGTCTATTGTTTTAGCAGGCTTGATTGGGGTTTACTTTAAATATTATTTGTAAACAAATATAATTGGTAAGCGCATATGTTCTACGTTTTTTTTTTAATATTTGTCCCTTTTATTATTACGCTCGTTAGCCGCATTGGCGCTGCAAGCGGGAAATGTAAGCGCTCTGCGCTGCGTTGCGAAACCCATATTCTATTAGCCGTTGATAACAACCTTGTTGCTTTTGGGTTCCCCAATTTCTTAGGGGAACCCAAACTTTGGGGGCCCCTATTCTAAAACTCAATAATCTCAAACATTTCCCGTGCAGTTAAGGCAAATCACAGTTTTCATAAATCAAGCACAGATGGCGACACATGTTCGATAGCTTGATTTACATTTGCCGTCGTGTGCCGCATGGAATGCCACATGAGAGAACGGCGCTAGAGGTCTGGTCATTAGATGCCGGGACGCCCACAGTGAGCGAACCCGCTACGTTAGAACAAGCGTTAGGCTGCGGGTAAACTAGAGCTGCTTTTGCGCGCGTTCCACTGTGCATCGCTATGCTGAGGTAAAATGTACGCCATGAAAGAGATTCCGGCGGTTGCTATTCCACCATCTTCGTATCTTTCACCTCGACCAGCGGGTTGACGGCCTGCTCAAAGCCCTTGAGGAAGCTGCTTATGGCCTCACTACGCAGGTCCAACAAGATCTCGGAGGGGTTGGCCGGGTTCAACACAAGAGTGAAGAGGTGCGGCTTCATGTCTTTGACCTGTTCGTCGAACTTTTTCCAGTGCTGCCGTTGCGCCGTTGCGCAACGGCAGCACTGCCGTTGCGCACTGCCGTTGCGTGGCACTGCTGCAACGGCAGCAGTGCCACGTAGCTGCCGTTGCGGGGGTTCCGGTGCCGGAAGATGAAATGCAGCTTGTGGTCCGTGCCGTATTTGTCGGGCCTTAACATGATGGTGTATGGGGCATTTGTTGTGGAACTGACGCAGGTCTCCGTTTTCCTCCATGCCAGGAAGGACCTTCACATAGGCATTACCGCAGTCCTGGCCCTTGGGGAACCGTATAATTTAAGACAAACCCCCAAGACTGGGGGTAAAGATAAAGGACAACACAACACACAGAGACTGAAATATTGGACTCTGTGCGTTGTGTTGTCCTTCGTCTTTTCCCCATTTTGAGGTGTTTGTCGGAAATTATGTTGAATCTTCACCCAGTTCGTTTGCGCCCTAACTTTTCTTAGAACTGCACCTGGTACTGTAGCGCAAGGGGCTTGTGCTCAAACACGTAGGGATCATCCAACATGGCGGCGAGGGCGTGGTGGCGAGCCTTGGTCTTGAGCACCAGGCCCAGGTCTCCACGCAGGTGGTTCTGGGCAGCGGCCTCCACCTGTCATTTTCCATCGCACTTGGCCATGCTGTCTTCTGTGCCGTCCTTGGTTGTCTCCAACAGGACCCGTCGGTCCTTGAGAGCGTCTAGGTCGTCGAAGTGCTCCGCTATATGGGCAAACTACACGGGCTTGGAAATGTTCTACATTGCGTCTTCAACTGTCTCTCCCTTGAGGTCCTTGGCTTTCTCCCCTTCACTCAGGTGCCCAGAGGTGCAGAACCAAGTCGAACTACATCGCCTTGTCGGTCCTTCACGTCGTGCGCCTCGCTGATAGTGGTGCTGCTTCGGCACCCTAATGGTGTATTCTCACGGCGGACATGTCCCCGGACAAGTTCTTACAAAATCGGTGACATCACCTTTTTTTGCGGTTCGAAATCCGCGTGTTCAAGGCGAAAAAAGCATGCAATACTCATGTTCCCTTACAATCGAGAACCGTCATCGTGGTCATTTTCTCGTGCTCTGTAGTAAAGCACGATGGCCACCTCAACTACCACATCCACAGGGAGGCCAGGGTCAGTGCAAAGGCCTTGAAGGGCAGCTTTGCATCGCAAGGGACCTTTTACAAGTGGCAAGTGACGTAGTTATATGATCAGGTACAGCGTTGTACCATTAGTGCTCCGAACGCCTGCATGGTTCCCTCTCGGGACCGCCACTATGGCAGCTGCACCTATGATGAGGGACAAAAACAGCCGCAACATCAACCCTTCGCGCTCGTCCACAAACTCCATTTAAACCATCGTCACAATTTTATTTATTTTTTACTTAACTTGTACAATAGAAATTTATTATCTTTAGACGCGGCACCGCAGGCCTTCGCGGTATGGGCGACTTGCCTTTCCGAAGCGTCGCGGCTTTCTTGAGCTTAAATAAATATATATCAATATTCTATATGACCATGATAATGATAATGATTATTTCCAGCTCTTTTTTTTTTTTTATCGGGCGGTCCCATGGTGTCTGGGACTTGGCTTGCGGAGTTTACGTGGCCCCTTTTCTGAATCGTTAGCATTGAATTCTCTCGCCGCCTTTTGGTGTTTTCCAACCACTCCCTTGCTTTACCCTCCGTTGGCCTTCGGCGTGGCGTGAGCGCCGTTGATGGTACCGGTTGGAGTTCGGCGCACAACAAACAGTACGACATGTTTGAGCGTTTCATCTGCTTAACCAGAGACTCGACATACTGGTGATAGTAATGTATGGTTGTAGTGCCGATGGTACTCTATCTGCGTTCGTAGCGCTCCTACACGCGCCTCGGAGAGCCTGCCCAGAGTGTTGTCATAGAGGCAGATGTCGCTGAAAATTCCTTCATTCATCAATAATAAACATGCGACGTCGATTTTGACTGAGCAGTCTCTGCCCACCGAAGCGCCTTCTCTTCTCTCACCCTCGTCCGGATCTCCCGCTCCCAGTTGTCATCAGGTGTGGTAGTCACTCACAGGGGCTGCAAAAAAGCCGTATTTCCTGGAAGATGCTGCTGGTACAGCCGCATTTTCCAGGAAGTCTGCACCGCTGTTATATTCGTGTAAACAGTTTTGTCCCACCGGCTGCGATTCATGAGCGGGAGACGGCTGTCATAGGTAATCTTGCTAATTGCTTCACTGTGATCACATGGAAAAATAAAATCGCCAACTACTCTGCTCGTGATCAATTATCAAATTTTCGACGTATTGGGGGTTCTGATATAGTTTTGTGGTGTCACCCGAGGGACAATGGTCCCGGCAAAGTGGGAGTCGTAGATTTAAAATGTGATCACGTGTTGCAAGTCTATGACAAAGCCTTCACACGACGTCTTCGATAAAGACCGCTCAGTGACCTGAGTGGTCCGGTTCACTGCTTGAGGGACGAGTCTTCAGACTTCGTCTGACAATAGGAAGTATTCACTGGACGCCAAATTTGAGTGCGATGTTTAGAGCGCATGATTGATTGATTGAAACGTTTATTTGAAAGACCACGCCTCTGGCTTGTGGGCCTCGTGTGGCGTGGGGGAAAGGGAAAAGGGAGCTAGCGATGACGATGGATCAGATGTACCGTCCGATCCCGGAGGACCGGAGGTAGGAGATGAGGGATGAAAAGACGGCTGTTCTATCCGCGGGTTCTGAGGACTTCGGGTGGGCCCATTCCCATAGGGTCTTCGGTCGAAGGGAAGGTGGCAGGTTGTTGATCGCCGCCGCCCGTTCGTTTGACGTCTCTGGACAGAACCATACAAGGTGGTCACAAGTCGCGGGGACGCCGCAGTGGGGACATCTTGGGTCAGGTCCTGTGTCCTCCTGGTCTGTTGGCCTGTGGAATTTGGCAAGCCAAACGGGAGTTAGCATAGTGCGAGTTTGAAGTCTGTGCAGGGCCACTCGTTCCCATCTTGGGAGCCCTCGAGGGATCGGATGGGGGTTAGCAGGGAGGAGCGCAGCAAGTCGCGCCTTCCGGGCATTTCTTTCTTCTTTTTTGATCTCATAGAGGTCGAAGACTACTTTGCTTGAAACATCTCGTTGAACGGGCGAAGGGACCGGGCCTTGTGAGGGCTGAATACTTGCTTTTAGCAGTGCCCTCGCGGCCCCGTCCGCCCGCTCGTTCCCCGGAATGTTGGCGTGGCCAGGAATCCACGCGATGGTGATCTTCTGTTTAGCCACGGCGAGGCGAACCAGTTCCCGGATGTGCGCAACCGTAACGTTGCACGTGCTCGACTGCCCAAGTGCGCGCACTGCCTCTTGGGAGTCTGTGTATATGCGGGTTTCACTGATTTCTGGGCGTGGCATGGTCGTGGCCGTTTCCACTGCGAACAGAATCGCCAGGAGTTCTGCCATGCAGGTGCTTCGTGTACGTGAGGTAAGCTGGGTGCTCGTCTCGTTGCGAGTAGGTGAGTGCCATGCTATTGCAGTTCGGCCGCTATCGTCCCTCGCTGCATCCGTGTAGAAGACTTCTACGTGTTTGAGGAACTGCGTGATTTCCTTGTTATGAATAGCCGCTTGCGTGGCTCGTCTCTCGGGGCGATCAGGTCCTTCGTGACTTGGAAGGGGTTTGGCAGGGGTGACTGCCTCCGCGTTCCAAGGTGGAGTTGGTGTCGGCATGAGCGGGCCGTTGATGAGGTGGGCGCGACCACTGGACGTGAGTATGATTCGACCGTGAGGAGTGCGAGACAGCCGTTGAGCTTGGCTCACCCGCATCTCATCGGCGATATCACGGATAGTATTCATTTGAGCGATGCTCTCGAGTTGGTCTACCTGCGTGAAGCGGGGAAGTCCAGTGACAACTCGCATGGCTGCTCGTAACATGGTGGTGAGTGCAGCTTCTTGTTTCTTGGTGAGACGAAGATAATTAAGTCCGTACACCACCTTAGAGATCAGGATGGTACGGACGAGGCGTCGAAGGAGGTCGTCCTGTGCGCCCCATGCCTTGTTTGAGATGGCCTTGAGTAAGTTTAGGCCTTCTTTCCACTGTGACTTCACCTGCCGGAGCCATGTGATAGCGCCGCCTTTGCGGTCGAATGTGACTCCTAGAATTTTGATAGAGTCGGTCTGGGTAATAGGGACTCCATCCACCTGCAGTTGAATGTCTGTACGGGCTCTCCGGCGTCGGCCGGGAATGACCATATAAGTGGTCTTCTCCTTTGATAATTCGAGGCCTGATTGGAGGGCGAAGGTCGTGACGATGTTCAGCGCTTTCTGCATATAGAGTTGTTGGCTCTCCGCCCCACCTGCCGTCGTCCATAGGGTGACGTCGTCCGCATAGATTGTAAAGCGAATTTGCGGGACGGCTTCGAGAGCGAGAGCCAGGTCCACCATAGCGAGGTTAAAAAGAAGCGGCGACAGGACCGCCCCCTGGGGAACTCCAATGTTGTTAGTTCTCCACTGGCTTTTGGTTTGACCGATGGACACCTGAAATGTTCGGTCTTGGAGAAATGTCTTGATAAAGTTCAGGAGGCGGCCCTGAATACCTCGCCTCTTTGCTGCATTCACAACGGTGCTGTGTGGTATGGAATCGAATGCTTTGCGTAAGTCAATGGCCACAAGCGTACGCGGTTGGCTTTTGAAGAGCCGGCGCTCGTAGAGGTCGTGGTAAAGCATGAGTAGGCTGTCCTGTGTCGAGAGTTGAGAACGGAAGCCCGTTTGCATGGGATGAAAGGCCCCAGTCGACTCGAGGATCCAGGACAAACGAGCATTGACCATCCGCTCTAGAACTTTGCACAGGTTTGACGTCAAGGAGATTGGGCGAAGGTTGGCCACCATGTTGGGAGCCTTTCCAGGCTTGGGAATAGGGATCACTGTAGATCTCTTCCATTCGGAAGGTAGCTCACCCTCCTCCCAGATGGCGTTGAAGATGTCAAGAAGCTCCTTCATGGCGTCCGACGGAAGGTTCCGGAGCGCGGAGATAGTAACGAGGTCCGGGCCAGGTGCCGACTTGGCTCGCGCTGTCGCGAGAGCGTCCTGGAGCTCGGCGAGCGTGAACAAAGCGTCCGCCGGGTGTTCATTTTGTATGGGCTGCCGGACGTAGACATCTGCTGGGGGCGGCTCGGGTTGCTGCGGGAAGAAATAATCTCCCGCCTCTGCCGCGAGTTGTTCTTCGGCAATGTCGAGGCGGAGGGCCAAGTTGCTTCCGGTGTTGCAGGTTTTTGTTTTCCCGGCGAGCCCTTTATAGGCCCGCCAAAGCGCACGGTAGCCTATCCGCTCGTTAAGGGGTATTCACACGAGGGAGAAATCCCAGGGATTTCTCCCCGGCACGCGCATACCAGGACGAAAACGTCGGGCTTTGCGATGTGCAAAAGCCTCGCGTTTTCATCTCGTGATGCGCGCGTGCCGGGGAGAAATCCCCGGGATTTCTCCTCCGTGTGAATACCCCTTTAAAGGAGTCGCACAGTTTCCGCCAGTTGGTACGGCAGAGCTCGATTGTGTATTTCTTGGCCTCGGCCGTGGCGTGATTCAGGCGGATCTTGTTCTGGAGGGACCTCCTGGCTCTGTAGCGCATAAGGGCCTTTAGTCGCCTGTCCCACAAGTTGATAAGGTGCAAGTCGGGTTGCGGTGTGTCTTCTTTCACGTTGTACTCAGTGCGGGCCTCCCGTAGCGCGTGTTGGATGCGTTCCGCGAAGGGGACGCCGGCAAGGCGTGTCATGGCGGTACGGTAGCTGTCCCATTTTGTGAAAGTGACCTGTCGCCGGGACGAAGTGCGTATGAGAAGTCGTATATGAATGGGAAGGTGGTCGCTGCCCATTGGATCGGCCTGCACTTGCCACTGGACCCGTAGATTTGAAGAGGTCCAAGTTAGGTCGGGGGACGTGTCGTTTTGGTTGGAGCACTGGGCCAGCCGCGTGGGGGTGTCTGGATCGTTGCAGAGTTGAAGACCAGCTGCGACGCAGGCTTTTTTTAGATGTTTGCCGCGGGCGTTCTTGTTCGGATATCCCCACGCGGTATGTCTGGCATTGAAGTCCCCCGCAAGTATAGTACGCTTGTCCTTCTTCACCAGGTCTTTGATCCAATTGGCTTCATTTGGGCCCACGGTTGGCCTGATGTATGTGTTATGTATATCAATGGGCGTGTCCTTAATTTTGACCCTCGTGGAAACAACTTCACGGTCGTCAGAACACGCTGTCTCTGAGTTGAGTTGTGTCTGTGGGAGTGTTTTCTTTACAAGAGTGGTTACAATTCCAAAATTAGAGGTTTGTCTTTGTATACTGGGGTTTATGTAAGTGTTGTAACCCCTAATCTTAATTTTCTCTACGTTAGCTTCCTGTAGAAGAATAACGTCGGGCGTCTTGTTTTTAAGTGCAGTGAGGCGCGTTTTGAGTTCATAAAGTTTCTGTTGCAACCCACCGCAGTTCCATTGGAGGATCCATGGTTGCAGTTTGCCGCGGTGTTTGTGTTGTTTGGGTTTGTGTGAGGCACTTTGGGTGCTTGTACCTTTTTTGGGGGGACTATTGTCGGTCGTTACGAGTGCCTATGAGTCTGTGGATGGCTGTCGTGAGTTCGGCCAGTTGCTTCTCCATCCGAGCGAAGCCCGCGTATTGGAGTTGTAAGACCTGTGTCGCCATGTCCAGCCGTTGGGCCGGATACTCCGGTGATACCGTTGGTTGAGAGGCTCCCATCGTCACTGCTGCATATGACGTCCCGGCATCTTGGCTCGCCGGTCTTCCCGCCGGTGGTGGTAAAGTGGGTTTTTCTATCCCTTGCGCCGATTTTTGACCTGTTTTCTTGGCGGGGCGCCGCGGAGGAATGGCGCGCTTCGGGCACTCATTGCTGGTGGCCACGTGGGCCCCGCCACAATTTGCGCACTTCGGAATCTGCGAGCACTTCTCCATGCCATCGTGCTCAGAGCCGCAAGTTCCGCAGCGCTCCTTCTCTCGCGGGCAAACGTCCTTTTTGTGTCCAATCGCATGACAATTAAAGCATACGAGTGGTCTCGGGCGGTACTCACGTACGGGGAGGACTTCGTGCATGTAACTCACCCGTTGGGGGCGAGTTGTGCCTTCAAATGTGACAAGTATCGTGTTTCCCTTCGTCCCCAATGGGCGTGCTGCGACCAGCTTGTGAGTTCTGCACTCAATATCCTCCTGGAGTTGTTCAGGAGTAACCTCGTTGTTCTGACCGCGTAGGTACACGACTCCGCGACATTGGTTCCCGGCAAGAGCCTTTTAGGGTTGGAGCGCGTTAGTGTCCTCCCCTTGGCGGATTGCCTTGATTTTCAGAAGCTTCTCTGTGAGGAGAGGGTCCCTGGTAGTAATGGCTAGGGCATTTGCCCTCTCATTCCGATGGATGGTGTAGTCGGCGTGGGCTTGAATGCCGGCACTTTCAATGGCTTCGCGGATTTCTTTTCCGGTGAATTCACTTACTTCTTTCTTCCCGATAGAGCGAAGCACCACAGTTTGCACCGGCAACAACCTCGGCGTAGATTCGTTGGCATTTCTCATAGGCTGCGAGCTCAATTTTCTTTTCCGTGAGGAAATTCCTAGGAGCGGCCATTCTATGTCGTCGTTTGTCTCGGAGGCCGGCAACAAATTTGGTGGTGCCGAAGGTTTCGTCTGCTTCAGAGGGTGTCCTTGAAATGTGCCTTCATTGAGCGTGAGTGCGCTGGCTTGGGGAGGCCGACCGCCATCTTGTTCTGTCAAGCGTACCGGTGTGAGATGGCCGCCATCTTGCATTTCCTGGGTCGTTTGTCGAGGTTCTTCGTCGCCTTTCCCATTTGTTCTATGGGGCGACCGAGATCTTTCGTTTTTTCGTCTAAATCGTGGATCTTGCCTTGGTTCCTTCAGCGTCGGCCGGTTCGGGTTATCAACTATTTCTTGTGGTTGTGGCGTGAATCGAGCAACGAGTTGTTGCAGAGCTTCCAGGAACGCCGGTTGTCGCTCAATGACGCCGGCCAGAACTTGAAAAAGCTGACTCACCTCCGGCGTTGACAATACTTGGTGGTAGGGTAGGTTGACTTGCATGGGGAGCGGAGTGTTCTGCAGCTGTCCAGTGCCGTCTTCGGAAAACGGAGTTTCGGATAAAAGTTGATTTTCGGGAAGGTCGGTCATTTCAATGCCGGGCGTGCCCTGCATTGACTGTTGTGGCCCACCGCCTTTGTAGGGGTGGCCCAAGGCTGCGGCCAGGTCCGCAAGGGACCCGTAAGCCTACGGATCAGAAATAAAGGCCTATTGAGAAAAAGCACAGAGGAAGTCAAAATACCTTCCGTTCGTCAGAGCTCGGTCTTCTCTTAGAGCGCATGCTGGGAACGAGCTCACGTTAATAGGCTGCTAAGACCGGCAATCTTGGTGGTGCTGAATGCACGTGGCGAAAGAACTCGGGAAGCGCGCCGTCAGCACGCGCTCAGCAGTTGAGCACACAACAATGGCCGTCAGTGAATACTCCCGATGGACCGATTTCATCAGCTAGTTTGAGTACGCCAGCGCTGTTCCCATGCATCGTGGGAACTTTTTTCTTTCAGCACGCACGACAAACCCCGCTGGAGGTCTGCGCGAGTAGAGCACGAATATTGGCACGAGGCGGCATGAGCTGTCTCGTCAACTGGTGTCTGCCTCCTACGAACTGCAGTAATGGCGGCGTCGCGCATGCGTGGAACGCTTAGTGAAATCGGTATATTCCTTTTCCAGAATTAAGTGGCCGTCTCTCTTTTCTTTTTGAAACCGAAACAAAACTACAACCCACTGACTCCACAAATACATTTTCAGAATATCCCGAAAACAAAGTAAAATGAAGATGCGCCTCGTCCACAACTGGGAGATGACGAAACAAAAAAGGGTTTCCTCAGTCACAAGGTTTGATCTAAAATGGACCGTAAAAATCGGCGCCTGCACGTAGCAATCTAAACTTTTCGTGAAAGGTGTATTTCACAGGTCGTTTTTTTTTTTTTTTTCTTGTAAAATTACAAAGCGTAGCTTCCTTTCTGTCAAAAATAGGCCAACGACAGGCTGCGACGCAGACGACGAAGTCGCCTGGCGGGGAGCCTTTGGCGCTCGTACTGATAGATGGCGCTACCTCCTTATCAAGACTAGAGTTCCTGTATAGACCGTTTTATCGTGGGTAGCGCCATTTTGAGAGCGAGAGTGAAAAGGGGAAAGGACTACCGGCGCTTTCCCCCTTTCTGATTGTGTAGAAAGAGTGGAAGTCCCGGATGAGAGGCCTGGCCGGTGTTGGGCGTCTGCAGTGCCCCAACTTCGTTCGCGCTTTTTTCTACGTTTCAAACTCCCAAACTTAATTAGAGTCATGGTCTTCGATGGCGACAGTCCCCCGGTCATCGGGACACCATTGCTGGGTGATAGGGTGCACGGATAACGACAGAAAGCGTCGAATACTGTACGAGGACCTATGTAGCTTGCATGGAATCCGGCAAGGCAAGTACGGCTGGAATGTTTTTAAGCTCCATTGCTTTCCGCATGACTGGAAGTGATGAACCATTTATACATTTTTGCTTGCAATGGGCCTATTTCAACGTAGCCGCTTTTAGTTGTAATCAACAAGTTATACACGAAACGGGAAACTCAATTAACTTTGTAAACGCCCGGAGCTGCTACATATCGTCTTGCTCTGCTGTTTTTATCTTCGTGTCCCTGTTCTTATATTTCCTTGTGAATAAACGACGAAGACGCTCCAGATGTACTTTTATCGAACCGCAGAAAGCCTCGAAGCAGCCACGAAATATCTTACTATTTGATGCAATATTTTGGATACTCACCTCCAATTTCTATAGCTGGCACGTTCGCTGCCGCTGTTCCCCCCCGTCGCCACACTGGCGGATGCCATGACTCAAACAAAGAAACGTGCACACTGGGCTCGAAAACGCAGATCGCAACACACGAGACGTTCCCTGCAGCGAGTATCAACTTGCTTTGCCGGATTCCATGCAAGCTACGAGGTCCTTGGGCAGTATTCGACGCTTTCTGTCGTTATTCGTGCACCCTATGACCGAGCAATGGCGTTCCGATGACCGGGGGACTGTTGCCATCCAAGCCCGTGATTCTAATTAAGTTTGCGAGTTTAAAACAAAAAAGAAAGCGCGAACGAAGTTGGGGCACAGCAGACACCCACCACCGGCCAAGTCTCCCATCCGGGACTTTCACTCTTTCTACACAACCAGAAAGGGGGAAAGCGCCGGTACCCCTTTCCCCTTTTCTCTCTCGCTCTCAAAATGGCGCTACCCACGATAAAACGGTCTATACACCAACTCAACTCTCCTACGTCACGCCGCGGTGGTGGCGCGCCGGACGCACTTCCGGTCTGTGGCGGTGGGCAGAAGTCGCCGTGCCAGACATGCATTCCTGTGTTCCCTTGGAAGAAATGAGACAAAAAACCTGCTTTCTCGTCAAAATGCTGCGACGGGGGTTGTACCAAGAGAGTCTGGAAAGGTTTGAAGATCAATATTCATGTGTTTTTGCCCCCTCCGTTCGTCCGAGAACGTGGATAGTAGCCGTGAAAAGGGCAAACCAGACGCTGTCGAACTACGATTGCGTGCGCGGGCAACACTTTGGGGTCGCCAGATGTATTTGCTTTGTTCCAACATAAACGAGAGAAAACCGCCAAGTTGTCCGAACCACCCACGGGTTCAGTGCGTCTTCAAATTCACACGGCCGCCTGATCGTTCGAACTTTCGTCTGCTCTTTCAAACGTCTGCTTTTTGTCGTCTGCTCGTTCAAACAAAAGCGGCCCGTAGACCAAACTTTGACCCGGTGATTGCAATAAGAAGTAATTGCAGACCTCAAAAGACTTAAGTAGGCTCGGTGTAAAAAGTAGATACAAGGTGTTGATCATTGGTACCGGTGGTCATCACCGACTTGTTACGCTTGGTGGTCTGTTCCCGCTTCCGATTTTCAGTATCGACGTCGATCATCGCCGCTACCTTCTACACTTTTGTAACACGAGCGACGTCGCTACCGAAAATAGCTGGAAGAATCTCATCATGGTTTTGGCGTCCATTCTGCGGCGTTCATGCGAATGAATCGCCGCACGTCAAATTATTTAGAGAAAGTTTAGCGGCGTAACGAGCCTTGATAATTTCGCTTAAGCGATTAAAGTGGTAAGACATTGCGATGAGGACGTAGAATCGACATTCCAACGCGAAAAAGAGTAGGCAGACTCACACAGACGCCGACAACGTGACATTCGAGTGGTTTGTTGACGCGGGACGGCAGTGCTTCTTGCCCGTACCCCATTACGCATGCGTTCGAACTGTCGTCTGCTCTTTCAAACCATGCTGCTTTTTGTCGTCAGCTCGTCCAAACGACAGCGGCCCGGAAACCAAATGTTGACCCGGTAATTGCGATAAGAACTAAGTGCAGGCCTCAAAACACTTTTGAAGGTTGGTTGGGGTAAGTAGGCTAAGTGTAAACAGATACAAGAAGATGTTTATCATTACTGTTACCAGTGGCACCACCGACTTGTAATGCCCGATTCTACTTGCGGTTTTCAGTATCGACGTCCACCATCTCAGCTACGGTCCACGCTTTTGCAGTCCGAGCAATGTCGCGTCTGAGAACAGCGAGCAGAATCTCATCGTGGGAGTCAGGCTTTAGCGCCCATTCTGCGGCGTCCACGTGAAATGAATCGGCGCACGTCGCATTATTCACGCAAAGTTTTGCCTCGTTAGTTTTGCTGAAGCCGCTCAAGTAGTCAGACATTGTTAGGAGGACGTACCATCAACAATTCCAACGCGAAAAAGAGCACGGGGACTCCCACCGACGCCGACAACAACGCAATTCAATGGTTTGTTTATGGGCGACGGCGGGCTTCTTGCCCACCATCCACCGCGCATGCGCGGCGCCGTTGGCGTCCGCTAGGGGCGCTCCGGTTTGTTTGTAAACATGAGTTGGTGTATAGGCTCCCTACGGGAGCCAGAGTTGTGCGTTCATCTCCGTAGCGCCATCTTTCCTGCACGACATGTTTAATTCGGCGAATAGCAACGCCGCGCGTTCGAGGCGCGCGGCGCACTCGAAAGCAGGGGAACGTACACTGGGGCGCGTGCAACGTCTACTTTTCTGCACGGCACTTAGTCCAGCTCCTCACGTGATCGGATTTCGGCGAATAGCGGCGCGGCGGCACGTGGAAAACAGACGCGCAACTCTGGATCCCGTAGGGAGCCTATACAAGAACTCTATACTTCGTTTCACATTATCTGGGAGCGAAGCCAAAGCTAGAAGCGCGAGACCAGCGCCTTTTGCGCTTCTCCCCAGCTCGCGCGCTCGAGCAAAGTCTGAACGCATGGAGCTTTCGTGCTCGCGCTTCCAGCTTTGCCTTCGCTCGCACATAAGGTGAAACGAAGTATAATCGAGACTGCTCGCAACTAAATCTTTTTTCCTTAAACTTTCTCTCTGTCCTCTTTGGTCCTGTCTTCCCTCCCTAAGCTACCGTTCCAGATGAATACAGTTCAAGCGGCACGGCGGTCATTTCATTTTCTGCTAATAAAAAACGTTTCAATCAATCAATCTCGCAACTAAAGCCCCTTTATACGGAAAAGTATCGACATCCTTTGAAGAATGCTGCCTGCTATCTTGGGCCAAACCAGGCGGCGCTACCGTCGACACGAGGGTGTAAAAAAGCAAAACATAAAGATAAAAGGTGTGCGCGCCAGAGGAGGAGGGAGATGTTTCTACCCTCTTTTTATTCAGGGGCATTACTCGCAACAACCGTGGTTTATTAAAATGAACATAATATATATATATATATATATATATATATATATATATATATATATATATATATATATATATATATATATATATATATATATATATATATATAACGGGCATGGTGGCGGGAGGCCGAAGGCGTGGGTATAAAACTGAGAAGAAAAAAACCCTTAGTGAAAAACAGCAACAACGGACGATTTAATCTTCGACGTTTCGGCCGGAGTCCGGCCTTCGTCAGGAAGACTGACGAAGGCCGGGAAGGCCGGACTCCGGCCGAAACGTCGAAGATTAAATCGTCCGTTGTTGCTGTTTTTCACTAAGGGTTTTTTTCTTCTCAGTTTTATATATATATATAAATATAGACATATCCGGCCTTCCTGACGAAGGCCGGACTCCGGCCGAAACGTCGAAGAATAAATCGTCCGCTGTTGATGTTTTCACTAAGGGTTTTTTCTTCTCAGTTATATACCCACGCCTTCGGCCTCCCGCCACCATGCCCGTTGTATATATATACGTATATATATATATATACAGGGTGAAACAAGGAGACGGCAGGCTCTTTAAATCGACCGGAAAATTCGGTTTCCTAACCTATCGCGCTACGACTTTGTGCAGCGTTGCCCACAGATGGTGCATTTTTTTGTAAAATTTGCAAAGAGCGAACTTACCTGAGGAAAAAGTAAAGAAAGAAAAAGGCTTAGCTCATATGGAAACGCAGCGATGCCACCGGTCTGCAAACAACACTGCGCCGTTTCGCACGGGAGGCAAGAGATGGCGCAAGCGGTCGCGACGCCAACTAGGGAGGCTCAAGTGAGGGTGGGTGCAACTGCTAGATCGGCGATCACGGGACATGGACGCCATTTAATTGCTAAATTTTGCTGGGAGTCTATGGGGCAAAGAGTCATTTTCTTTCCTAACTCGGGTCATAAAAGCCCATTAAGGTGCTTGAATAATTTACACAAGGTATAAATGATTACTTTTCCATAGCCACCAGTTTTGTTGCGATAGGTTAAGTATTTTTTAACGCGAAAAATGGTAAATTCCGCCATCTTGGACGTTGCCGCTTGTCTGGCAACTTTGCTTTCTCCGCTCGACGTTTGCAATTCTCGGAGCGAGAAGGAAGCGAGAGAGGCTGCGCCAAGGCGCTCGTTGCTTGCAATGGGAGGCGAGAGGAGGAAAGGCGCATGGAGCAACAGAGTTGTAACAGAGCGGGCGCCTGCTCTCGTGCAGGCAACACTGGCGCATATCCTTTCTCGAATCCTCTCCCTCTGGCGCCGCCATTAAATTGCAAACGCTCTCCAGGTTTTGAGTTGCGCCCACCCTCACTACAGCCTCCCTAACGCCAACTGCCGCCACCGAACGAGCAGACGACGCCGAGAGCCGGCCCTTTTGCAGACAAGGAACTGCAGTTCCTTGCTGTTACCGCGCCTGTCTTTTTTGTTTCTGCGACTGTCGCCGCCTGCGGAACGCACGCCGCCTTTGAGTCGAAAGGATCGTCTGCTAAAAAGGCCTGCTCTCGGCGCCGTATGCTCGTTCGTTGGCGGCGTTTGTTGCGCCATCTCTTGTCTCCCGTGCGAAACGGCGCCGTGTTGTTTGCAGACCGGTGGCGTCGCTGCGTTTCCATAGGAGCTAAGCCTTTTTCTTTCTTTATTTTTTCCTCAGGTAAGTTCGCTCTTCGCAAATTTTACAAACAAATTGTACCATCTGTGGGCAACGCTGCACAAAGTCGTAGCGCGATAGGTTAAGAAACCGAATTTTCCGGTCGATTTAAAGAGCCTGGCGTCTCCTTGTTTCACCCTGTACATATTTTATTTTTACATTACCTTTGGTTTAAAAGTTAAGGCAGACAATAAAAGCAAAACTTAAACTAAAAAAACTAAAAACGCGTTTACGGCGTTTTTGTTGCCAACGTATTTCGTCTGCGTGTCGTTTGCTTTCTTTCGCTGGTCGGCTACAACTTCGGACGCTGCTCCCGACGCATTTTATCAATACGCGCGCCAAACGCGCCCCGCAACTCGACTTGGTCGTCTGCCTCACCGTCCTCCGTTGACCAGGGCAAGTTTCTTGGCCTCATTTTTTTACAGAGTGGGAGCTACGCTTTGTGATTTTACAAGAAAAAACCGACCTGTGAAATACACCTTTGACGAAAAGTTTGGATTGCTCCTTGCAGGCGCCGATTATTACGGTCCATTTTAGGTCGAGCCTGGTGACTTTGGACACCTTATATATGTCGTCTCCAAATGGCGCGATAATAACAACTGGCAAGAATTTTTCAAATGCCTGCTATTAAAGGGAAACTCTAAGATGTTGGAATTTGGTGCACGGAGGCTGCACAAAGTAATTTTTAAAGTTCTGCCAAATATTTTACTAGGGGAATACGGGACACTCCCCGAGAATACATTGAAAAAGACGACAACGAAGATCTGCGGAAACACGCTTGACGGCTCCAGCTGTACCGTCTTCACATCCTCGATCCCGTCAACCGAGATATCGTGTTCATGTGCTTCACGTGCTTCGCGTGCAAACAACACACACGAAGCTGACACGAATGCTTAAAACGAACAGTGCACAGCGTAAAGACTAAAGCGCCGTTCACACTCTTGCGACCGAGTACGACCGAGAGAGACCAAACCGGTTTTTAAGCCTCTTGCGATCTCTTAGGACCAGCTCCGCTCAGCGCATCCGGTCCCAAGAAATCTTTCTCGGTCGTACTCGGTTGCAAGAGTGTGAACGCGCCTTAACTCTTCAGGAGGCTAGCGATGATGCACCTTTGTATCCCAACAAAACGCGCCTTTTTCAAGGCTGGGCTTGCGCGCGGAAGAAGTCGAAGCGAAACAAACGATAAGTCAAAACATTCCTTCACTTGGCAACGGGACGGCTGGCGCAAAAGCGGTGGAAGACGGCAGAGACCGCGGCGGGGTTGTATAAGACGCACAACCCGCGCGCAACACGAGCGCCAGCGGCACGACTACGGTGAGGGCGAGAACTATTTCTGAACGAGGTCGGTGAGTAAGTGACTGAGTGATTGAGTTCGTGAATGAGTGGGATGACCGTGATGACATATGACCGTGAGTGTAGTAAGCTGCGAGTGTGACCACCATGATGACCTGTGGGTGTAATGACTTGTGAGTCTTGTATTCTGTGAGCGTGATGACTTTGGTGACCTCTGAGTGTGATTACCGTGACGATGAGGGTGAGTGAGTTTTGGTTTTGTGTTTAATCGTGATTCTGTGTGCGAGTTTTGATGAGGGAAACAGGTGGTCGTGAGTGTGAGTGAGGTCGGATCGAAGTGCCGACCTATGCGGAGCTGCGGTGCGCCAACACACTCGGCCACCGATCCCGCGATTCGATTTAGAACCTTTCAGAGGAAAAAAAGAAGACTACCTGTAGACCGAGCAAGAACATGTCCTTAAACGATCTTTTATTTACAGAAACGGGGAGAGGAAAAAAGGATGGTCCTTCGTAACGACTTGAGATCGCTGCTGCATGGCTTCGTCCTCCTGGCTGGAGGACGGTCGCATGTACGCTGAAGTAAGGCAACGCAGGCACACACTCGTTACCGGGGAAACGACGCTGAAAACATCTATATCTCTTTTTCATTCCGGGCTGGTTCTTTCGAAACGACGACCCTGGAATTATTATTTACATGATCAGTGGCAATTGGTTCTATCTTACACGTGATGAGTGTGTGTACATTATTTACACAGCGGGTGCCCCAAAAAAAGAAAACCCGCGCCTTCCGAAGCATTTGGTGTGCTTTCAACAGTCTCTCTGTGGGTCGGAAAGTTGCGACGAAGAGTACGACAGTCTCTTGCGCACAGGGTAGTTACATGAAATAATGCATTTCGGTTTTGTACGCAGTGGGTACTTAACTCTCAAGAAAATATTTTACTTCAATGCCCTCGAGGTGAGAAGCTACTGGGTCCTAGGTGAACAAGAGCGTTACACCGTGACGACTGAGTGACCACAGGTAAATTTCTTACTGCGTTTGCTTTGTACGGCACAGCGTGTCCTGTGGACTTTTTGTGGGTTCCATATATAAAAAAAAAGCTGTCGCTTGCACTTTTTATCCAGTTAGATGGAAGCTTACATTGCCCCGACTCTGGCAAAGTGCACTTATGGTTTTCAGTGTCTCCTTTTCTCAGCTGCTTTATTTTCCTCCTCAGTCTTGAAGAGGAAGAATCTACGTGGGTTATCGAGATTCTATGTCTGTAAATTTGAGATAGTAGATAAGTTTCTAATGGGATATTTGGTCTGTCAACATTCATATAAACGGGACATAGCTACAGTGTTCTCACTAATAATGTAATCAAGGTTCGAGTGAATGGCAATAACCCGCACTGCGAGAACGTCTCGGCCTTACTGAGATGCTGGCCTTCCAGTCTTTCGCAAACGGGAGCAGGTAATTTTCAGAGTGGTGCCAACACCGACGGGCCAAGCGTTAGCATAACAGAGTCGCTGCGATTAAAGACCCGTGTCGATGCATTGAAACACCAAAGCAGATCGACCTGTCACACAGAAAGTACGCACTTCCTTGCACCACGGCACAGTATGATTCATCCGGAGCTGTCTTGACACTCAGCTTGCGTGAATGAAGATTTGCGTCTTGAACTATCAAGTCAGTCACCACAGACGCCGCGTCATGTCGACAGTTGCTTTTTGGGAACGCATAACCTTTGTCACCTTGGCACGTGAGCACACAGTTTTTGTAAGCAGTGACTGCCCGTGTGGATCAACCATTCTTGAGACATGTCCGCATGCGCGATGGGCAGAACACAAAGGATTGTCTTACCCACAGGCGCGTTGATAGGCTCCAGGATTTAAAGAATAAAAGGCGTACTTTGATAACGCCTCTTTCGGGCGCACTTACCATTATATCATAGGAAGCACTGAAAGGTTGTTGTCTACATAGTTCACGCTGGTTAACTGTTCCTAAATGATTGATGCTGATGTCAGATGGCCGAGCTCTCCAGACTGTCCAAGTCGAAGGTTACCATGGGCTTCGTAACGGCAATCTCAACGTCGTACACGTCGTCAAAGGGGTCCCTCACAGGTAGTCGGCCATTGCACATCGGAATCGAAGCTCTAGCTGACGCGAAAAAGTTCGTGGGGAACTCGATGTGGCTCCTGTTCTTCAGCACGGTAGGACTGTTGTTGTTGTTGTTCTGGCTCACTTGGAGCCAGTCCTTAGATTCCCTGGGTGTCTCTGGAGACAGGAGAACGGGAAGACTGTGTCTTCTAGAGGGCGCCACCTCGCCCCGCGGAAGTCCTCCGCCAACGTTGGTGCTGGAACCGCTGGAGTCCTCGCGCAAGTAGGGCAGATCCAGGCGTAGCCTCAGATTGTGCTGCTCAATCATCTGCCGAGTCCTGCACAGGTTCTGTGTGCTCTCCTTCTTTAGGTTCTCGACCAGCGTTAGAAGCCGTTGGATCTGGTCGTCCCGGTTATGGTTCTTGTCACTGCCGCACAAGCTGTCGGCACTCGTGTCGTCCTCGTTGTGCTTGCCAGTCTTGCCTCGCCAGATGGATTTGCGATGAGACTTCTGCTGCAGAAAACAGGCGCAAAGAGAGTGAAAAGGGGTTATTTAGTCTAAAACAGTTTTCTATGAACTACCGAAACAAGCTGTTTGTTCCAAAGGAATATTGAGGCATATGCCCTTTATCCCTAGCGACTGTTCAAGATGAATTGTATAAACAATTTTAATCACGGTTTCAGATATAAAACCGAGTAACGGCAGCCATACGCAGAAAGTGAAGCAGTAACCAAAGTGTCCATCTCTTTGTAATAATTTTTGTTTTAACTAAACATAGGCCGAAAATTTTCTGCCATCCTTGACCGCTTTCTAAATGAAATGACTCATCACTGTCATCATTGAGAGCAAAAGTTGCGTGGATTGTAACAAGCCGATATCAGGAGCCTCTAAGACGTCGACTGTGTGCTGCTGCCGAACGGGCAGTATTATCAGAACAGTTGACGAATTGTAAGCTCCCTTCTTTATACCTGTCCAAAAACTGCCTTTTGTGCACTGCCATACTTGTCTACTGGGCAGTGGAAGGAGTTCTGAGCGTGCGCAGTAGCTCATTTTCACAAATTATGAAACACCGAGCATTTGAAGCCTCACAGCCCAGTACAATGTTTAGCTTGAGTGATAAGAGCTGGAAAGCTATAGACTGGTACGGTGGCGAAAAGAAGGGGATAGTTGCACGACACGCGCTTTAAAAAGGCGTCTATTCGCTTACTTTTCTGCAGAACATGCAGATAGTCAGCGGTTTCAAACATCGGTAGGATTCTAGCAGGTGACTGAGCTCAGAACGCAACTATTGGTAACGAGATGTCTTGGTGGCGCCACCTTATGAATGCTCCCCTGTGACGTAGCCTGTGGGATTCGAGCAGACGACGCGCCGAGTAATCGTACCGAATGTTTATGTTAGTTGGCATCTACGCTGGTTGATGACCGATGAATCAATAGTGAAAAAGAGTAGGAGGTTTCTGTAGGTTATTTTTGCCAAAGTACAGCGCCAATTCAAGCCACTTCAGACCAATTCTTTAACTTTCAAATGTTCAAAAACAAGCCTGGAGATTCGAATTCATCGCGTATAAGAGAGTTAACATCTCTCGGGTCACGCGCTTGTTAAGGGTCTGTGAGTGTCATTCTGTTGGAACTCTGGAGGCGCATAAAAAATCGTTTTGCCCTCGCCAGACTGCTTTCCTGTAAGATTTGCACTTGCGCGCTTTTGCATTGCACGGCACCACATACCCCTTTTGAATAGCCAGATGCCCGTCGTAGGTTTGGCACGTAAAACCCCCACCCCTTTTGAATAGAGCTGGCTACCGACGATTAAGGAACTTAAACCTAAGGAACTTGTGTGATTCGACATACAGTAGCGACCTTCGTTCGGCGCTGCGCGGACCATGTCTAATACCTCTGTCAGACGAGCACCTAAAAGGACCTTTACGCCAAATGCCTTTAGGATATTCAAATGACCTTTAAGTTCTGCTTGCCAAGCAACGCAAGTAATAGCCAATTCACACGGCAGCGTAAAGGTACCTTTAGCTTAGGTCCCTTACCTGAAAATACCTATAGTAAACGGCGTTCTTGATCACACGATAAACAAACGGAGCACTTTAAGTTGATGTCAATTGCATTTCTTCTAAACCGTGAGAGGAGCACGTGATAAACAATTATTCTGACGCGCAGTTTTTGATTATTGTGTGTGAAATATCACACTTAAAACCTAGAATTACTCGTTTGCTTTCGCGACTTTTTTGTAAATAGATATTTTTTGCTATCTTCGTTTGTGCGTTTTGTGCGCGTCGTGGCGCATGCTGTCAGCATGTGAGTACTCGGAAGGAAACAAAGATATCTGTCCTACAAAGATACTCATGAATAAGTATAGCCTTAAATCTGACAACCATGGAACGCCGGTTACCATGAGCCATTTATCCTGAGGAAGCATCAGTACACACCAATAATTGCCAAGCAGACAGGGGAAAAAAGGGGGGGGGGGGGGGGGGATAAATGCTCGTTCGACCAGTGAACTGTCGTCCTTGCACCAGATGATTACGCTCTCTCCGCACACCCTCAAGCAGAGACAACATTTATAGGGTATCGAGGCTGTATTAAAGTGTACTATAGAGGAAGGGTAGTGTGCTAAGCGAGCGCTCATGGCTGCCGCATTTCGTGTCGATGACACGAGAGGGCGGTACTAAAGCATGGGCTCTAGTAGCGCATGCTTCGCATTGGGTTCGCTGCGCTACAGGCGTCGCCGTCGTCGTCGGCGTCGTCGTTGTCGTCGTGCTCGATTCGGCATGCACTTCATTCAACATAAGCGACAGAAAACACGGGGGAAAGATCTGAACGGAAGCCAGTTCGCGCTGCCAAACCGCCGAGCCACACCTGCTCGCCCTCTGAACTCTCGGACCCTCCAGTTCATGCTACCGCAGCGCCGCTTCACAGCAATCCGTGGCGCGCATCGGCGCCTGATCTCACTACCCCTCTTCTAGTTCACTATAGCTGTAGTGCACGATTTTTGGTCTAAGTTACAAGCGGTTAGGTTAGGTAGTTCAGCTTTGCCTAGTTTAGGTCAGGTGAGGTTAGTTTAGATGGGCTTAGATTAGGTGAAGATAGCCTAGACTAGGTTAGCATAGGTTAGCTTTCTTAGGTTAGTTTAGGGGATCTTATGTTAAGTTAGATTAAGTTACCTTAGGTTAGCTTAGTTTAGCTTAGGTTAGGTTGGGCTATGTTAGCTTAGATCGGCTAAGGTTATGTTAGGTTAACTTAGCTTAGGTTTGGTTAGGATAAATTGGATTAGGTTAGGTTAGGTTAGATTCGTTTAGATAAGCTTACGCCAACGCGGGACATATATTAAACACGCGTGTGGCGCTTGGCTAGAACCCGTGTTTTCACTGATTGAACAGGAGCCGGACGCCGACGCAGAAATCGTCCGGTCTCTACCACGAATCTTGAAAATGACGCCGAAATTTCAGCACCACGGTCTTGCTGTCTGGGTTGGATGAGAGCGGGCTAAGGTAATACAACAGTTTCAATTAATTGGTCCATCGAGCCCTTCCAGCACCCCGACGGCTGTGAGCGGAGTGAGGCCGTCTACGACGTCCACCAACCTTAGAGGCGAATTCCTGCAGCAGCCTGTGTATCTCGTCCAGCCGTTGGCCGAACTTGTGCTGCGTGTTCTGGAAGCTGGTCGTGAGCCTGTTCTCCATGTTTCGGATCTGCTTGCAACGCATTGCCCGCGAGATGTAGTTGAGGATCATGGCCAGGTAGCCCAGGCCGAAGATGATCCACAGCACCACACCCGTCTTGTAGATCCACAGGTAGGGCAGGTCCTTGTTACCTGCAAGGATCGCAAGAGAGCGGCGGCGTGTGTGAACAACAACAACACCGTTCCTGGAACTTGACTAGAGACGAAATATACCTTTGATTACACTTCTGCTAAATTAAAATAGTACCACAGACACTTGCTGCGAGTGTGATGTGAGGATGCACGTTATGGCGTCTGCAGCAGTAATTGTCTCGAAGCAGAAAGCTAAAGTTACACTTCCGTTCATCAACTACTTATCTTGGTTATTTACATCTAATTTCTTTTGCTGATCAGGGTGGGGGTGAAAACGTTTTTATGATATCGACACCCCTGGGCGATAATATAGGCGCGTGCAGCGTGTCTACCTACGTTCCCAGCGTTCCCCTTGGTGTTTCGGTAATTTGGCAGAAGGTCTGTTAGACGAATGTAAACTCCCAAGTTCGTTCGCACAGATATTTTGCCAGATTTACGATAAACGCCGCGAAGAAGGCGACAAATATCATCATATTATGTTTGCGCGTGCTTGAAGCGAAGCTGACCACACATTCACTCCAAAAAGAACTAAAAGTAATTGTTCGCGTGAATCACTAGATTCAACGAACATCCTAAACCTTGTTTTACTCGAAAGTCGCGTATCTGCTGAGAAGAATGAAGAAAAAAACAACCGCATCTCCACGTGGTGAATGATGTTGATTGAGGCGAAGCTCTGGTGGTGCTTGTCTGCGTAGACGCTGAGCCGCAGCATGCCGAGCCTTTCGTTCGTTTTCATCCATGTCATGCTGCGGTCAAATGCTCAAATGCGTATATAACCACGTTCCATACCACACATTCTCTTTCTGACATGGATGAAAACGAACGAAAGCCTCGGCATGCTGCGGCTCAGCGTCTACGCAGACAAGCACCACCAGAGCTTCGCCCCAATCAACATCATTCACCACGTGGAGATTCGTTTTTTTTTTGTTGTTTTTTTTTGCCCTACACGAGCACGGGAGCAAGTGTTCACGTGCTCTTGAGCAAAAGCACGCGACGCCGGACATGGGACGGACATACGGACATGGCTAGCCCCTAAGGAGCTTCACCCCTAAAAGAAACCCAGAACTATGCTCTGTTTCATCTGAAGTCCGAGCGTAGCATAAGGCTAATTGCAATAAAAACACAAAACGCATATTCAAAAAAGTCGATGTCCCGACGCATTCTAAGTGCGTGATTGGATGAGTTGGTAAGACACGCATAGAAATACCGAAAATGCGTGAAGCTTGCCGACGCAAAGAACTGTAACTCAAAGACCGCAGGGACCGCAGGAGTTGCCGAGAGTCACTTGGGTTCTTTCACTCCCCTCGATTAAGCGTTCAAAGATTAAGTAAATTAACGAGTTTTTGGTGTTTCATTACTTATGAACTTTAGATTCCAGGGCTTCTAATATTTAAAAAAAAAAATGCGCTGAAGTCTTTTTTTTTTAATTTTCAGCTATTTTTTAGCTTTACGTCGTCATTCTACGTAATATAAAAAAAGCGCGTGGGGGATGACCCAAGCGGCCGTATCTGAGCGAAAAAGTTTGTTGCGGAACAAAAAAAAGGAAAAGAAGAAAAAAGCTAGATTTGGAGCTGGATCCTTGTGGGCACTTATAAGCATCAGGGACTTTTAGTAAACCGTTACTGCGTTCAGCGTACCGCACTGCTGGAGCCTTTCAAGCATACTGTTAAGCACCTCGCCAGAGTGATACCTTGACCGCTAGAAGAGCGCACTTCAAAGCGTGCTTCAAAGGCACCGGTAAATGTGGTACGCCGAACACAGTAACGGTTTGCTAAACTTCCTACTGTTCTCAGAGTCGGTGTGAGTTTGCGTTTAAAATTGCGTCCGGTCAAACGAGGCTTACCCCAAGAATCAGTACGTCCCCGTCCATTGCGCGTTCTGATGCTCCCATTAATCTTCGTGGTACCTTTGTGGGGCAAAACTGAATTTTTGATTCAGCAAGACGAACCCTGGGACCAAATATTAGGCGCATCCCAACTACCGCACAGACGGCACCGAAAAAACAGTCTGCACTGTGACACTGCGCATGACAAAAGCACATAAAACGTCATTCTCAGAAAGAGAGAGAGAGATTTAATAGATAACGAAATCCGATAACAATATGATGCATGCACAAAGGCGGCGGCTGAGTATAGGGTATCAATAAAACTTTGGCTGGGGCTAGTTGGTGGATATCGATTGAAATGGTAAAGGGCACGTACTGAAACGGGGCTAAAAAGACACAAGTACGACAAGGAGAAGAGCCAACTTCCAACTGATGTAATGTAACACCAAGCATCGACAAGCTCGATCCCCATCACCTATAGGCACCCCCAAGAAACAAGATAAAGGTTCCTATCACTACTCATACGCAGCCATCGAAACACAACTTCTTTGTTCAGCAGATAAAGGGATGGCTTGCTTATGCATTTGTCAGTCGGGTTTTTTATATAGAAAGATTCGATAATTTCCCTTTTCATCTTCTCATTTCCTATCTTAAGAAACCTTCTGCGGTTGTGTTCCAGCGATCTTTCATTAAACCATCGCCCGGTCTGACTGATAGAAACTTGGCCGCAACTTAAAGGAATGTCAAATACAACCTTAGTCACGTATTCGGTGTATCTTGTTACATAGTTTTTAGAGCACGAAACAAACGATTGTTTTGACATCGCGGAGCATATTTTTGAAAGTTTCTACGGGGCTGAGAACACCACATTAACCCTGTGCCTAGCAGCCATCTTTTTTTTTTCTTTTTTTTTTTATCGTGGGACACCACCTGCACCGTAATCTTGTCTGTCTTTTCACGACATTTGTCGCCGCATTTTCTGTAGGAGCCTTTCAGGCACACTTGACACTAAGCTTTTCGGGTAACCGGCACTCTTCAAGCGTGCAACCTGATGATCAAAGCTGATCGGCAGCCTATGCTGGCAACTTTTTGCTATTGCTGCATGAAGGCAGGAAGGTGGAAACCCACGATTTACAAGCTTCGAGTGAAAACTGCTGCAAGAGGGGAGGCCTTTCTTGGATCGTGGATCACAGCTCCAGCACAAATGATCCTAAGTAAGCTGCAAGTCCAGAAGCTGAATACTGCCATCATTAGGCATTTCCAAGGTGAAGTTCAGCCCCCTGACAGTGATATAAACAAATTAACAATTTCTGCTACAACATGTTCCATTTAATTCACTACATTCATTCAATTCATTAAATTCCCCCAAAATAACCAAAAAATCATCCAGGTCGCGGTAAATACTTAACCACATTCATCACGTCAAGAGCCCCCGAGCTTGTCCATAGCAGAATGATAAATTTTACTCAAAACGGGTGCCACCGAAGAACCAATACAAATCCGTTTCGTCTGTAAGTAAAACTGCTGGTTAAAAGCAACGGCCGTGGACTGCAAGCAAAATTTTAGCAGTGCCATGAAATGGTGGCAGTTAACACTCGTATAGTTCTGGAACGGCACTTAACCTGACTGTGTTATGCTCTCGCGAATAGCGGTGAGAAATCCATCATGAGGAAGCGAGTGATACATCTCTTCTACATCCACAATGAAGGTTGCTGTCGAATTCTGCAACCCTGTCTTAAAAATTTGAACAAGTTCTACGGAGCTTTGATACAATTAGAAAAATTGTCAACTAGAGGAGAAGAGCCTTACCGTGGTACAAGCCGACAAAAAGGGCGGTTTTGTTGTGATGAAGAAATACCTTTTTCAAGGACAAGGCATTAGCGGCTATTGAAAATAATTTCAAGACTGTCAAGTTTCTCCCGAAGAAACTGCTCTCAGATTACTCAAAAGCGTGAACCTTGATGGCGTAAGGCTGTTAACAAGGCAGACAGTTTTTTTTAGGTCTTTTTCACCGGCAGCCTAGCGGTCCCTTACGAGTCATTTTCTCGGAAAGGAGTGCCTGGCTGGTTCAGGTCAGCAGGTACTTACAGCGTAACCTCAGACCGTTAGTCATTGACAACCCCTTTCTGGTTCGAAGCTCGGTAGAACTTGTTCAAGTTTTGAAAAGAGGGTTGCAGAATGCGGCCACAGCCTTTTCTGTGCATGTAGATGTTTTACTCGGTTCCTCATGATGGACTTTTCACCGCTGTTCGTTAAAGCTTAACGCAGTCAGGTGAAGTGGTGTTAACTGTGACCGTTTTATGGCGCTGCTAGAATTTTACTTGGAGTTCACGGCCGTTGTTTTTAATGAACAGTTCTACGCAGAGAAGAATGGGTTTTGAATTGGTTTTTCGGCGGCACCCGTTTTCTGTGACATTCATCTTCCTGCTATGGACAAGCACATATTGGTGCCTTTTGGCGGGATGAATGTGGTCAAGATTTGTTTCTATGGGGATGATTTTTCGGTTATTTTGGGGTAATGTACAGTGACTTGTGTTGGAGCATGCCGTAGCACAAATTGTTAATTGTTTTGATAAGTGTCAGTCAGAATAAACTTTACTTGGAAAATACCT
This sequence comes from Ixodes scapularis, assembly GCF_016920785.2. Taxonomy (NCBI): domain Eukaryota; kingdom Metazoa; phylum Arthropoda; class Arachnida; order Ixodida; family Ixodidae; genus Ixodes; species Ixodes scapularis. The sequence goes on along the minus strand of NW_024609836.1, from coordinate 32,311,759 downwards.
AATGAGGGCAGTATTGAGTTTCTGGATTTGCAGCCTACTTAGGATCATTTGTGCTGGAGCTATAATTCACGATCTAAGAAAGACCTCCTCTCTTTCATCAGTTCCCACACAAAGCTTGTTAAACGTGGGGTTGCATCCACCTGCCTTCACGTAGCAATTACAAAAAACTGTTAGCACAAAATTCCGATCAGCTATGACCATTCAGGTTGCACGCTTGAAGAGTGCCGGTTACCCGAAGTGCTTAGTGTCCAATATGTGTTAAAGGCTCCCACAGAAAATTAAACGAGAGGGCGGCAAAAAGTGGTCGTCAAAGGCAAACAAGATGCCGGTGCAGGTGGTTTCATATCTGCGCAAGGTGTCCCACAATTTAAGAAAAGATGGCTGCTAGGCACAGGGTCAATGCGGTGTTCTCAGCCCCGTGCAAACTTCCAAAGATAAGCTGCGCGATGTGGAAACAAAAGTTTCTTTCGTTCTCCAGAAACCATGTAACAAGATGGACCGAATGCGTGGTTAAGGTGGTATATGAGACTCCTTTCAGTTGCGGCCAAGCTTACATCGGTCAGACCGGCCAATGTGTATGAAAGAGCGCGGGAATACAAGCTTGGCGTACGCAGTAATTCGGGTGGGCATCTTCCGGAGCACAGCAAACGATGCGGATGTGAACCAATGTTCTAGCGCGAAAGATTTCTTAAGAGAGAGAATGAGAAGAGGGAGAGGAAAATAATCAAAGTTTCTGTATAAAAAAGAAAAAGCGGCTGGCAAATGCGTAAGCATGCGATCCCCTTATCTGCTGAACAAAGAAGTTGTGCTTCTTGATGGCTGCGTGTGATTAGTGATAGGAACCTTCATCTTGTTTTTTGGGAACGTCTATTGGTAATGGTGATGAACAGTTTGGCGATGTTTGGTGTTACATTAAGTCCGTTGGAAGTTGGCGCCTGTACTCGTCGTACCTGTGTCTTTTTTCGTCCTGTTTCAGTTCGCGCCTTTGAACCTTTTTATCGGGTTTCGTTATCAGAGTCATGGGAAGGATCTACAAAAAAACATTGTATTGTCACAACGCAAACTTTTTCTTTTTAGGTCTGTAGTTGTCAAGTCGAGAAAAAAGGAAGTTTTGCGCATTATTCGTGCGCTTCACGAAGTAGTTCTTAGAAGATTTGGTTATAATTATAATGCAATTAAATGCAAATGTGCAAGCGAGCTGGACAAAAATCACAAAAATAATCCCTGGAGAAGGGGAACAAGAAGGACAAAGGACAAACACAAATCTCCAAACACAGCTAGGTGACTGGTGCGCGACCGAACAAATCCGCCTGGTTGTGTTTGTTCTTCGTCCCTCTAGTTCCCCTTCTCCAGGGATAATTTTCATCATTCTTGTCCAGCTCGCTTGCACCTTTGCATTTAATTGCGTTATAATTGTAACATTAAATTGCAAGCTTCACCCTTGTTGGTGTAAGACTAGTGGCAGCTGATAAAACCCGTTTGCTCTACTGACGTCTAACCCCTGGTTAGCTCAGCTGGTAGAGCGCTCCACCTGTAATGGAGAGGTCCCGGGTTCGATACCCGGACCAGGCGGATGTTTTCTGTCGCTCACCAGTCACCTAGCTGTGTTTGGAGATATGTGTCTGTCCTTCGTCCCTCTTGCTCCCCTTCTCCAGGGATTATTTTCGTCAAGATTTGGTTGTTGCGCCTTTGGCGTTTGAAACGAGTACGTGTCGATAAAATAACGGTATAAGCTAACCCAAAATTTACCCGTATGTGTGTTAATTCCCCATATATAAAAGTGAACTCAGTAATGCTCCACAAAAAGACAAACACAGCGGTTTTTGAGGTGAAGGAGTTCGGACATGCTTTCAGCTTCGTCCTTCGTCGAGATCCCTCATACACCAACACGCGACTCTGTAGTCACGCCGCAGGGTGGCGCTACCGTCGGCACGGCGCATGCGCACACGACTCACTTCACGCGAATCTGGTTTCTGCTCACGCGCACTGCTCACACATTGGCGTGGGAAAACGCGAACTTGTTTATACACAGCGTGTTGTGGCGCCTCCAAGTGCTATAATTCAAGCGTAAGAAAAAATAAACAAGGTTTGTGTAAATAAATTAACGAACCGGGTGCAATAAAACTTTTTTTTAAAAAAGGTGTCTACATTAGGTAGTGCATTTTTCGTATTCGAATTCTATAACTGTAGGTTCCGGGTGAAAAAAAAATCTAAGCCTAAAAAACAACCTGTTTTTTTTTTTTTGTGTGTGTGTGTGTTTTATTTTGTATCAATGGGAAGGAAAATGGCAAAACCCGCTTGGTTGACGCTGCTACAGCAGCATCAACCAGACAGATGGCACAACCTAAGGCAAAAGCGTGAAAGCGTCTTCGACATGAACACTCAAAAGCATTTCTGAGGAGCAGCGTGAACCAGATGGCTTTTATCGTTGTCGACTCCCTTTGCATAAGGGAAAAAAAAAAGACCGGATATTTTTTAGGCTTAAAGTTTTTTTGTTTTTTTTTTAAACCCATATTTAATAATATTAAATGCACTTTACTTCAAGACACCTTTCCAAAAGGTTTGAATACGTAACAGTCATTGTTTTGTTTATATACAAATATTTTACGCCCATAGAGCGATCAGCAACACGTTAAGAGGGGAGCTTGGGCGAGTTGGTGAGAGTTGCTATTACTAGCAGCAGCGCGTTATAAACAAGGACAAAAGGAGAAGACACAGAGGAAGTGTCTTTTCAATAAAATTGAAAAAAAATCGATAGCAGAGAACTTTTAGACAGAAAGACAAACAGTTTTGTGTTATGTCTTCCCTTTTTCCCCTGGTTTATAACGAGTGGTCTAGCGCACACCAGCTCGGAGCACCTGAAGCGGAAGCTCGCGCTGCCGAACCCAGGGACCCTGGGTTCAATCCCCACCCCTGCCCAGATCCGCATGAGCATCGTACCGGCGTGCGATCGTGTATCACTATACTGCCTGATGCTCGTTAAAGACCCCAGGCCAGCGGTTACACGGAACTGTCCAAAATTCCCTACTACAGCTGAGACACCAGACGCGCATTGAGGCTGACTAACTCCCGGCCGTACAAACATACACACAACAATACACCACTACTAATATGATCAGATCCCCCTGTATAATGGCGGCTATTTCATTTTCCGAGTGCGTCACGGGAAAGTAGATGCACCTGATTTCTTAGAGCGTGGAGCGCGCACATCAAAGCAGTGCGCAGCAGCACGCCGTGTGCCCCGGCGAGGAGCGACACTCGTCGATCTGGAAATAGCTCGGACCTATTTTTTGGACTCCGTTCAAACCCTTTGTGTCGCTGCTCGGCTGCGCGACACGAGCGCACTTGGCACCCGTCGGCTGAAGCGCAACAAACCCCCTCCCCGAAACATTAGTCCCTCTTCGGCGTAAAAAGAAAAAGTCCAATTTGACGTTACGTGTTTAGAGGGCCCGAGTTTAGACTGCCAGGGTCCTGGCGTGCAGCATTGACACACGCTGTAGGAAAAAAAAAAAAAATGTAGCCGGTGCAGGTATACCACTGCTATGCGCTCAGAAACTGAGGGAGAGCAGGTGACTAGAGCGCGGAGGAGACGTCAGAACGCCGATCTCCGATTGGAATGATTAGTGGGTAGACCAAATCTATAGCTGTCTCTGTCTCTACTGCACTCGTCGGACGCGTTCGAATGCTTGAGCCAAACGCCGGACGCCGGCGTTGCGCATTCGAACGCGACGAGTGCGGTAAAGACAAAGGTAGCTATAGCTTTCGGTGTACCCCCTAATCCTTCCAATCAGAGCTCGGCGTCTGACGTCTCCGCCGCGCTCTAGTCACCTCCTCTCCCTCAGTTTCTCATCGCATTGACGAGCCCCCATTGCTGACCTTCTCTTGTCTTACAGAGACGCCGAACCACTGAAAAGGGTGTTTACGAGCCCCCAGAAAAGTCACTGTTGGAGAGAAGGACACAGTAGAATCTAAAATGAAAATGAACTGTTTTGCTGTGGTAACCATGAACTGAACGGAATAAAGGGAACGAAAACTGAAGGCCGGTTATGTCGCCGCTCGTGCACAGCTGCTTAAATAGCGTCTATGGGCAATATCACCTAGAACAGAAGGCCTGCGCAGGACGTTTCGTTAGTAGATCCCCGACCCGCCCCAAGCGGCAAACACCCCGAAGCTTGACGAGAGTGGGGGCCCCGCGGAGCGCGGGCGAAAAGTGATCGCAGTGCCCCTGGCGAGCTCAGAGCCTCCGCTAGCAAACGAATTCTTCGCTACGTATTGGTTTTGCCCATTTCCGTGCGAGGTGACCAATGAAAAAGTGGTGTCACGGGTATTCACTGCTTTGAATGTTAAAAAAATAGGTGCCTCCTTATAAGTGAAGGATATTTTCTTCGCGTGGGAAAGATGTTAGAGTTTTCAGTTGCAATTTTGGGACTCTCATAAAGAAAACACTGTCACCACTTACGTAAGCGAGACAAAACATGAATGTACCTTCACACTGTCTTTTGAAAATAGGGCAATGTAGAAACATTTTAGAACGTAGTTACGTTTCAACTTTACTGTTCTTATTAGTCAATTAATCAAGCAAGACATTCACATGAATGTCTTGCTTGTAACTGTTTTGTCGAATAGGCGAATAGGATGAAGAAGCAAAACTCAATTTCAAACCCCGTACGTTATTGCGATGTCAGTATGCTCTGGAAGAATTCGATTGCGCACATGCAAATCTGACGTTGAAGGAGATTTTGCAGGGTGATTTGTAGCTTTCTATCATCTGCTAAAGTTTTGTTTTATTCGCCGTTGTTCGCTACTTGTTCCACATTTCTCTTTATTTTCGTCCGAGAAGGGGACCCCATCTTTCCTGCAAAGTTCGGAAAATGTTTCCACGGTCATTTCCTCGTTACTTTTGTTTTCTTGTTTTTGTCATGCTGCAGCGGCTGGTTCGCTTGCTCTGATAATCTTAACATGTTGTTTGCACACGTTTTAATGATCACCTATTTAGGTAAGAAACTGTGACAACGCAGTCTGTAACGGATCAGCAGTAACCTCTTACGACGTAGTTCGAGTAGTAGCTAAACGCCTTTTTTCCGCTTCCCAGATGCGCTCCAAACTCGTGTGATCCCCCTGAGTGGCGTTTGAGACCGCTAAATAGACTGCTTTATCTTTTTTTATGCGCGCGTTGTTATTTAATTGTCGTTGCAGTTGCAATCAGTGGATTCCGCTTCGCAAGCGGACTGACCGTAATGAATTGTTTCAGCTGTTGGGGTGACAAAACGGGGCTCGCAAAGCGTCTGCTTACGTAGACTCCGAGTCCTTTATCGGCGTTCGCCGCCGCTCTCGTGGGTTTTCGGAGGAACTACGCCGCATTTACTGGCGGCCACAGCTGCGTGCGCGACTGCTTAGCGCTAGCTAATGACGAGCTACCACAGTTCATTTGCAACGTACATGCGACACCATCAAGATTGCCGATCTTAGCAATGTAAACTCGTTCTCAGCACGATCACTGAAGCAGGCGATGCAGTGGGCGATGGAGCAGACGATGTAGCTGACGATGGAGCTCATCCGGGCTACCTAGGGGGCGCTGCGGGGATCTACTAGTTAAAGCCCCTCGATGTGTTTGCGTTTGTCTTGCAAGTAGCGTCAAATGCGCGAGTGCACGAGGCCCATGTCTCGAGCGGCCTTAGGAAGCAAATGGCGGCGCAGCACTGAAATGAGCGGGCCTTGGAAGCGAATGGCGGCGGAGCACCCGCTCATGGCACGTGTCTCGCGCGCTTCCACAACAATGGTTGGCGGTACTTGTAAAAACGCTTTTATCAAGGGGCTTTACTACTAGTGATGACGTTTAGAGGAGGAAACGCGCAGGCCTTGTGTTCTAGGTGGTATTGCTATGGGGGTGCTTTGTACATTTAGGTTTCCATAGAGCTCGGTTTCTGTTCAGCACAAGGCCCGTCGAGTGGATTCTTTACGTCATCATCGGAAACGAGTCGACACTGTTCGGCTTGGGTTCGCGTTCAGTTAGTGCTTCACTGATTGAGTCCGAGCCGAAGACTGACGCGGCATTCGGCTACATCAGCCGACCGCTGCGTCCGAGACAAACAAGTAATTAACGTTGCTCTTGTTTTCCCCGTGGGTTTAGTTTTCCATCGAAGCTGCCAGAATTGGGAATTCAGAAAGTGAGAAAGAAAGGGAGAGAGATATAGAATATAAACGAAGGTTGTGGAGCGATTGGGTGGGGATTGAACCCAGAATCTCTGGGTTCTGCAGCGCGAGATTTCGCTTCACGTCCTCCTCTGCATATATTAGATTCGAGCCCGATGGTGCGATTCCTCACACTTGCAGACTTCAAAAAATTTTATTTTGCAATGTAGGCTCACGTTTCGTTAGCTTCATCTGTGGTTGACAGTGGTGGTGACTGGGCTCCACTGTGAACGATACTTGATCCGCGTGCAATGGCGTAGCTATGATCCGCGTGCAATGGCGTATCAACTTGTTTTTGGGTGGGGGGGGGGGGGGGGAGTGGGGCAAACCAGACCCTCCTCCCCCCACTCGCTCCCCCCTCCCTCCCCCCCCCCCCCCCCCGGAGCCGGAGGGCTGTGCCCTTGGTATCCCTTGGGCGCCGTCAGGCAGTGTTTGCCCTGCCCAGTGGCGGATGTTTCAGGGGGGGGGGGGGGGGACACATGCCTTGCCCGTGACAGGTTAAAACTAAAGAGAAGCTCTGCTTCCAAAAATAAAAAGTGATCGTTGCTTTCCGCCGGGCGTTGGCTGCGGTTGAACTGAGGTGTTATCAAAGACAAAAAGCTCGCGCTGGAGCCTTGGAGCATATATACCGCATTCTTAAAGGGATACTGAAGCGAAACTTGAAATACACCTATTATGGTTAGAAATAGGTTCAATATGATCAATGATATTCATAAATCATAATCGCGCGTTTGTATTTTGAACGGATGGCTATATTTTTCACCCTGATGGGCCCGATTGGGCGCGCGCTCAAAAATCGGCCATCGGAGAGCGCGATGCGTCTTGGGACATTGGGCGCATTCGTGACGTCACTTGTGCCGGTCGGGAAAGGCTACGGCGTGAATGTTGTGGTTACGAGCGTTGCCACTTGGTGGCGCGTCGACGATTTACGACCTGTGACAACGTGGCCGTTTGAGATGTGCAAGGGCTGCACGCACGCTGCACCGGCTGCACCACATGGGCTGCACCACGGGACCACGGCAAGTCGGCAACCACGGCAGCACTGACAAAACCAGCTCTGAGGCCGGATTCTCAAAGCGAATTCACGACGAAAAAAGTGCGTACGACAAATTTGAGAGAAAACCCGTGCTCTCGAAACGAAATTGTCGTAACCTTTGCGCAGGTTACGACAGAATCCTACGACAGCTCCGAAGCTGTCTTACGCACTTTTTACGATCAAATCAACAAGGCCGACAGCGTCGCTCAGTTACTTGGTATCGGCCACCAACGGACATTTATTTTTCTTCGTGCTCTTCTCGTGCGTCCCGACTTCAACCAGCAAGAAAAAAGGAAGGAGTACTTAAAACAGACCACGACGATCAAGAACGCAGGATCCACAAACACACGAGAAGAGCTACAACAGCCACGATTCTGCCGACCGAGCGAGCTCGGCAGAATATAGTAGGCCTAGCAGCAACATCGACTCGGCGCACCGTTGCTCCGGCGGTCCTTGGCCAAGACCGTCTGTCCATGACCGGCTGGCCTGCTGAATGGAATATGCCCGCGCGACCCTTGTGGACCCTTACCGGATGAGTAGTTTGATCCCTGAACTAAATTTCAGAGGTCAATATTTTCCCCTTGTCATCTGGATCTCCTTGTTTTCCGAGACAGCGGTGACGAACGCTGTCGTCGAAAAGGGACTCTCATTGATTCTATCTCCTTGTTTTGTGTGATATTGCCACGCTCGCCGGCGAGCGACCGCGCGCGTGACCGAGTGGTTAGCGTGCTTGACTGTCGCGCAGAAAGTCTGGGTTCGATTCCAGTCAGTGGAATGATCTTTTATTTGTTCTTTCAACATTGCGTTCTCGTGTGTTCGAGAACATTCTCGTATGATCGAGTTCCGAATGTTCCAGTCGCCGAACAATCTGGGCCGATTGTTCCAGAACCCAACGCGCGTTCATAAGGGACTCCGCCTCCTGATCTGCAGCCAGTTTCGCCCCAGCGCTCGACTCTGCTGTCTCGCCGACCTCGACGCTCGCGACGCTTTGTTATTATTTTCTATTCTCCTTTTTGTTTGCGGCACAAGTTCGCCACATTAAACGTTTATTTTTTCCTGTTTATTTATTGTCATTCTGGTCACCACCCGTGACATTTTGGTGGAGGTGCCGGGTACCGCATGCCCGTGCAGCGTTCCCCTCCAAGGGCCCGCACTCCAAGTCCGGTTCCTAGCTCGGTGAGAAGACCACTCACCGCGGAAGCTGAAACTCGGACCAGCCGCCGCACCAAGGAAGACGATCCTGACTACGGTTTACTACTGGACACGCCCAAGCCGGAGACGACGACGATGGCCAACCAGTCGCAGAACCCCGCCGCTCCTGCCGTCGTCTACCTACCCGTCGCTCCTCGGACACCGGCTCCCTTCCACGGCGAAAGCCACGAAGACATCGACGACTGGGTCCAACAGTACGAACGAGTGGCCCGTCATAACGGGTGGACACCAGAACAGTGTCTACAGAATGCTTACTTCACCTTGGAAGCAACCGCTCGGAACTGGTTCGAGAACCACGAAGCATCGATCACCTCCTGGGAGCAACTCAAAGCTGAGTTGCGAAGAACGTTCACGAACCAACAACAAAGAGAACGCGCGGAAGAGCTTCTTCAAGCGAGAATCCAAGGCCCTAACGAGAGCATCGTCAGCTTCGTGGAGGATGTCCTGCGACTCAGCAACCGCGCCGATCCTCAAGCCTCCGAAGCGAAGAAGCTGAGAATCCTGATGCGAGGCGTCAAAGAAAACATCTTCGGAGGCCTTGTGCGAGCCCCGCCTACCACAGTCGAAGGATTCATCACGGAGGCAACAAACATTGAACGTGCCCTTCAAGCACGGGCCTCCCATTACCAGCGACTTCCCGGCGTCGCGGCCCTCCCGACTTCCAGCTGCAACAGCCCGGACCTCCGCGAGATTATCCGGGACGTCGTGCGGGAGGAGATCAAGAAACTTCTACCTGCCGCCGCAAGCCCAGCTTCGCCCTCAATCGCCGAGATTGTCAGGGAAGAAGTCCAGCAAGCGCTGCAGCCTGAGGTTCCCGTCAGCACCGCTCCGGAACCACCGACATTGAGTTACGCCGCAGTGGCCCGACGGCCACCGCCTCCTCGTCGCACCTACGTCGCGCCGGCCCGACGTCAGTCTCCTGCGCCGCAGCACGACCGACGCCACGACGACCAGGTCCAGTACGCCTGCCCGGAGCCTCGCGCACCCCGCAAGACCGACGTGTGGCGAACGCCCGACCGACGCCCTCTGTGCTTCCATTGCGGGGAAGCGGACCACATCTTCCGCCGATGCCCATACCGACGACTCGGGCTACGCGGGTTCCACCCGAACGACCCGCGCCCCCGTCATGGTGAACGCCCTACTGAGATCGACGAGTACCTGCGAAGACCTCAGTCCCCCGAGCCTGCGTCCCGCCGCGAGTTCCGGTCGCCGTCACCGCGACGTCCAGCTTCGCCGATGCACCGACCACGACGTGAAAGCCTGTCCCCCCTCGCTCCTCGCCGGGGAAACTAGGCGCGGCAACCCCTGGAGGTGGAGTTGCCGAAGACGACCGACGCCAAGATCCTCCACGAACGTCGGGGGCCCCCACTCGAACGCTACCAGAGACCAAAACGACGCCGCTGCAGTGGTGTCCAATAACCTAAACGTCGTCATCGACGGCCACGACGCATCTGCACTCGTGGACACCGGAGCAGACTACTCAGTCTTGAGTGGAAGGCTCTCCCACCGCCTTCGAAAAGTCATGACGCCGTGGGATGGACCTCAAATACGAACCGCCGGAGGGCACCTCATCACACCCATCGGGAGATGCACTGCTCGCGTCGAGATCCGCGGTGAGACGTGCCCTGTGAAGTTCGTCGTTCTACAAGACTGTTCCAGAGACGTTATTCTCGGCATGGACTTTCTGTGTGAATACGGCGCCGTCATCGACCTTGGTGAGAACAGATTGACGCTGCGCAAGCCTGTTCCGTCTTCAGAGAAACCTCAAACAGCGTCAGCCGCCGTCCGAGTCGCTGCCGACCACGTGAACCTGCCGCCGCGATCAAGTGTTGTCGTACCCGTTGTGGCTGATGCAGCTACCTGCGGCGAAGTTGTTCTTGAAGGCAACCTTCAATTACTCCTAGAAAGAGGAATAGGCGTCGCAAGAGGAGTGGCTGAACTTCAGGATGGGCGCACCGTGGTCTTCGTGACAAACTTTCGACAAGAAGCGCAACACCTCACGAAAGGTTCCGCTGTAGGCCACGTCAAGGAAATTCGGAACTCCGCCGAAATCGCCGCGATTGCTGATGAATCATTCCCACCTCAGCAACACAATACGGCACCAGCGCAGCTCGACATTGACCCCAAGCTTCCAGGCCCGAAACAACGGCAGCTAAGGGAACTTCTCGCCGAATGCAGTGACTGCTTCGCGACGTCGTCGAGGGTGCGCCAAACCGCCATTGCGAAACACCGCATCGTTACCGAGGAGGACGCGCGCCCTGTGCATCGATCGCCGTACAGAGTCTCCGTTAAAGAAAGGGAGGTGATCCAGGAGCAAGTGCAAGAGATGCTGAACGACGACATAATCCAACCTTCAAGCAGTCCGTGGGCCTCTCCAGTTGTACTGGTTAAGAAGAAGGACGGAACGCTTAGGTTCTGCGTGGACTACCGACAGCTGAACGCAGTGACGAAGAAAGACGTCTATCCACTTCCCCGCATCGACGACACGTTAGACCGGCTGCGCCACTCCCGATACTTTTCATCCATGGACCTGAAGAGCGGCTACTGGCAGATCGAAGTCGACGAACGGGACCGAGAGAAGACAGCTTTCGTCACGCCAGATGGGCTGTACGAGTTCAAAGTGATGCCCTTCGGACTGTGCACGGCTCCAGCAACTTTCCAGCGTGTCATGGACACCGTACTGGCAGGACTGAAGTGGCAGAGCTGTCTCGTCTACCTCGATGACGTCGTAGTGTTTTCCAGCGACTTCGACGAGCACTTGCGACGACTCCGAGCAGTTCTCCAAGCCATACGGACCGCCGGACTCACCCTGAAGCCGTCAAAGTGTCGGTTCGCCTATGACGAACTGAAGTTCCTAGGTCACGTGGTTAGTAACGAAGGCGTTCGCCCCGATCCAGAGAAGACTCGCGCCGTCGCAGCATTTCCAGCACCGACAGACAAGAAGGCCGTGCGAAGGTTTCTTGGACTATGTGCCTACTATCGGCGCTTCATCCGGGATTTTGCAAGGATTTCCGCACCACTCACAAACCTCACAAAGGACGCCGAGAAGTTCGAATGGGCCGAGAAGCAGCAGCAGGCATTCGACGAGCTGAAGCGACGACTGCAGACTCCTCCTGTTCTAGGACATTTCGATCAAGATGCGGAAACCGAAATTCACACGGACGCAAGTAACGCTGGACTTGGCGCGGTACTGGTTCAAGTGCAAGACGGCACCGAGCGAGTTATCGCCTACGCAAGTCGGACACTGTCCAAGGCGGAGAAAAATTACTCCACGACTGAGAAAGAATGCCTCGCTGTCGTCTGGGCAATCACGAAGTTTCGTCCGTATTTGTATGGGAGCCCGTTCCGTGTAGTTTCGGACCACCACTCGCTCTGCTGGCTTGCGAACCTCAAGGACCCGTCAGGACGCCTCGCTCGATGGAGTCTACGACTACAAGAGTTCAACATGACTGTGGTCTACAAGTCAGGCCGCAAGCACAGCGACGCCGACTGCCTGTCCAGAGCCCCCGTCGAAACACCTTCCGCCAGTAGCAACGACGATGACGACGAGTGCTTCCTAGGTGCAGTAAACACCGACGACATGGCACGACGTCAAAGAGACGATCCTGAGTTGCGCGCGCTAATCGAGCCCCTCGAAGGACGAGGGGGTAGTGTCCCCCGTGTCTTCTCGAGAGCCCTGCCGACTTTCGTCCTCCGACAAGGTGTACTTTACAAGGAGAACTTCGGAGACAACAGCACACCATGGCTGCTGGTAATCCCTACCGACCTTAGAGCGGAGATCTTCCAAGCCTGCCACGACGACCCGACGTCCGGACACCTTGGTTACAGCCGTACGCTGGCCCGGATCCGTGAAAGGTATTACTGGCCCAAGCTGCCGAAGACCGTTCACTTCTACACACGGTCCTGCCACGAGTGCCAGCGACGCAAGAAACCGCCGACGAAGCCGGCAGGTCTCCTGCATCCGATCGCTCCCCCGACTGTACCGTTCCAGCAGATCGGAATGGATCTACTTGGTCCTTTCCCACCATCGACGCAAGGAAACAGATGGATCATTGTCGCCACAGATTATCTCACACGGTACGCCGAAACGAAAGCCTTTCCTGTAGGGACTGCTGTGGAAGTCGCCAAGTTCTTTATCGAGTCCATCGTCCTCCGGCACGGCGCTCCCGAAGTTTTGATCTCAGACCGTGGATCATCGTTCATGGCCCAGTTGACGCAAGAAATCCTTCGTCTCAGCCACACCAGCCATCGGCGCACAACGGCGTACCACCCGCAGACCAACGGGCTGACGGAGAGACTCAACAAGACTATCGCCGACATGATCTCCATGTATGTCGACGTAGAGCACAAGACATGGGACGAGGTGTTGCCGTACGTCACGTTTGCCTACAACACGGCCGTGCAAGAGACCACCGGGGTGACACCCTTCCAACTGGTTCATGGTCGCAAAGTAACGACAATGCTGGACGCGATGTTACCCCACGAACCGGCTGTCAACGGAAGCGACGACGCCCAGGTGGTTGCCCAACGAGCAGAAGAAGTCCGCCAGCTCGCCAGACACCGTATTCAAGCGCAACAACGTGTCGACACTGGCCGCTACAACCTTCGTCGTCGGGACGTCCACTTCCAGCCCGGAGACAGGGTGTGGGTGTGGACACCAATACGTCGCCGTGGTCTCAGTGAGAAACTCCTAAAGCGCTACTTCGGACCCTACAAAGTACTTCGTCGACTCGGGGATCTGAACTACGAGGTGATGCCCGACGGAACACGGACTTCATCACGCCGCGCTCCACGACCGGAAGTCGTCCACGTCGTGCGCCTCAAGCCGTACTACGCGCGATAAGACTGCGAACTGTGATATTGTGCACCACTTGATAGGATTGTGTTTGGCGAGCCTCCGTATGTTCCCATTTTTTTTTGTTTGTTTCGCTCTGTTTTGTTGCCTTTTACGTGGCATCGAGACGATGCCTTTTTAAAGGGGGGAGTAATGCCACGCTCGCCGGCGAGCGACCGCGCGCGTGACCGAGTGGTTAGCGTGCTTGACTGTCGCGCAGAAAGTCTGGGTTCGATTCCAGTCAGTGGAATGATCTTTTATTTGTTCTTTCAACATTGCGTTCTCGTGTGTTCGAGAACATTCTCGTATGATCGAGTTCCGAATGTTCCAGTCGCCGAACAATCTGGGCCGATTGTTCCAGAACCCAACGCGCGTTCATAAGGGACTCCGCCTCCTGATCTGCAGCCAGTTTCGCCCCAGCGCTCGACTCTGCTGTCTCGCCGACCTCGACGCTCGCGACGCTTTGTTATTATTTTCTATTCTCCTTTTTGTTTGCGGCACAAGTTCGCCACATTAAACGTTTATTTTTTCCTGTTTATTTATTGTCATTCTGGTCACCACCCGTGACAATATAGAGCTCAAATAAACGTCATACGGATTACCTTGGCAATTCGGTATGTACACTCTGTTATTAGTATGCCATTTTTATTCTGACTCGACGCTACGTCAGTGTCGAGCTATAGCAGTTCGTGGGAGCTACGCGATGTCGGTCTAACCTTTCTTTGCCGAGTGTCATGTCAGTATCGAGTTGCAATCGTAACAGATCGGTCCAGAAGCGCTTACCGAAACGCGGTCTAACAGAGCGAATCCAGCACTTCGATCAAACGCGCGTGTCCGCTCCGAGTGTGAACAGGTATTTGGCATTTGCGTGGCTCTTGCTGACACCCTCGTAGTTCAAACATATCCTTTTTAACGTCGGCTTGCAGCTCGCGACTCGCAGCAACTAATACCGGCCGTGCCAGAAGCATGCTCGGGCCGTGTCGTGCAAAGAGCCGCAACGAGACCGAGCTCACTGTGGCCAAATACGCTTTGGCTTTCTCCGCCAAGGCTTTGCAAACGCGTTCAGGCCTAGGCGAATTCTGCCGGCACGCCGTATTGCCGCAGAACGGCGCTGCTATTTTGGCACAAGTGATGTCACGAGAACTTCCCCCCATCCACCAGATATTAGTTCTCCTGTGTTTTACAGCGCAATATTTATATTTCCGAGGTGGTGCCTGTCCCTAGCCCATATTTATGCAACAAGATCGGCGCTAAAATTTCGTTTCACTACCCCTTTAAGGCCTGTTCAGACATGCAGCGGAGCGCTACAAGCAAAGCGCTGACCTCGCGCTAAGCGCGTGCTGACGGGAGCGTTCACCAGATTTGTATCGCACCGTCAAAACTCTTGCTCATGGCAGACAATAAGTATCTGACGACACGTGAGCAGCGCTACACCAGCGCTTCGCTGCATGTGTGAACCAGCCTTTAACCTGTCGCCGATTATAATTCGTAGCTATTCCGGAACTTCCACGGCCGTTAAGGAGGACATTGTGGAGCGACTTTGCGTACCGTCCGTTAGACCAGAGATACTCGAGAGTTTTAGGGAACCGTTTTGGCACATTGGATACGGTATATGGTCGGCCCTTCGGTACGAACTGCGCATGAGCTACCGCAGAAAACTCCCATATGCTCAGTTTGTACCGGAGGACCCACCGTACCTTATCGGATGTGCAAAGGCGGTTCTCTATAAAGCTCCGTATTGATGGCTGGTGGGCTTTGGGACGCACGGGAAGATGTATTGAAGACAGGATGCACAAACATGCTCCAAATTTTAAGACAGCTACTGTCGAGTATTTTGTATGCCCACGAACCCTTGATTTCCAACGAAATCATTGCCCGCAAATTCCAGCAAAAACGAGGACAGAAAAACGTTGACTCTTTTAATTCGAGAACTCTGGGGGTGATATCGCGTAAGTACCATGTCGCTGCACATAATTCTATAGAAAAATGTATATAATTCCAATGCTAATGCGCTCTCGTGAAAAAAGGTTTCGAAGCATTTTTACGTGCACAATCCGCGCCTTCCAGCGGTATTAAAAACAACCAATTAACAAAAAATACTTGTCTACATTCATTGGAGCTCTCTGATTCCTTTACTCGTTCGACCGCTAATCTGCCAGGTCATTTATTCGTACCTAATACGTTTCAGAACACACAGCGGTATGTGTCCATGCACCGTTGCCTATTAGCAAGTTCATTATAGCGTGAACCTAACACCGCCGCCATAACCGCCATGTCGAGTGCCGGCCGGTAAAGCGCGAAACACATGCACGACGAAACCGTCCGACCCGACGTGCGAACTGCCGGTATGACCTTCGGGGGCGAGGGTTTTCGTATCACCGAAGAGCGTCAAAAACCCTCGCCTCCGACCGTCGTATTGCCTGATCGGACGTCGGATCGGACGCTTTCGTTGTATATGTTTCGCGCTTAACGTACTCGTACAGTCCGGTTTTAGCACGGGTGTGATGGCGAACGGAATACGGTAACGCTACGCTAAAACTCCCTAATAACCTGTACCTTATACTGTTCGCTAACCCAGAAGTCGAAACTGTTCCATGACCCATTCACGATTTGTTTGTACGCTTTCCAGCGTGTAAGTCACAGGTACTGAGCAATTAGCCTCACTTTGTAGCTTTCTAGTTGTCAATCTATGCGTGTTGTTGGGTAGGCTTCGTACACCCTTTTTCTGCTTCCACTGCGCACTGCGCAACGGAGACGCCGCGACTCAGTATGCGCGCACCGCTAGCCTTGACTCCAGAGTTCCGAACCTTGTAGCGTGTTGCGCAGAGCGTTGCAGGACGGACTAAACAATCTACGAAAACTCCCCATTATGTTATTAGCCTAAGAAGCTGGCTGGAAAAAAAATGTCAAAAGCCTTTAAAACCGGAAAACTCTGTTTTGTTTTGTTTTCACTTCCAGTTTAGTTTTAATAGGGCAGCTGGCGGCAAAAGTTTTGGTTCGGTCCAGTTTCTATTTTAGTCGAAGGATGCGATTGTGTCGCCATTTTTTTATTCGGTGCCGGTTCGACACTCTGCCCCGAACACAAACGTTCAGGCCGAAGTCTGGTTTGGATCCTAAACAAACGTGCCGCACGTTTTCGCGGCCATACACGTGAGCTGTACAAAAAGCGTGCGACACTTACACCTGTAGCACTAAATAAGCTATTTACTTGAGTATTGACCAACGTTACTACAACCCCTCACTTGGAAAACCGCCATGGAGCCTGCTGTAAAAGAGTGGCTCCGATCCGTACTCGAGAACCGAGCTAATGGCGATCGCAACGCCGCCATTTCTCCCGCAGCGTCCACTCCGGGAACTGCACGGCTGCACGTCGAGTCGGGCAAGGGCCGGTGGCGCCATCTCGCAGGGCCACCTCGCAGTAGCTATGTAAAGCAGCTTTCATGTTTCAACTCGTCGCTAAAGGGTGGCGCTGTTCTCCTATTTAGCTCAGTCTCGGTGGACGCCAGCGGCCCTGGTTTCAATTGTGACTCTCCCAACTGAGGGTTTTAGTAACGTTGGTATTGACACTCCGTTTAGCCCCAGTTTTCTTGTGGGCGCCGCCATCTTGGTCTGTGGGCGTCGCCATCTTTGGTACACAAATCGGTAATGTGACTCTATCGGCTTTAGATAACGTGGCTAATTCGATTTACTTGCCCGTGCTGGTGCAGAAGAGTCGAGCGCGGTGCAGAGAAGTGCGGGGAAATGTACTTCCGGTAGTGTCTTGAAATAGGCTTCGCACGAATATCGAGTACGACTGTGCGCACCGAGTGCAGCTGGTGCAGGAGGTGCTCGTATGTTGAACGCAGCAACTTTGTCAGGAAACTCGTGAGATACCATGTTGCTCTGTCGCGTACCACTTCCACACCCTCCGAGGGACGAAATACCATTTCCTGTGATTCCGGATAAAGATTCGAATGCACCAAGGTGGCTGGCCTGCATCCTTTTTTCCAGGACTAGGGATGTCGCGAACTTGCTGTGGTTCAAATTCGACCAAATTCAACTTTCCTTTTCTTTTTTTTAACTTCTAACGCGAGGTTTTCGATAAAAATTCCACTGAAGTTAAACCCTTGTACGTGGGCGAAAAACATTTAAATAAAAGATTAATTTGCGCTTTCTGTCGGAGGAAAGGTGCATAATACATCTTGTGTGCATTGTTTAGTTGTTTTACATTAACAAACAAACTAAAACATTAAAACTAAATGATTTTTTTTTTCTACTGTCATAAACATGGTTTTATAATTTGTGAAACAAGAATACTGTGTACATTATTTGCGTCTCAAATTTTTCAATTGTTACGTAAACGTCGGGAAAACACTGCCCGTAAGTCGGATTTCGTCGAATTTTGCCAAAAGGTCGAAAGTTCGCAAAACCAGTCGAACCTCGGGTTTCGATTTCGTACCTCAAATTTAACAACAGTTAGCGACATCATAAATAAAGACCAGATTAATACTAGGCAATACATCTAAAAGACAACGCTTGCGCTCCCCCCCCCCCCCCCCTTCCCCTACCCCGGCAAACGTCTCACAACAGACGCGACATTAGGGCATGGCGACGCCAAGAGGACGCGTCTGAAGTTCAGCGTGTTTGTCACTTGGGACGGGGTCGGAGGTCCACTAAAGATGACGTCATTCGCGGGCCTTGGTTTTCTATGTGGTATCGGTCAGAGCCCTTGCCAATAGACCATTCCATTTAGCGCTCTCTGGGCGGCACCACTTTGCTCGACCGCAGCGCCCTCTCCACACATCCGGGAAGTTCAGCGGGTTCGGCGGGGTAAAACGAGAGAGAGGGCACGCGCCCGACTCCGCTAGCAGACGACAAACCGGGAGGTTGCCGTTCTCCATATTTGGGCTGTATCGGCGGGCTCTACCGAACATCGAACTCTCGCTCGTGGCTGCCGTTGTGAAGTGGTTCGCGTTCTTAGAATAGTTGTGGCTACTCCAAAATCAGCCTATAGCTCTGTGTTGTTCTATTTTGCTAAATGATCAACTAGCATATATTTTTTCCGTTACTTAAATAGCAGTTGAGTCAGCCGGCAGTACTACCCTCAACTACTGCTTGTATTGCGGCAGGAGAGCACGTTTTCTTTTTTATTTCAGACTTCCATTCATGGTCGCTAAAGGCCTACAGCAGTACAAACTTTTGTATAGTAAAAAAGGTACAGCAACCGGATTTACTTTTCGCCAAAGAGACCGGCCAATCTGACACAGTTTTCCCTATTTTTTTTTTATTTGCACGCAGGTAACAGCGCAATTGGACCCTGTGAGTCTTTGTATCTAGCATAATATTACACGACAACTGGCATACCAAAATCTGCGCATCTGCGCTTGAAAGTTCCAAAATTACGCGATTTTAAACAGAGTTTGCACGCCAGCCGGACGCTAGTTACAGCCCACTCGGCGGAGCGGACGACGTGCGGGGTGAGAGGGTGAGTGCATTTTTTTTCTCTTTTACCCTCTCTGCTATGACCCTAATGGAACGGTCTATAGACCAACACGCGGCCCTGACGTCACGCAGCTGCGGTGGCGCTGTCGACAGCACTGCGCATGCGCAAACGCTTCACTTCACGCGAATTCGGTTTCTGCGCACGCGCAGTGCCCACACCCGGTGTGGGCAAACGCGCGCTTGTTTGTAAACAGCGTGCCGGTCTATAGACAGCCCATTGTGGCTGCCCCCGCTAGTTTCCGCCGCTGTGGCGCTGTCCGCCGGCAGCCTCGCGCGTATCTCGGTAACAAACTGTGCGTCTAAGTTTATTTTCCCGAACCCCCATCCGCCACCGTAGAGCCATTTGTTCCCCTCTCTTTGTTGTTCTTGTGGCGTACGCTTTTCCGGGTCCGCGCTTGATGCGCGCCCAAGCGGCTCTTGGATGGATGCTTGCCCCCAGCGGTCCTGGGCTGGCTATGCGTTGAAGGAACGGGGGGCCGATTCTGGTCCCCCCGAGAGCGAGATCTAATTCGCTTCTCGAGGAGCGAGCCAAGATGGCGTTCCTAGACGCGGTTCGTCTCCTAACGCAAACAAAAAACAGGATTCCCTTTTTTTTCTTTACAAAACGTTATTTGCAGACAGAAATAACACACACAAACACTGTATGCGGAGCGCAAGTTCGTCTGCTTCCTGAACAGAGGTTGCGATGATGTCAGAACGCAGAGCTCTTATTGGCTGATTGAAAAAAAAAATAGTGGGTAGACCTCAAAGCATCTATCATTGAGGTCTACCCACTATCCTTTCAATCAAAGCAATCAGAGCTCGGTGTCACCCTGACGTCACCGTAACTCCTCCGGAAGAACCAGACGACTTGCTCTCCGCGTACGTTGTCTGCTAAAAGACAGGGGAAAAAAGTCGATCGCCTACTAAGAACAGAGCGCCGTGGCGAAGTGAGGTCGGACGCCGGCTCAAATCGTTATCTTCTGCTATTTGACGTTGGAAGCCATCGACGTCCCGCGCTTCTTTCGCAAACCTCAAGTTGTTCTGTTGCCGTACGCGAGCTCACATTGACCGGTGGGTGAAGGGGTACCAAGGACAAGCACATCAGAGGCCACGAAACCTCTCTTTCTCTCACACCATTTGTGTTTCCATAGAGATGGACAAGGAGGAAGGATTGTTTATTTACAACACGAAAAAGTCAAAGTAGGTGGAAGTCAGCGATGTGACAAAATGAGCCTGACATCAGCACATCAAACGCTATGCCCAGCGAACCATCGCATCCTTCAACTACAGGGCCTCTAAACTCGCCAAACACAAATTTGGGGCCGAAGGTGACAAAGCGATTGGCGTACCGCGACGATGACTTCGCGCTTTTTTCGCCGATGTCCAATCGGCGAGCTCCACGAACTTTCGGCTTCAACTTTGTGTACGATGAATTTAGGGCCGCTGGTCTAAACTAGGGGTGTCGCGAACCACCCTAGGCTCGATTTCGAAAGGTTTCCATATTTTCGAAGCGAACTGAGTTTCGAATGCGAAGAATTTCGATATTTTCGTATCGACCAAGGTTCAAATTCGAAAAACTCGCAACTTTCGATCACAGTAAAGTTTCGAATTCGAAAAGTTCGAAGCTTTCACGGTTTCTAAAATTTCGGGTTCGAATATTTCGAATATTGTTTTACTTGAGGTTCGATAAATCGAAGATTTCGAACTTTCCTAACTTGAAATTTGAGGTATTCGAAAATTTTGAATTTCCTGGGATCTGAAATTCAAAAAAGGTCGAAGATTTCGAAATTCTTTGGATATAAAATTGGAAAAATTCGAACGCTTCGAAGTTTTATAGACAAAGAAACATTTGAAGATTTCGAACTTCTTTCTACATAAAGTTCGAAAAGTTCGAAGGTTTCGATTCTCTTTTAACGCTAATTTCGAAAAAAAAAACTTTCAAGATTTTGAATTTCTTTTAGGTCCAAGTTTTCAAACTTAGAAGTCCGGTTTTCATGTTCCTCCACAGTTTCAGTTTCAAATAATGTTTTCACGACTCACTGCTTTTCACGAAATCAGGTTTAGAAAAGTTAGGGTGTGATATTTAGACTCCGCGAAGTTGGGTCAGACAATCAAATGAGACGACGAGTGTCCCGGATGGGCTGGAATATTTGCCAGTTCAGAATGACGTGTGACCATAGATCAGTAGTTGTGACCGCATCCCCGGGGAGGGGGGTCTTTAACGAGCATCACACGGTAGTGATTACACAAACGCACTGTTTTACGATACTCATGCAGTTCGAAACGGCCAGGGGCGGGCAGGAGGTTGAAGCCCAGAAAAAACTTGAAGTGACCTGGCAAACTACCTCCCTACCCCTTGCACGCTGGTAGTAATCCGATCGAACGCTGCCCAAGTGACGCTGGCGTATAGTAAATTAAGTTTGTAATTGTCCTGGAGGTTTATTTTCCGGGACGGAGGAAACGCCTTGGAAAAAGCACAGAAGCCGTCACAACTCGAGGTCGAGGAGGTTTTACCATACAAGTGGCGTCGGAAGAAGAAAAACGGGGAGCAGGGGGGGGGGGGGGGGGGGGGCTGCAGCTCCCCTTTCCCTTTTCCAGATTTTTCGGACTGTAAAAGAAAACAATATGGGAAAGAGGGCGTCGTCGGGCTTATTTTAATCTGAAATTATTTCTCCATAATATGTATAGCTACTGTCGCTCTTCGCTGCATAAAAGATCGCGTAGATGGTCACTCTCGTAAACTCGTTGTCAGAAGGCACTACTTGTCACATGCTTAGTGGTCAGGAAGTTCACAGCTATGTCTTTTCGACCCAAAACAACTGTGCCATAGATAAAAAAAAAAAAATAAATGCAGGGATAAAATGTTGGCGAAAAAAAAAACTATCAAGAATTAGCCAGAAGTGTCGTATTCTTGCATATTCAGAGGCTCAGAACTTCGAAACAAGTTTCTCCTAGCAAAATGCGTAGTCTAAAAGAAACGCGTCCCAAGAACGTGAAGCGAAAAAACTTTAACAATATTATATATCTTCTCCCATGAGTTAATTTATTCCTGAACGTAAAAAAAAATAAATATATTATTTTGTATTCTGCAGATGGCAATGATATGTACTGTCTGTAGTAATTATTTAAATGCGATACCTCAAACAACTTGGACGAAACAAAAACCAAGTTTAGGGCATAATTACCCGTAGATACATGTTTAAACATTTCTTCGAAACTTATTTTGAATATCAATAATCACATCTTAAGACGACACTTACCTAGGCTATACATATATCATTCTTAAAAAGTTTAACATCTCTACCATAAATAGCTTCGGCTATAGCGTGCTTCAAATATGGCACAAACGACAATCGTCAAAAAACTGTCGTCCTTCCTCGCCCCTTCGGGAATTTATTTCTTTAAAACTAAGCATGCCAGAACATTGAAATAAACGTCATTGTCTTTCGTAATGAACGCGTTACCACACGTAAATATTAGAGAGAAAAAATTACGAATGTGCCTCACTACATGAATTCAAATAAAACCGTCCGCCGGGCTTTCGAAGTTCGACGAACTTTTGATATGTCAGGATTCGAAAATTCGAAACTTTCTGAATTCTCTTGATAAATAAGTTCGGAAGTTCGAAAATTATCGAATTCCTTAGCGTAGAAAATTCGAAAGTTTGAAAAGCTTCGAATTTGTGAGTGGAAGAAGTTCGAAAGTTCGAAAATCATCGAATCTTTTGGGACTATCAAGTTCGAAAGTTCGACAGGCATCGAATTTTGCAGCGTAATAAGTTCGAAAGTTTGAAAAGGATCGAATTTTTTAGTGTCATAAGTTCGACGGTTCGAAAAGCGTCGAACTTCTTAGTTTAACAAGTTCGAAAATTCGATTTTCGTCGAATTTTACAATATAGAAAGTTCGAAAATTCGAAATCTTTCGAATCTTTCCAACCGCTTGATTCGATAGTGGAATCGAAAAAAGTTCGCGGCATGCCTAGTCTAAACATAGTTTCCACTTCGTCATATTCACCGAGTAGACCCACGAGGTTTCTCAGAATGCAGAGTGAAACGAAGCACATCACTTTCAAAAATCCGCAGCGCCTACGATTCCGCAAAGCACTCAGAGAGCTAATCGTTTCAATCTACGGAGGCAGCTCGGCGACGGGCGAGGCCAAAAATATGTCTAGGGCAAAACCAAACAAAATATCTGATGAACATGACGTGTGCACGTGAAACGTCATGCTTTCAGTGACAGTGTGGACCGTTTTCTTAGTTCCGGGCTAGGTGTGTGCGAGTTGAGGTTCGAATTGAATGTCTCAGCGTCATCTATATTTTCGATGCTCCAGCAGGCTCCGGCACTGCAAACGTTATGAATGTCACAGCGCTTTTCGTTTCCTGAACGCTTGTCTGGGTTTAGCCGGTTTTAACAAACCCACAAAGAAAACGAGCGCCGTGACGATGCACTTTTGATTGGCTCCATGCAACGTTACTAATACACTCAGTTGAGAAACTCACCCTTGAAACCAGGACCGCTCGCGCCCACCGAGACCAAACTAAACACGATAACAGCGCCACCCTTTAGCGACGAGTGAAAATATGAAAGTATTCATATTTTGTCATAATGTTCATTCATAATGTCGCAGTAGCAATATAATCTATATCGCTACTGCGAAATGGCGCTGCGAGGTGGCGCCACCGGCAATTTCGCGTCTCGACCTGAACCGATACGCGCAGTTCCCGGAGTGGCCGCTGCGGGAGAAATGGCGGCGTTGCGATCGCCATTAGTTCGGTTCTCAAGTACGGATCAAAGCCACTTTTTCAAAGCAGGTTCAATGACAGTTTCCCAACTGATTTGTTCTAGTAACGGTGGCTTCATCGGATCGCTGCGGTCGGGTTTAAACTGAAATTGAATATAGTGAAACGACGTATACTGTGTTTTACACGGGGCATGAGCGTCCGCTTTCAAGCCGGGCTTTGTCGCCGAACCCTATGCCGTTTCGGGCCGTCTCCGGCGTCGTCAGAGCGTCGCAATTTCTTCTGGCAGTCGGAACGGGGAACAATGACATTCCAGAGCCGACAATAAGGACCCCCAGTTGCCGAAATAAGCCGTGGACGAAGGCCAGGAGTTCCCGCCGTTCCTCCGGAGGCCGGCGTCAACAGCCACCGAAGACGCCCATGCGCAGCGCGGACATATTAACTGTGTTGCCTCCTCGTGAGCACTTCGACTTCGCAATTTACAGGTTCGCCACGTGCCGAGGGTGCGTTGTTCTCTTTGTGTTTTTTTTTTCCCCGATTCGGCTATTTATTTAGTCCGTGGGCACGTTGGATGAATATCGCCGCGTGCGTGGCAGGTTCAGAATAGTCACCAGTCCGTCACCGACGCAAGATGCGTTGTATACCTTTCTGTTTTAGTCTGTAGGCACAAGTTCGTCTCATTAAACATTTATATTGTAAGTTTACATTCATCTAATATTATCTATCCATGACAATCTGCAGGGTATTGCCTCTTTAGGCTAAAAATATCTTCGAAAAGGTCAAAACACACGATGACCGACTTAAAATAACTTTTTTTCTCTTAATGCGCGTTTTTAAGTTGTCATGTTCCTAATCGAAGAGAGATAATAGAATGTGTACTTTTTTTTTAGATATTTTCCTAATTGAATCTATTCGAAATCACCAAGACTGGCCCGTTGCCAGGGAGGGTCCCAAAGGCCCCCCCCCCCCCCCCCCCCGAAATCTTCCATTTTGCTGGGACCTCCTCTCCCCCTCCCCCTCATAGAGCATTCTGTCATTGGTGCCCCCCCCCCCCCCCCCCCCCTGAAACAAAATTCTGGCTACGTGCCTGGTGTAGGATAACTAATTTATTGTGACAGGCGGACATGTCTGTCATCGTCGAGATCGGCCGACGTTTAGCTCTTATGCCGAGCCCGCAGCTCTCGTAGTATTTGCGCGTAACCAGCGTACCATGTAATTATTCTGACTTCTTCGCCACTACAAGCGAAGAATTCATCGTGTGACGACCGGTGTTTGAGCGTCGGCAGCTCATGAATGATCGCGCCGAGTGTTTGACATCCGCATTCGTGCTCGGCCACATGTAGCGTGCTGAGACCAGTCGTCGCGTAACTCGGATGCCTGGATGTGGGAGGCAGTGTACTATATCAAGGCCTAACCGACGAAATTCAGACTGTAAGTAAGGTCAACGTGCGGGGCCAGAGACCTCACAAATGATAGGTTGTGAGCAGTATGGTAAACATAATTCTTCAAGAACTAAAGACGAGGAGTTTCGAAGGCGCCTGAGTTTTTATTTTTCTGCTCTACCCCCATAATCCAATGGATTTTCAAAGCAGCCGGCCCTAATTTAACACTCTAACAACGGCACGCAAGTGAGTATATTCGATGAATACAGAATACTAGGCAGGTTACCCCGGTATCCCCGGAAATGAAGCTGCCCACCTCGGCGCAGAAGACATTTGAACTACGCCGACGCCTTTGGAAACATGCTCGCCAGCAGTGAAAGTGTTCCACCAGCAGACCGCGAGTAGATGTACGGCCCTGTGGCTACACTATGAAACATCCAGAAAAGACGGATCAAGCAACTGAGATTGTGTCTTATTCAAGAACATGACCACATTTCCCAAAGGCTGCTAAGGACACTAAGCAGTCCTTCTCAAACGCGTTCGCACGGGAGGTGCAATAGCCCCACACCTTCTCCAACAACGGGAAGATACAAAAAAAAAAAATCAAAGCGAGATCCGATTTATCAAGATGCTCTCATTAACACGTGCTCTAAGCTTCTCGAACATATTGTTTCAAGGCATCTTTTAACGTTCCTCAACGATCACGATATTTTGTTTCAATATCAACATGGATTTCGTAAATGTCTTTCCACAACGACCCAACTCATCGAAACCGTGCACGATCTTTCCCAATCTATAAATAACCGTGGCCAAACGGACGTCATAGTTTTAGATTTTGCAAAAGCATTCGATAAAGTGTCTCATCCTAAATTGTTGCTTAAAATTAACGCCTTGTTTAAGAACCCCATCATTACAAACTGGTTTTGCTCGTATCTTTCATCGAGAGTTCAATTCGTTGAGTTGGGAGGCTGTGTGTCTAGACCCGCTCCAGTTGCTTCTGGAGTTCCACACGGTAGTGTGCTAGGACCGCTTTTATTTTTAATATTTATAGACGACATACACTGTGGAATATCAGTTCCAATTAAGCTGTTTGCGGATGATTGTATTTTGTACAATAAAATAGAAGCTGAACAAGATCAACTAAAACTGCAAAATGAACTCCTCAAAATCAAACATTGGTGCGACGAGTGGCAAATGGTGTTAAACCCTCGAAAATCAGTCGTTATGTCTATAACAAGAAAAAAACATATCCTAAATTATGATTACTTTATAGATGACACCAACCTACCTCGTGTAGACGAAAATAAGTACTTAGGAGTTACCTTTACAAGCGACTTAAGATGGAATACACACACGGAAAAAGTGTCCAGAAAAGCTAACCAGGCACTATGGTACCTCAGAAGAAATCTTGCAAGTGCTTCGCCAGAAATAAAAACATTAGCTTATAAAACACTGGTGAGACCTATCCTTGAATACGCAAAAGTATTGTGGGATCCATGTACAATAGCTAACTCATCGAAACTTGATAAAGTCCAGCGGCTTGCTTCCAGGTTTATCTTTAATAAATATAATCGTAACCATTCCCCCACTGAACTCTATAGACTTGCTGAACTTCCTTCTCTTGAATTAAGAACAAAGTGCGACCGCCTGAAATTTATTTTTTTGATCATTCATGGTCTAGTTAAGATAGACAAAAATAATTACATGGACGTGCGCGTCAGTGAATGTACGAGACATCGTCATAGCATGCACATCAGGGAACCATCTGTCAAAAATGATTGTTTTAAATTTAGTTTCTTTCCTAGGGCAAAAGAGGAATGGAACCAACTCCCGAATTCCGTCGTCACTATGACAAATGTCTGTGATTTTGTTAAAAATATAAAGAGTATAGTGCTTGATAATGTGCCGTGACTTTGTGTTTTGAATGTATTTCTTTTGCTTTTTTATTCCTCCGGGTGAATCACTTTTTTGAAGTGTCAGTGCATGATTGTTCTTTTACTTCTTGTATGTATTACCACTCCTGTAAAGGCCTTGTAAAGGGCCGACAGTATCAATAAATAATAATAAATAATAATAATGCCCAGATTGCGAGATAATTGCTTCTAAGCGGCCACCATTTCTTGTGGGCATGGAAGGCCTTCAAAACACATCCTGTTAAGGCCTTAGCAAGTCTGAATCTCGAAGACCAGCCTCAGGACCTCGGCTCGTGGACAAACCCATCGGGGGATTCTGAACGGAAGCATGGTGTTTTCCAATCCGTTTTCAATTAACTCAAGCTGACCGGACTTGACACCAGCCTTTTGGGAGAAGACTCTTACAAGCCACGCCGGAGGGCGACCGCTAGTTGAAGGATTTATTGAACGCTCCTACAATCTAACTCAATGAAACACTGGCCCTCAACACATTTCCTGTAAAAACGTTCTTGGGAGTGCAGCGTAGGCATCCGGCGGCTACTTGCTCCGTCGCGCAGAATGATCTGTCCTCCTAAACTGGCGACAAACTGTAACAACTGATCAGCCGCGTGGCTCAAGCCCACCCCGACGCCCCACGAAGGAAAGCGCGGCTAAAAAAAGGACAACCCGTCGTCGCGTCCGCGCTTATGCATTATACGCATGGTTCTTACTTCGACTTGACTGACGGGCAGACCGAGGTCGACCCTGGAAGCCCGGGGCTCCTTGGCCCCAGGCCTCGACCTCGAGACAGGCGGAAGCGGCCACCCGTCCGAACGCGTTCAGGTGCTGCGAGCTCAGGCCGCTGTCGGTTTTAATTTTAGTCACGCTTAATCAGTGGGGCGGTGCTGGCGGAAGACGCAACATCGGGGATCGCGTTTCCGCGGAGTCAGCGATGGCCTAGGACGCGGCGCGAGGTTGCCGAGCCGTCTTGGCCATGGCCCGAGTCCCCCGTTTGAAGGCTCAAGAGGTCCGCGCTGCCAACAAGGAAGCGATGGTGTCGTGCGCAAGTGTACACTTGAACGTTTATAGCCCGGAGATGGCGGAAAGAGGAAAACGGACTTTCGCCCCAGTGAGAAGTGCAGCCGCCATGTCACGCTGCTCAAATACATAGTACAAAAGAAACAGTGCTCGGCGCAGACATGGTGACAGAATGATGTGCGGATACGCTTCACGCATGTTTTGAAGCATGTTTTGCTGCGTACGTATGCATTCATGCTTCAAACCTGTCTGCAGACTGCCCTCTGTATGATCCACTGGCAGTGCGACTGCGACCTAGCGGTGTGTATATATTGTTGCGTCATACCATAGCCTCCTCTATATCCTCTATACTCACAAAGCCTGGCAGTTCGACTGCAGAGCCATAGAGAGCCCAGTCGTAGATTTGGAGCGCGAGGATCTGGTAGCACAGAACATCAATGAGCCATTTCTCGAGGAACATGGACGTCAGCGCACCGCCTTTGTAGCGGCGAGAACCCGAAACACGCTCGTTCGCTCGGGAGAAGTGTGTGTTCGGCGTCTCACCGCAGCGGGGCGCCAGTCACGTGGCTCTCTTTTCATCCGTTGTCTGCCACTCCACCTTTTCCATTTCGGCGGCCACTTCTCGTGGCAATCTGCCAGGCTTTGTCTGTATATAGGAGGCTATGGTAGGATGTACTAACAGTGCGGCCGCGGCTCGAAGGCTGTTTCATACCTTTCAAGGTCGTTGTGAACGCTTGTATAACCGCTTACAAAAAGAAAACTCACTGGTACACTGGCGTCACCTATCAGGGAGCCCTGAAAACGCTACGGATCTATGCATATATCCTCTTCTTTTTTTTTTTTTTTTTTTTTAATCTTTCTGCGCATCATTCTTTCGTCGTGGGCTTCGAACAAGTTTGAGAATGTTATGAGCGACATGGTTTCATAGGCGTAGGCGTTTCGTGTTAAACCCAGAAACACACCGGACGAAACTTTCATGGCGTTTTCTAACCAATGAGTCTGTATTAAATACAAAGAATTTCGTCAAGCTGTTAAACAATTTTATTGGACACAAACTAGGACTGCATTGTGGTAATTGAAAAACGCTTCGAAAATCGCGCGCCTAAATTTGAAATCTAGGGAACGACGAAACTGCATTCGCGTGCTGCATGAACCGTCCTCTCTCGTTGGTGCGACCGCCTGAACGTCTTATGCAATGTTATTGGACGCGAACTGACACAGCCTTGTGTTCACTGAAGAATACTTTCAAAATCGCGCACTCAATTAGGTTTCACGCTTGTAGGTCCACCTAACTTTACGCCTGTGGTTTCGCCGGCTTAACACCTACCTAGCTTTATTCGTTTCATCACCCGAGAACGTTAGTTTTGACATGGACTATACTGATTACATGCCCCAGCCTTTTTTTTTTTTTTTTTTTTTTTTTAGTTTTGGCACAAGTTAACTTAAACACCCTGTAGCTTTAACGAGAAGTTGCGCGTTCTGTCTGCGAACTTCACAAAATAAAAACTGCCCGTACCACAAAGATAGGGGAACTGGTGTTTCAAGCTTTAGCGGAGTTTACATTGCGCTGCGTTGTTACCATTGATCACAATAAAAACCAAGAATAACTTAATATTAGGTACATTTTTAACAAAATATTACTTAAACCTTTGTATAACATATCGGAAAATAAAGTAAGTTAGAAAGTTCTTTTTTTTTTTTTTATTAGCGCACCTCAAACTTGAAACGGAAGACAATTGTTTGAACTATACCGTTCTTTCCAGTTATGTAGCAATTTATTTATGAAAAAAAAAAGTAAGCACAGCACGTTGGTTTCCGTGCGGCATAACACAAGCTAAGGGGCCGTCTACAGAGAAGAATGTAAGAATACCCTATGGACGCTGGTCTTTCGACACCAACGACAGACTTAGCCCGTTCCTATGGACCCACTCCCTATAAATCCGGGGTCACACAGCTCACACATACAAACGACATGGCGACATGATGCCTGATTATTTCCGGATGCGCTTCAGCCATGTTTGCTTCATACATGCATCCATGCTTCGAACATGTCGGCAGACAGTGTTCGAACGAACGACATGACAGGAAAGAACACGTCAACGTGGCCAATCTGACAAGGATTGGCCACGTTGGACAGGCCAGGGGCAATATGTGCGGGCTGTCTTTTGTGTGACGTATTTGCGGCGTGATCGCGTATTAAGTGCAATAATTATATCATATCGTATCGTATATTATATCATGCATTATATCGTACCTCACAGCCCGATTCCAGTGACACCATCTTGTTTAACAAAACGTCCCGTACTGTTCGGAGTGGCCGCAGACAATAGCGAGTTTTAGTAGACCGTGTTTCCCCCTCCGCTAAGCCCCTCAGCTACCCGGAACTCTACAGCCAAGGCCATAGGCGTGTAGGCGCAGTGGCGGTTTCCTGCGTAGCGGAGGGCTAGCGGAGGGGGAAACACGGTCCACTAAAACTCCCTAATGACTCGGGGCGGCTTTATTCAGCAAGTTTTGACCGAGCGGCAAGAGAGACAGCCGTTCATCATAAACAACCTTTTTTCCCGCCTCGGCTTTCCGACAACGCTCGCGGATTTGGGATCTGAAGCCGACTGACCCAGAAAACGGAAGTCAACGCTCTGTGGTACGTATAGCGCCTCGTCAGCGACGTCTCGACCCTGATCCGACCTGTCGTCCGCGAAAGACTAAGAGTGCAAGATGAAAAGAGCCGCCGCCGCCAACCGGCGCGAACCGATAGACGCTCAGGTGAACGCTCGTAAATATGCGTCTCGAGGTCGAGTTATGGCTACCGTCTGCAGCCTCGTTTTTTTAGATGGAAAACCAAGAAATAGCGTCTTCCGCCAAGAATGTTTACGGACTCGGCCCGGTGCTCGCCAGACTTTTGGTTGCTGTTTTCGTTTTCTGGAGACCTAGCGTTTACAAATGACCCCCGAGTGTGTCTGAGCGTCTGGTGAAAACTCCCTGGAACTGTCAGCATCATCAGTCGACGCCGACTCTGCAGACAGCTTTGGCACGCGGTCCTAGCTGTCTGCTCGTCTGCAAGGAAATCACTCTCTATGGTCACTGAGAGGTTAAAAAGGCGCACTGAACCACTCTCTACGATAGTCTACGCATGAACATACTTCAATCTATGGGCTTTAGGCATAAAAAGAAAAAAAAAACATTACAGCTCTTTGTGGCCGATTTCTCTATTAGAATTGGTATCACAGGTTTATTACCTCGAAACTATTAGTGACACCAAAGGGACGAAATTAATCCCTGGAAAAGGGGAACAAGAGGGACAAAGGACAAACACAGCTAGGTGACTGGTGCGCGACCGAAAAAATCCGCTTGGTCCTGGTATCAAACCAAAACCACCACCGAAAATGGAGAGGTCCCTGGTTCAGTACCAGGACCAGGCGGATTTGTTTCGGGCGCGCACCAGCCACTAGCTGTGTTTGGAGATTTGTGTTTGACCCGCTTCTCCAGGGATTATTTTCGTCATTCCTGTCCAGCCCGCTGGCACCTTTGCATTTAACTGTATTATAATCACACCAGAGAGAGACGTTACACGAGGAAGGGCACCGTCTCTGCCCTTCTCCCCTTCCTCGTCTGATGGCGCCCTTCTGCAGATGTCGATCGTTTCATGCCGATCTTAATATAAAAATCGTCCATACACGAATGTAATGTTTGGGACTTTTTTTACGATGCCTAAAGCACATATATTAGGCCATGCCTTAAGTTGACTATCGCAGAAAGTGGTTTGTTTGTTTAGCATCTTATCGACGCTCGGCAACCAATCAGAGTGCGGCATTATCCGGTAACAAAGCCGAAGAACGAATTACGAGGCAAGTAAGCGTGAATATAATGCGGAGCGCAAGTTCGTCTGCTTCTTGCACAGGGGTTGCAATGATGTCAGAACGCCAAGCTCTTATTTGCTGATCAAAAAAGAAAATAGCGGGTTGATTTCAAGGCATCTAGCATTGACGTCTACCTACTATCTTTTGGATCAAAGCCATTCAGAGCACGGCGCCATCCTGATGTCATCAAAACTCCTCCACAAGAAGCAGACGACTTGCTCTCCGCATAACCCTGCGTCTTTTCGCTGTCAGTGACTGCACCAGCTCAACCCTCTGGCGTCACACCACTACGGTGGCGCTGCTGTCGGTTCTGCGCATGCGCAAATGTCTCATCTCTCGCCAATCTGGTCTCTGCGCGAGCCTCCTTTTATTAGGACAGACGTCCGGACTCTTTCTGTCGTTTTCTGTCTTCACATTCCACGCTTCCTTCTTGTCTTTCTCTGCATAGAATAGTTGTGAGTGGTGCTTGTTTTGTCCCTGTCATGGAGTTGTCCTCTTACGCTATTGTATACTATATGAGGTCCAGACTAACATCTTCGTCTTTCTGTTGTCGACACCAATCGATCAACGGATCGAAATAACAAAAGAGAGAGAGAGAGAGAGACGAACGAGTGGCGAACTGTAAGGGACGATGGCACCTCGCCATGCTTGTATAGCCTTTAGTGCAGCCACTTCTCTTCGACCCTGTCAAAAAGCAAAGAAAACAATATCAAAACTGTCAACGTTGTAAAGAGTTTTCTTGTGTATAAGTTTATACAGCCGGAAGTCGAGACCTTTCAGTGTTTGTGTCGTTTTTACCTGCAGTCTCGGGTTCATGTCAGTCGGAAGTTAGACAACATCAATGGGCATCGGTGTCTTGGCTATGGGTCAGAAATTTAGCCAGTACAGCACGACCGCTAGTCTGGGGCTTGTAGCGTGCACCACGAAGTTGTGACACACGACCGCACGCCGGTACGATGCTCATTCAGATGTATACGGGCAGGGGTGGGGATGGAACCCCGGGATCCCTGGTATGTGCAGCGCAGGCTTTCGCTCGCGCTTGCAGAAGCATAAGCAGTTACTCTAGCAGGGGTAGCATAGTTTCAAGCCCCTCTATCCTGGGAGAAGTGGCGCCATTCATTGTTGTGGAAATGCTCAAGACACCTTCTGTGCGCCACTTCTGGGAAGAACATGGCGTTTGAAATCTTGCTCAGTGCTGCGCTGTGCCGCCATGGTCTTGCCAAGGGCTGCGCGTTGTACCTGCCTCCTGCACCGACGCACCTTGAGCTACTTTTAAAACATAAAGGGGCTCTAGCATAGTTGGTGTAGTCCCCCCCCCCCCCCCCCCCCCCTGCGGTAGAAAACTTCCAGTCGCTTTTAAGCGTGAGCAAAGGCCGTAAAGAATGCCACTGTCCAACTCGGCAGTGCCTTAGCATAAATTATAAGCGCTCCGTACAACAACAACAACAACAAAAATATTCCATTTATATTTTAGCTCGAGGCTTATATTGAAGCGATTTTATATTGTGGATAATTATCTGGCAGTTTGATAGTTTAGACACATGTTTCAGGGACACGCACGATCAGTACGCTATACGTCTGGTCTTCGAGATCATTTATGACAAGACCATCTTTGGGTGTTGAGTGGATCCTAGAGGGTGTGTAAGATTGACAGGTCGCAATGAAGGCAGGGGGTGGACCGCTCCTGCGTTTGTTTTGCTGTTGTCATACCCGGAAGAGGTGCTGGCCTTCGCTACGAGACAGGCCGTTACCCGGCTAGGAGATGCAACGGCCTCTTCCCTTGGCATGTGTGTAGAAGATGGGGAAACCGAAGATGGCTGAGGAATAGCATGAAAATTATGTGTGTGTATTGGGGGGGGGGGGGGGGGGGGGGGTCCACTATACGAACATGAGAAATTTAGCCACTGCAATATCACTGCTAGCCTGGGGTGCTTGATGTGTGTTGTGCAGTAGTGACTCGCCGGCACAATGCTTATTCGTATCGAAACCGGCAGGGTTGAGGATCGAAATGAAGATTGAAGGTTAAAATTAGTATAGAAAGTTGGCAGAGTGATAAGCACCCTGCCAACTCCAAATTAGCAGGGCGATGTACAGTCCTCTCTCATTAATATATGGACACCTTCGTTCCCCAAGAAAAATCGTCCATAATACCGACACAAGAATGCACGGTAATGGAATGGTATTTAACCAGTCCATTACCGAAATGTGGGTCTACGTAACGGGCTAACATATGAAAGCTGCGGTCGCACTGCTTATACGTCATACAAAGGACAGTTTGCAGACGTGTTCGAAGCGTTAAGTACGAAGCAATAAACATGTTTCAACTTGCTCGAAGCGCGTCCGTAGATACTTCAGCCGTCTTGTCCACAGCGAATGCCGTGTCTTTTCGTACATGGTGTTTGCGACTTTATACGAGACTGTTGTTCGAACGGATACACAAATGCTGAGCTGAAAGTGGTACACTCGAGAGTGTGTAGAACCACGTGCATCGAAGTGTTTTTTTGTGTTTTATTTTTTTTTCCCGCGCTTCTCTGTCACGGCGCGGGTCTCCGAGGCTGACATCCGGAGGCTGCACAACAAAGGCGCCGCCGACCCTGGCGAGAGCGGCCGAAACACGTAATCGAGAGCGAGCGGCCAATTCTGGAGCTGGCCGGCTGCCAGTGGGGCATCGCGCGTCGTCGCCGCCGCCGCTGCTGCTGTGACTGCGACTCGACGGGCCGAAACCGGAGACGCCGCCGCGCGGGGTGCCCGTCTCTCCCCCGACTCATGCCGTTGCCGCGGCCGCTCAATCCACCCTTCCCGCGCGTCGATGCCGCCGACGAGACCGGGGAGACAAACTGAAAGCGTCAGGGAAACAAGGACCCTACTCCGTTTTGCCTAAAAAAGTCTGACCGCAACTGTCGCTACGCGATCCGATGGAGCTAATCAGGCAGCGCCTAATGCGGAGCGTTAAGGGTTCACACATACAGCGAAGCGCTAAGTTAGCACTACGTGAGCGCTCCAAGGAGCGCTCATGTGGCGCTTGCTGGCGCGTGACTGAGTTCTAATATAGCGCGCGATTAGCGCTCTAGTAGCGCATTGTTAGCGCTTCAATAGGGCCCTGTTAGCGCTGCAGTAATGCCTTGTTAGCGCTTTTTGTACCGCGGTGCTGTGGATTAGCGCGTGCACTGCGGTTCCGGTTCCTGTGGTTGGGTGTGCATCAGCAGCACCATGGCGGACATCTGGGATGCTGAAATAGAAATCCGACAAATGCTCTTACATACGCGATTAGAGCATATGTTTGTGGACGGCTTAACAGCAGAAAAGCCTTCTGGGTGCGCGAAATCTTTTGCCACCGAGATACCGACGAGTATACCCGGCGAACCTTGTTCCTAGGCTGATCAGCCTAGGAACAAGGTTCGCCTAGATACAGAGCTCTTTCGAAGGCGATTATTTTTAACTGCGTGTCTTTGAAACCAGGGTCACGCATATCAAATAGAAAGCGATGAGGTAGTACCCAATCAATTAGTCGCTCAGAATTCATGACTCTAGATCGCCTGCACGACCCTTTGCTGAGAGAGCGGTACGGCGCTAATGAAGCGCTAACAAGGCGCTACTGGAGCGCTAACAAGGCGCTACTGGAGCGCTAACAGGGCGCTACTAAAGCGCTAATCACGCGTTATATTAGAACGAAGTCACGCGCTAGGAAGCGCCACATGAGCGCTCCTTGGAGTTGGGTGCCTCACCTTGGAGCGCTCACGTAGCGCTAACTTAGCGCTCCGCTGTATGTGTGAACAGGCCTTTAGCGCTCCGTTGTACATGTGAACAGGCCTTCAGCCGTCTGCTTCTTGCGCAAGAGTTGCGGTTACGTCACGAAGACGCCAAGCTGTGATTGGCTCTGATCGAAGGTTAGTGGGTAGACCTCAAAACAAGCTGCCTTTAGGTATACCCCCTATCCTTCAATCAGAGCCAATCAGAGCTCGACGTCTTTCTGACGTCACGACAGCCCCTGCAAAAGAAGCAGACGAACTTGCGCCTCGCATAAGGTGTATCGTCACGGCCATCGTTGTCTTTGTTGGTTTGCTGTCACCGGCGAAGACAATCCCGCACAGTACGACTCTTTAAAACTCCTTGTTTCCCATGGCGCCTTCGGTATTGTTGCGACCTACTACTATGGTCCGTTCACCCTGAAGGCCGGTTCAGACACTTGCGTTTGAGTGCGTTTGACTGCGTTGCGTCGAGAACCGAAAGCGAATCACCGGCACATCTGTGCTTCGTATGAAGCGTGGAATCCAATTCAAGGAATCAGCTTGGCACGCGATATAAGCAGTAGGGATTTCCTGGTTTCTCGCAGCCGCAACGCAGTCAAACGCAGTCAAACGCAACTGTCTGAATTAAGGCCGGTTCAGACACTTGCGTTTAAGTGCATTTGACTGCGTTGCGTCGAGAATCGAAAGCGAGTCACCGGCACATCTGTGCTTCGTATGAAGCGTGGACTCCAATTCAAGAAATCATCTTGGCACGCGATACAAGCAGCAAGGATGTCCTGGTTTCTCGCTGCCGCAACGCAGTCAAACGCAGTCAAACGCAACTGTCTGAATCAAGCTTTAGGCTTTAAACTGACAGTGCGGTGGGAGCTGTATACGCGCTCGCCGGACCGATCTACCGACTCCCATTTCGTCACCTGACCCCGTTCCCTTGCTGCAGGTGGGTATGGGCTGGAGCCAATGACGTAGAGGGCCTTACAGCGATAAACTGGCAGCTGAAAGTGACCCACAGTCGGCCGCCGCCATGTTGCACATTGTTTTACCATTAGACACGTGACCTTATAGTTTTACGTCTAGATTTTAACGCAGTACCGCGCACAAAAAATTGCTCATTGATCTTTAATAATAGTACCGACGAGATTCGTTATCTCTCGTCGGTTTTAAGTCCAAGAAGTACTTTCACGACAAAAACTCGGGCAACTTCCGAATGCCTCCGCTAGGTGCTGTCAGCCGCGGTGCTGCGTTTTGGGTTAGAGTGCCTTCATACACACGCGCGCTTTTGCTTGAGTGGTGACATCTCAGCCATTTTTCCGCCCAATCGCTTTTTGTATGCATTTTGAAGTGCGCGCAATGTGGTGTCATTCAGCTCGAGCGCGTAGCTTTGGCTAATGCATAGACGCCATTTTACCGCCCGAGTCACGCACCGAGTGCGCGAGAGCGTCCCGCGCTGGCACATTTAGGGCAACAATGGATGTCTTCACCCTGAGACAGACAGACATGTAGGCACCCTATTTTGGGTTTTTATCGGAGCTAGACACTGATCTCTGGGGCAAACAGTATTTCATTTTTCTTTTTACTGCGATTGCGATACAAATTTCGGCCCAATTTTGCGTAAAAACCTCACGTTTTTTTCTTTTTTTTTATCTTTATGTGTTTAATGGTCGAAATTGTATAACATGGCGGCCGCTAGGCGAGGGTCACTTTTGCCTGCTGAGCGAGATACCAGTTTTTCGCATTAAGCCCCTCTATCTCGTCGGCTGCAGCGTACGTGATCACGAGACGAAAGGTAGGCGTATGATTGGTTGAACGAGCACCTATAGAAAATCACCGCACTGTCAGCTATAGTCGTGACCGGGGTATAGCATTCGCGACTCCAGCGACCAATGTAAGGTTCGCTAGTAACTGGCGAAATTCGGCTGTCTTGCACGGGTCGTGCAGTGCCATCTGCCAGCTCAACGCGCGTGCAGCGCTCGAGTTCCAGCGGGCAAGCGTTGAACTCAAAATGGGTTGCCCCTATCTTTATTCACTATATCCTTTTGAAACAGGCGGCGATGCGTTGTCGAAAGCGAGCTTCTAAAGGCTCGATTGACCTTCTTCGGGGAACCGATGAAAGAACTGCGGTGCCGATGAACATTGATAAACGCGCAAGGTCTCGTTCAGGCGGAAGCGTAGGCGGAGAGTAAGTCGTCTGGAGTTGCGGTGACGTTAGAACGAGCCGAGCTCTGATTGGTTTTCATTGGAAGGATAGTGGACAGACCTCAAGGTAGCTAGCCTCGAGGTCTACCCACTATCCCTCCATCAGAGCCAATCAGAGCTCAGCGTTCTGGCGTCACCACAACACGTGCAAAAGGAGCAGACGAACTTGCGCCCCGCATAGGGTGCGTTTAGAGCGACCCAGGCAACACGCTGAAGCGACAGTAACAACGGAGTCAGAGGAACAACCGTTCCATCGCGCCAACCGCCGAAGACGTGTAATCGCGGAAGCTACGAAGGACGAGCAGAAATCGCGAAACGACCCCCTTTGTTCGCTCCAGTGTTTTCCCACTAGGTGCCGTCCGTTTCGCTGGAGTCGCGAACAGAACGGAGACGCAGGCCCCCGTCGTATACCTCCATCCCTTCCTTACTATGTCTCGGCCACAAAGTAAAACTGACAAATGTGCTTTACGTTTACGCGGCGAGGAGCGAGTCTACCTCGAAACATGCCCTCTTCTCTGTCTTCTTCGGGGACAGCTATACCATAATAATCCGTTTCACGTTGTAATGGGACACAGCGGATCGCAAAGTATGATAACGTATCCAAGCCAATCCAGCGCTGTTAGCGCATTACGCGACCTGGTGCCCCACGCGTCGCCGCACCCCGCCGGAAGGTCACGTGACGCTCAGAAGGAGTATTGGACTGGCTCCGACGGTTCGTAGCATCCGCTGCAATCCGTCCATCTGGCAACCCTGAAACCACAGTCCCTCTGCTTTTCGTACATCGTACAAGAAACAAGGTCTTCGCTGCAGACATGACGGAAGAATTATGTGTGGGCAGGCCTCAAGCAAGTTCGGAGCCTGTGTTTGCTTAGCACACATTCTGGGTTTGAAAGCCGAAGGCTACGTCACCCGCCGGAGGCCAGTGTGCGGGGCACAGTGAGGACACAAGTGTTGCGTCAGTGTTTGGCTGAGACTTGTTCTATCACAGCATGAAGCGACCAAACTAGTGGCAGAAATGCTCATTTCAGGAAAGTGCATTCTTTTTCTCAGAAGCTCGCTAAAACCAAACATTGCGTACGACCACTCTCCCGCTGTCGTGTAGGCGATACCGATGCACACCGCTTGCACCTGCGTGATTCTCGAGTGCTTGGTCGTTGATTTATTTGCAAGCAGCGTAAAGGCGTATCAGATTCATTATCCAGTTCGCATTTTCTTTTTTTGCTTTTTGGAGCTTCACCTCATTACTTTTAAGTTTAGTCACACGATATGTTACTGTGCTTTAGCTGCCAACGCTGGCTTGCCATGTGTTCGTCATCATTAGCTTCATTCGCTCGATATTTATACTTTCGCTAAATGCTACTTACGATCACTCCCTAACTTTAATAACCGAATAAACGTTACGGGTGGAACCAGCTGAACAATGAATGAAGGAGACACAGAAAAGACAACCAATCGCTGGACTACCAACTATTTTATTAGATCGTCCTCCTCTTCTATTAAATCGTATGCGTATGCGAAGAAACGTTTCTTAGTTTTTTATATCTAGGCCACGGCACTCGCCGAAAAAAAAATCGAAACATTGGAGCATTGTTCATCCCCTCAACTCGGAGCCGGGACTATTAGCGGCGAGATGTTTCGGTGGCGCCCTTGTTTGGTTACCTTTCGTGACGTCATTTCCTTGCGAACAACAAGTTCAATGGTGTTTGTAATGAGCATTCTGGAAGCCTGAAATTATAGCGCTCTCAAAGCAACACTGGCATCACCGTCAATATTGAAGTTCTTACATTCCTCTTATTTGCGTCGATGAGAGATCCTTTGCTGACGTCATAGTCAGCATTCGGCCAATCGGGGTGGGCCGACCACAGCGACGCTTTAGATCGCTCACGTTGCCAATAGGGGAGGCTATGCCAGGACGAGCGGCCACGTGCCTATCCTATGCCACCAACGTGAATCATAGCCACGCGCTCGGCTGGCAAAGTAGAAAACGCGTGCTGAGCTCCAGTCATTGTTACAGTTCGGCTATTCTCATCGCCCCAGTGGTTGGACACGAGCCACTACCCAAGTGTCCGCCGAAGCATTTATCGTTAGGAGCCGGAGTCGAGTGCCCACGAAGTTCTTGTGTCGAATCTATAAGCCGCGCTCGACTTTCATCAGGCGGATGGTTTCGATCCCATAATTACGTCATCAACTTTTGCAAAGGCAAGACAAACTAATTGTCTATTTGTATCCTCGCAATGTCATCGCGACAAAGAAGCTTCTGAATCAGTGGCGGTCTGTGCGAGCATACCTGAGCCAGACTAGGACAAGCACGCCCCTGCAAAATAGTGAAAATTCCAACCCTATATCATTTCATGACCCCTTTAAAGGCGCCTCTAATTTATGGCGCGCACTTGAGGTGTTGATAGAGCTTCTGGAAATAAACTTTGCGTAGTGTATTATTTTATTTCCTTGCTCACCAACGAATTGGATATATCAACCAACGACAGTGCAGGACTGTCTCTTGTGGTTCATGAGAGGGCACGTACTTGTTATGCTGTTCCAGACTGTACCGTTTTGTTCCGCTGTATGACTGGAAAAAATCTTGAATTCTTTGACACGCGCCGCGCATTAACACGCCCATATGAATCACTTCCAGCCAGATCTGACGCGCACGCTTCATTACAGAAGGTCCATGTCTACGATGAGCTGTTCAGCTGTCCTAGCTGACCACCGTGATTCCCGGCGTCCAGTATATATAAAAGAGCTCTGATGGCATCTATTACACTACTTTCACCCCTGCGCGTGTTCTATAACTATACCAGTCGTCATATCGCGTCGCGGATAAAGATTCCATAGCCACCACTCATCCCATTTTATGTATGCACAGTGTTGACTCCAGCGAAATCAATTGTACGCCTCAGAAAGCTGTGACTGCAGGTTTGCTCGCCAGACTTCTCGAGTGAATCAAATATTCACAGCCTGACGGTCTAAAGACGAAGCCTTGAAAGTAGAATCGGAAGCACTTGGTGAAAATTACCAGCCTCTGCCTCCAGAAAGGCAACGCGGGTGCACAGTGTGCATGGCCATAGCCTCCAATATACTCATAAAGCCTGGCAGTTCGACGACGGAGCCCATAGGGTGCCCTATCGCAGATTTGGAGCGCGACGATCTGGTAGCACAGAGCATCAAAGAACCATTTCTCGGGGGACCTGGACGTCAGCGCGCAGCTTTTGCAGCGGCGAGGACCCGAAACACACTTGTTCGCTCGGAAGGAGTGTGTTTCGGCGTCTCGCCGCAGCGGAGCGCCAGTCACGTGGCTCTTCTCTCATCCGTTGTCTACCGCTCCACTTTTTCCATTTCGGCGGCCACTTCTCGTGACGATCTGCCAGGTTTTGTCAGTCTATAGGAGGCTATGGCATGGCATGTATCACCCCTTCCTTATGCCCCACGCGCGCGTGGAGCGTAGCAGCCAAACTGCAATGAACCACACCAGTCGGAAACAAGTTAAGAATGCATCAAAGAAACACCACCACGTTCACCACGTTTTGGCTACGGCATCGAAACGCTTCGTGGACCAGTTAGGAGAGACAGTAGCCATGACAGGTTGGTTAACGTCAGCGCGACGTTTTCAAGATGGCTGCGTCCATGATCAACAACCAATAACCGCTATAGCTGATCATCTGCGCATCGCGGACGAACAGTGGCTGGAGGTTATGAGGGCATGGGAGGAAGAAGGTTCTGGTGTATTCTTAGCTTGTACGTTATTATAGTCGGTGAAAGGTTAAGAATTCAGGGGAAACACTTTTCACTTGAACGGAGCGAACACTGGGGAGGAGGTCGCTTCCTCTCCAGCGTTCGCTCTGCTAAAGTGGAAAGGGGTAGCAAGAGCTTCCCCTAAACTCTTTACCTGCCACCGACTACATGATAAATTGTCTTTTTGAATGAGGTGTAAGAGATTGTCCGGACTGCGGTGCTCTGAAAAGGATCAAAGGATTCCAATCGCGAGTGATGTTTTGGTTCATTGTATTCGCTCTAATATCCTAGTTACACGGGCGCTCTCAACCGCCATTGAGTCAACGACAGTTGACTGAATAGCGATCGGTTGGAGTTGCACGGCGGTGCCAACTGCCATCGAGCCACTTTTTTTCGGTTTTTATTCCAAACAAAAGTTTTCGGTTTATCGCGGTGAATAATTGTAGACTCATAAACTTCTCAGTTATATTAGGTTTATTGACGAAAACCAGTATACTAACGAAAATGCAATAATTAAAAGCGTTTGTGTAAAATGTATATTGAGTACCAGGCACTGTCTTATTTGTTGCAGTCTTTGGCAGCCGACGTGACCTGTTCTGTGAGACGCACTGGTGCCTTATCGTGATCTGACATTATCGTCGTGTGCTCGCATTTGTACACACGAGAACCATGCGCTTCAGTACCACTTCGGTTGGAGAGGCAAATATCAAAATGTAGAAATTAGCAAGCATTGTACTCGGTGGGTTTTCGCCCATTTGCACGACTGCGAGAGGTGATAAATTTGCGCCGACGGCAGGAATGACAATAACACACTCGTATTTATGCCCTCCTGTAGTAGACGGAAGCTAGGGGTGTTAAACAATGCGCGGCATTTACGTACGCTCTTGATTTCACGATTAAACTCTCTTCTTTTAACTAAGCATTCAGCACAAAACCCTATCAGGTGAAAAACCCAGATTTCGTCCTGAAGACCCCTGCGCCCCCGGAGCTTTTGTTGAAAGTTGAACCGATCTTGCAGACAAGCTGAAAACTGCGAAAGGAAGTGGTCATACTGTCAGTAATGAGTAGGATTCCGTGTTTTCGGAGTTTAGTTTTCGTCAAGCTCGGAGGGTGTTTTTCTAAGTTTATTTTTTGCCGAAAATTCGGAGTTTATCGGAGTTTATTTTTGTTTCATTCTGAATTTTTCGAAATTCGGAGGTCAATTTCGCAGTGTTTGTTATAATATCCAAATGTAAACGTCGTTGTGCTGTTTTGACGCCGTGCTGTTTTGGTACGTGCTCTTCTGTCGCTGTGCCGTTTTGACGCCGTGCTGTTTTGTCGCGTGCTATTTTGACGCGTGCTGTTTTGTCGCCGTGCTGTTTTGACGCGTGCTGTTTTGACCGTGTTGTTTTGTCGCGTGCTGTTTTGTCGTGTGCTGTTCTGTCGCGTTCCCCTCTACCGTAACGTCAGGTGTCCCCCAGGAAGGATACTTGGCCTCCCTTCTGTTCCTATAATTTATATTAGAGAGTTTTAGTAGATCGTTCCCATGACTCCGATAACGATACCCGGTACTCCGCTACCGCCTCCCTTGTGCATGCATAGTATCGTTATCGGGGCTATCGGAGGTATCGGAACGATCTACTAAAACTCTCTATTAATGATCTCTACTTTAATATAGCTTCTTCTGTGCGCCTGTTCGCCGACGATTGTGTCATTTACCTACCCATTCGTTCATATCATGATCATCATACTCTCCAGGAAGACCT
This sequence comes from Ixodes scapularis, assembly GCF_016920785.2. Taxonomy (NCBI): domain Eukaryota; kingdom Metazoa; phylum Arthropoda; class Arachnida; order Ixodida; family Ixodidae; genus Ixodes; species Ixodes scapularis. Next base: position 32,268,695 of record NW_024609836.1, on the reverse strand, counting down.
TGAATCTGTAGCTCATTGGTGTGAAAAATGGCAGATGACGTTAAACTTTAATAAATATAGATCCCTATCATTTTCCCGCAGTTTGCGTGCCACACCATTTGCGTAATTACCTCACTAACACTAAAAATAGCATGCTCATCTTATACCTGGGTGTTCATCTCACCTCTGACCTATCATGGACAGAATAAGGGTGGCGATGTGGGTTAGTTGGTTCATACTGACGAAAAGGCAAACAGCGCACAGCAAACGGGGACTACAGGAAGTGCAAACAGGACAAGCGCTGACTCTCAACTGAACTTTAATCACATGAAAACAAAACAAAGAAAACAGCAACCCCGTCCACGTCACAGGATACATTCACCACGTCTCCAAAAAAAAAAAAATCTGACTGTTTTTTTTTTTTTTTTTTGACACGTGGTGAATGTATCCTGTGACGTGGGCGAGGTTGCTGTTTTCTTTGTTTTGTTTTCATGTGATTAAAGTTCAGTTGAGAGTCAGCGCTTGTCCGGTTTGCACATCCTTTAGTCCCCCTTTACTGTGCGCTGTTTGCCACTATCATGGACTACTCATATAACTTCTGTTATTTCTGATACTAACCGTTCTCTCGGATATTTGCGCCGTAACCTCAAACTTGCTACACCCTCCGTAAAACGACTAACGTATGCTACTCTTGTAAGATCGAAGTTAGAATACGTCTCATCTATATAGTCTCCATGGCAGCCCTACCTCGCAAATAATCTAGAATCCCTCCGAAACGGAGCCCTTCGCTTTATTTATAACAACTACTCACCATATACCGGCATATCAGGATTACGCCGATCAGCTAACCTTCATTCACTTTCCCTTCGCCGCCGAGTTTATCACGCCTTTCTCTCCTCCCTCGAATTTTTTATCGCAATAGCCACCTCAAAGAATCACTGCTATCACCTCCCAATCGTATTTCCCCGCGTCTAGATCCCCTATGTGAATTACGTCCAATTCGATCATCAACTGTTTCTCACCAGCCTTCCACACTACCATTGGCTATCGAGGATTTTAATTCACTTCCTCACAACATTGTTTCTATTAATAATACTACTAAATTTGTTGAAGCCATTTCTTTCTCTTTATCTAACCTACCTAGCTAGCTTAGAGTGTTATAATTCTGTTTACTGTTCTATCTTTTTTTTTTTATTATTGCCATTCCCTTGTATAATGCCCAACGGGCCCTCAAGGAAAATAAATGATGTTGGCTGCAATCTACGCAGAGAGCTCGGTAAACAAAGAGGCTGAAATTAGGGTTAAACCTAAAAAGAGTGTGCGCTGTGACACTCAACATAATGCAAGCATGTAAAACGCTCAGTGTCACAGCGCATACTGTTTCTTCTCCATACATATTTTCATCCTCGTCATTTGCGGAGCTTCCTCTCGTACATTGCAGTGACTGGCTCTTTCGAGTGCTTGCAGGGGAATGAGACGTAGTAGATTTTTTTAGACTATCTACTTACGAGATCTTACGTAACAGAGAGTTTTAGTAGGTCGCTCCGATAACCCCGATAACGTTAGCCGATACTCCGCCGATGCCTTGGCACACGCATCGTATCGTTATCGGAAACATCAAAACGAACCACTAAAACTCCCCAGTAAAGGGAGACCATTATGTCGCGTGTGACGGGCCATCGCACGAGAGTTCGAGCGACGGAGGGGGCGCTCTTCGCCGATGGCTGACGATGGGAAGGGCTGCATTGGCAACGACGACACGGAGATGCGAGCTGTTCCGCCGTTGCTGACGTCAGGGCGTCGTTCCTGTTTCACGGTGCTTCCTTCGGGTCGCCTGGTGACGTAGCGCGTTGCCGACTTTTAACGGCCTCCTCTCCCGAGAGGGGGTGCGCCCTGTGACGGACGTCATCCTCCCCGCGGCCTCATTTTGCCCGGCTGTGTCACCCCGCAAACAGAAAGAGCCGTTCACAACCTCACTGGCTTTTTTTGCTTCGAAGCGCATCCATTGGAAAGGGTGAGAAAAAGAAAAGAGGGGGTCGCCGGGCTGGGATTATCCGGGCCCGGTAAAGCAAAGGGACCTTGTTCGTGCTGTGTTCAGTAAGGGTGACTTGCGCCGAAGTAATTGTGAGCTTGTTCAGCGGGGAACTGAGTCAGCCCCAGTAGGTGTCTCGTGTCCTCACTGAGAGCCACAGCAGTACCATTGCTAGCCTGAAGGTTTTTAACGTGCATCGCACAGTGGTGATTAGCGATGATCGGTCCTATACACGTTACTGGAAAAAAAATAATTGATTACAGTTACTCTCGGGTAAAAAAGAAAGTCACATGTCGGATATTAGAAGGTCGGAACCACTGTACAATGCAAGTCAATCGATAAGATATCGAACGTCGGAGCGCGGCCAACACTACGAGCCAACGAGCCAATCGAGCAGCGTCTAAAGTGCAACGTCACTGCGCGCATCACCACTTTCTGTGGGCGTTTTTGTTTTTTTTCCAGTTTGCAGCTGCCAACAGAGGGCAGTATATCGGAAGCCAGAGAAGAAGAGTTATGGCCGTTACTTAGAAAGGTTACCGTTACGTTTCTGGTTATTTCAGACTTCCGAATCGACATATCTTTTGTTGGTATTAAAAAAAAAAAATCTATTTTTGTACTGTCCGTTATTGGATTAGAATCGCCGAAATATGAACTGCTTCTTGATCCACCAATTTCGCTAAACCATCCTCGTGTCGAAGACTTGATTCGATGACGCCTCGGTACAAAACATGTCGAAACAAAAGGCGCCATTACAAAGGAGAGAGAAACATAGTAGTGTTTACGAGTAATTGTAGTACTTCCAAAAGTAACCAGATTGCACTCGCGATTACTTCGTGTATTCAAAAGATTACAAAATTACTTAGAAAATTAATCGATTACAAGCAATTTGATTACTTGTAGTGAGTGCCGCACAAGCCCGGACTGGCAATGCACGACGACATGCCGGTATACTACGCTCATTCACATCTAGACGGGAAGTGGTGGGGGTCGAATTCGGGAGGGTGCGCGGGTTCTGCAGAGCGAGCTTTCGCTCTAAGATGGCTTACTGCGTTCCCATTTTTCGCTTCGGTTCGTTGGCTTTCTTGTTGGTTGCTGCTGCGCTCTCGTTGGCTTCCCAACGAGAATAAAATTCTTGAGACTCGCCACATTGTGCATTTATTAGTCTGTCTTTGACCGTATGTCAGACTTGTGCGAATACTCGTTACCAGTAATCGAATTACTTGTACTGGATTAATTTTCTTAGTAATTTTTGAATAATTTTATTACCTTCATTATGAAGTAAACCCGAGGGTAACCTCATTACATTTGGAAGTAGTATCTTACTTGTAACTGTTACCCTGTTTCCCTCCCCTTTCTATTGGCGCCTTTTGTTTGTACAAGTTTCTCGCCTAGAAATCCTCGAACCGAGTCACCGACGGGAGAGTAGATGGTTTACCAACATGAATACACCAAGAAGATGAGTAGCTCGTGATTCGGCGACTCTGATCGAGTAATTGACAGCACGAAAAACCCGTTTTAAAACCGGCACAAAGAAAAAAAAAATGTCGCTTTGAAAATCTGAAATAATCGGAAAGGCACCGGTTACTTTTTTTCGAGTAACGGCCAAGTACTTTCCCACTCAAGTAATCGAGTAATAGAATTGAATACTTTTCGAAGAAAGTCTCTACGTGTACTCGTACACACTAGCCAACCAGGTCACGGCATTCTCCGAACGGAACGTCAAAGGACCAATCACGAAAAAAAGGAGCGGCTGGATGAACCGATGCTAATGGCTGTAGTCTTTACAACGGGCGGTAGCTTGTGCCACCTATACGGAGCGCAAGTCCGTCTGCTTCTTGCACGGGGGTTGCGATGATGTCAGAACACCGAGCTCTTATTGACTCGTTGCATCTAGCATTACTATGCTTTCAATCAAAGTCAATCAGAGCTTGGCATCGTTCTGATGTCACCGCAACTGCTGCGCAAGAAGCGGACGACTTGCTCTTCGAATAGCCTAGAAAGAAGCCAAAAGTATTATTCCTCTTCTCGCTCATTAAAGTCAATTTGCTTCCCCTCTGAATTGTTGTAACTGTAACCAAGCAGTGTGTAACATCGCCAGAAGGACCTTCGAGAGATCGGGCAAAAAAAAGAAAAAGAGACAACTAAAAACGTTACCCGCTGAACTGTGGGGTTTACTTGGTTGTCTAGCGTGAGAAAGTGTCGTTTTTGCATTTGGCGGGATTATTTAGCGGTTTTCAAGTTGTGTTATCGTGTTTTTTTTTTTTTTGCGGTCTAAAAATGTTTTTTAGTTTATATTTAGCAATCCTAAATGTCATGATTTTTGTGCTGAGTTAGAGTTATGGGGGTCCGTATTTTTGCTTACTCTCAACAAACTTGTTGGTAGCGAGAATAACGCTTGCGACACCATTAAGATGTTCTTGGTGCAAACATTGAAAGATATAGTGTTAAAACTGTCTGTGCCTTAAATTTAGCATTTGCAATATATTTCAAAATTCTATTACCACTTTTCTTTTTTTTTTTTTTTTTTAGTTGACAACATTGCGATCTGCAATTCTTCTTTTCTAGGCTAGGTGGCGCAAGCTACCGCCCATTATAGAAGGTATACATTCATCAGCATCCATTCATTCAAATACTATACGACGGGGCCAATTAAGCAGCGCCAAAAGTGCATCGTCACGGCTCTCGTCATTTTTGTGCGCATGCTCAGTACCCACGGCAGCACCAAACGCAGCGGCGTGACTTCAGAGAGTTGCGTTGGTGTGAATAGTGTTGGCTGCGCTCGTACATAACGTGAACCGTAGTATAAGAAGTTCTTAAGTTACACTCGTCCTATAGGCTGTGTAAAACTTACGATCGTTATGTTTCGTGAATACGATCTTGTCCTTGAATTTCTACGTGCACACTTCTTTTTTTTGTGGTTGTTTTGTTGTATGATGTCCTGTCGTAAATGTCGCTTCGTATCATTTTGTTTAATGTTAGGTGGAGCACAAACTTTTTGGCATCAAACGTGTTTTATTTTTGTTTGCACGTGAATATATTGATCGTTTAGGTAATGCTCGAATAAAATTAATACACTACTGAAACCGTGCGCGGAAAAACTTGATGTCTTGGCGCTATGAGGAACGAGCGTACAAATAGCGACGCATAAATATTTCATAAGGAAATGTTTGAGTGTATCGCGCACTACAAACAAAACAGGCGGGGGTAAGGAATTGTGTTCATGATAAAAAATAAGAAAATAGAAAAGTCGAAATTGAGATCGGCGGCAATAACATGATTATACTATCAGTCTACAGAGCCCCTGGGGAAGGGCCTTTAAATGCAGCTGCAACATACGATTCGAAGGAAAACCTCCGCCTCCAGCACGATATACGTTTAGTAAATCGTTCCAATACCCTTGGTAACAAAATCCAATAACCATACTAAGCACGCAAAAAGTCGTCGGCGGAATATCGGGTATAGTTATCCGAGGAACCCGAACGATCTGCTAAAACTTTGTATTGATGATATTGCTCCGCATCGGGCGCCAAAGTGTTAAGCATAGCCTCCTATATACTGACAAAGCCTGGCAGATCGCCTCGAGAGGCGGCCGCCGAAACGGAAAAGGTGGTGCGGGAGACAACGAATGAGAGGAGAGCCACGTGACTGGCGCCCCGCTGCGGCTAGACGCTGAAACACACTTCTCCCGAGCGAACAAGTGTGTTTCGGGTACTCGCCGCTGCAAAAACTGTGCGCTGACGTCCAGGTTCCCCGAGAAATGGCTTTTTGATGTTCTTTGACACCAGTTCCTCGCGCTCCAAATCAGCGACCAGGCATTCTATGGCTCCGTTGTCGAACTGCCAGGCTTTGTGAGGCTCATGTACTATTGCACACTTTACTGAAAATCTCAGCCCGAGCCTTGGCTTTGCTTTCGTTCCACTGCACTGTGTCAGATAAGACTGGTAAAAGAGTGCAACATTCGTGTGAATGCTTGTAAAAGAAAGAAAAAAAAATGAAAGCCGTTTACAAATCCCTGTAACGCCGAATTGGAGCGCAGCTCTTGAGGAGGAGTAGGGAAGGGTACTGAGGGGGGTCACATCACCTGCGGGTGGTCACGTGACCCCGGGGGGTCACGTGATCTCGGGGGGAGGGGGGGTCACGTGACCTCGGGGAGGGGGTCACGTGACCTCGGGGGTCACGTGACCCCCCCCCCCCGGTTACGCCGACGCCGACGCCGCTGGAAACGGGCCCCTAAGAGCTGCGCTCTAAAAAATACAACGTTAAAAGAAAAAGTACAACGTAGACTCTAACCAATTTCTTCAATGTGCCCGACGTTTCGAAGCCAGCTCGGCTTCGAAACGTCGGAGTTCCGCCAAAATGTTTACATTTAAAATACAACGTTACATAACATGCCACTTTGGGAGCTCAGGGGCAAGCACCGGTCTACGGATCCGCAGTTGGTAGATTCCAATCCTGGCCGAAATGCCTGCAATCTGGCGAAAATTCAATGCGAAGAGGACGCCGTGTAAACGAGCTTTCGGTTGCTCGTCAAAAGGTACCCAGGTTGGTGAAACTTATCCTCAGTCCTCCGCTGGGGCCTGCCAAGTGCCCTTCGTTGGTTTGGCACGTAAAGCAACATTACATTTGTATTCGTTACGTAACGGTCGCCACGAAGAAAAAGAAAAGATGTGCGTTACCACAAAACAAGTGTAAACCTATGTTCCGTACGACGAGGATTACGGGAGAGCACTAGGTCTCCTTATTTCTGGAACGCTTGAGCAATCGTTTCCGTACTTCACGCACCATCCGGCTCGGGTCCAGAACAAAGTTGCATCCAAATTACTTCTTTTTTTTTCTTTTTTTTTCTCTCTTGGACTAGATATGTTCGTTGAAGTCAGCGTGCGTTGCCAAAGAAGTAATTAGCGTTGGAGCGTTTCATCACCATACTATAAAAATCCCGACACATGCAACTTAAATTGAAATTTCTCGTGTTTTTGTTTTTCGTTCTTCATTTTTAAGCGTCTGGAACATTCTAGAACTAGATAGACACTCTTTTAGCTATGCAAGTGTTAAATTGTTTATTTGTGCAGTTGAAAACCGATTACTTTGTTAATTTATAAATTGATATGTGACTCCTGTATCAAGACGCGAAATTTTTGCTTTCCGTTCCTTTAATATCTGCTCCATATTGTATATTTTTACCAATGCCCGCAAAATCTCAATAGAAATTGGCAGTATTTCGACATAAATTAATTAATCCAAGCATCACGGACCGTCACACTAAGTTTATGGAACGTGGTTTAGAATGTGCTTAGGTCCAGCTGACCATTACTGAAGTTACGTAAGCCAATTTGTGATTGCATCAAAATATACGGCATGAACTGGAAACAGTCTGCAGTGAATATTTAATGCTTCACGTGGAAGACGTGATGCCGCATCGAACGTACACGATATCCGGGGGATCGGTGGCCGAGTGCGGTAAAAAAAAAGCTGAAGAGGTTCTTTAAAAAAACGAGTTAAAGGTGAATTCTAATGTATTTTTATTCCGTGAATCTGAATATCACGTTCGTTTTCCCCGAAAATGCAAATGAACGCGAGAAAATAAGAAGAACCCCCGACCAGTCGTTATGTCATAAACGGATCTTTCGGCTGCCAAGCCCCTGTCGCTCGTGTGGGCAGCGCGTACACTTGCAAGCTTGCCAGGTATTGGCGATTTTCACCACGCGTTTTTTAACCTACTTTTACGGCTTCGTGTTTTGATCGCCAGGTGCTGTGAATATCTGATTCGCTCGAGAATTCTGGCGAGCGAACCCACCGTCACAGCGTTCTGTTCTAGCCGCTTGGTGCCGTCGATTTCGCCGAAGTCGCCAATATTCCCCCGCACTGACACCAGTCGTGACGACTTTTTCTGACCTTTTTTTTTTTTTTTTTTTTGAAAATAGCAAGATTGCGGGTGCATAGCTTTGATAGACGCTGAAGTTGCGCGAGAGCGAGGATTCCGAAAAACTCCCTTTACGACATAACGCTTCGGGAAGGAGGGGCCTTCAGTGGTACTTCTAAAATGACTTCCTGCAGCCTCCGTGCACCAAATTGAAACAGAATCTCGATATTAGAGATCCTGGAGGTCAAATTAAGACGGTTTAAGTGTTTTTACTCGAATACAGAGTCGCTTCAGCTTCCCTTTAACCCGCCACAACCCGGAGCGGGTGAAGCAAAATCGTACCATAACGAATGTGCTAAAACGGTTCTCTAAAACTCGCTAATAAAGAGTTTTAGGGAACCGTTCTTGTACATATACGATACGATAGGCCCTCTGGTACGCACTGCGCATGAGGGTTCATAGTACCGTGTCTGATGTGCCGCCAAAACGGTTTCCTAAAAATATATGGACACATTGTTTTTTTTTCGTTTTTAAATCGTAACAATCGCCGATAGATCCTTTCCAAAAGAGCGCGCCATTGCATGTCCGCCTTTGTTTCGACACGTACTCTGGGCGTGTATTGGTCACGAGGGCTGCGTCAACGTTCGGCGAAAACTCGGATCCAATCGCACGTTTCGTGCCCGACAAATGGCGACCACAAATGTAGCCCGATGGACTTTTGAAAGGGTCTATCGTGCCTGTACTGCATTAAGCCCCAAAATGGCGGCGCCCTCAAGGAACACGGGGAGCGGGATGCTGATACGTTAAGCCTAGTTTATTTACCGGATCAGTGCACGCTGTATTGTCCCGTTTAGCAGAAACAGGGTCGGAGGAATGCGTCCGCTACACAGTAGCCCAATTCGTCACTTTTTTTCGCGCCATGTTCTCTCCACGGAGAAGGATGTCGTTCACGCTGGCCTTGTTCCGTATCCGGACACGTAATCCAATACCACGTAGGAAACAAGCTGCGCATGACGTCACCGTTAGCGGATGTCCGACCGTTCCCACAAGCGGCGAACACGCCGAACCTCGACGAGAGTCGCCGCAAATGCGGCAGACGCGTTCGTCTTGGCGTCGCCGCGCTCTAATGTGGCGCTCGTGATGTGTAGGTTTTTTTACACCGAAAACTCATCCGATTGTCGATTTTTATTTTGCACTAGAGGAAACGAAAAATTATGGGTGCCAAGAGGAAAGAAAGAAAACCACCACGCTAGCGTTATCGACGTAATACTTGAGATCCGCGTGGGCCCTTCATGCACACGAATGAAAAGTATACCTAAAAATGCCACGACCAGTCCAAAAAAGATCAGAATCAACGCAAACGCCGTTTGTAAGACAGCAAATTATCATATTATAGTGAGTGTCGGTTTCCTAACTTGCTGGTCGAATATACAGCCGCGCGAGGTTTCAGAAAATAGGCTTCATGCGTCGAACTTTACGACCTCTGACAGAAATCTAAAACTCGGTGAAAGGCAGCAGTATATCTTTTGACTTTTTTTTTTCACAGATGAAACACGAGGTAAAGGGTGACGATGGACTTTTGTTTTCAAAAAGACAACACCATGCGGCGGAAGCTCGAAATGCGATTGGCGTCCGCAAGGAGAGCCGCGCAGCCTCTCCTGCATACGTCAAGCAGGCGTGGTATGGTAGCGCGATTCTACTTCTGGGTGACAACCGTAGTTCGATGTCTCGCCGCAACGCGAAGTGGGTCTGCGCGGGCACAGAACCTCTCTTGACAAAGGTATACTAACCGGACGCCAACAGAGAAGTGATGTGATGCACTAAAACAGTGACGGAACCACGTTCCCATGATTGCTCGATCCGCAGCTGCTGGATCATTGTTCCATATCCGGCCTCTTCCCTTATTGCGAAATGATAGATGCCCCCCAAACGAACGGTGGCGATACCGATGGCAGTAGCGTTGGCCCTCACAGGTGCGTGATCAGAAAAAATAGTACACAAAATTGTAACTAGAGGGAACACTTCGGATCTCCTGAAAAGCAGCCGACAGTGTACGGCTCAAAGAAAAAAAAAGTTTTCTTTTACTTATTATTTGTCGCTGTTATAAACCACTTAGCAAGAAAAGTGATAAAAAAACAAAGGATCGGTTTGATATCAGTCCCCCACAATCCTTTTTTAGGAATTTCTGGCGACAAGATAGAACACAATATTATCACTTTTTTGTACGGTAAGTTGCTTCGCGTAGATCAAACCTGAACCAAGCGCAGCCGACGCTACGGGCTATTAAGGCCATCAAGCACAGTCAGACGCGTAACGTCAGGACTTTTCTAATCTTTTTGGGGTGTGTTGTTATCACTGGCTAAACTAATCAGGCTCCGTTATTGCGCCGTGATCTTGCGTTTTTAGTCTGCGCGGCTGTGTTTGTGTGCCTTCTGGTCTTTGTCTACGCACAGGCTTATCGTGAAGCAGAGTGTTGACAATCCCAATAATCCCCCTCTGCACGCCGCCATCTTTATATACCAGGCAGTCGAATGCTTTCTGAGCAGGGGCAGTAGCCCTCGTCTGCGGAACATCAGACATCGCGTATGCATATGCTGCCGAATGACTCGGCCCTTCGCGCCGGAGTGATAAGCACCGGATACGTATACGAGGTATTCACATGTCATCAATGCGAGATGTGAGTAAAGCTAAAATAAAGCAACTTATCGTGTACCGAAATTATCGGTTACGACAGTGCAATGTAAACCATATAAAACCTCGTTGTCACGTCGCGCTAAAAAAAAAAAAAAGAAATCAAAGGACACACGCACAGCTATGGCGGCCAGTAAACAGCCCCAATAGAGCCATAAGAAAAAGTCAACTGAGTTTTGCTAGATCGTTTTAATTGACACCTCCGATACCCGGTCTCAATAACGATACCCGATACTGATGCGATGCACGCGCAAGGGCGGCGGGGCGGAGTATCGGGTATTGTTATCGAAGTCATCGGAACGATCTACTAATATTGGGGACTTTTAGCAAACCGTTAGCGTGTTCCACGTACCGCACTACCTGGTGCCTTTAAAGCATGCTTATAAGCGCGCGCCCCGCGATCACGGTATCACCGGGACGCGGGCTTAAAAGCATGCTTGAAATTCTCCGGTAGTGCGGTACGCGGAATACGCTAACGGTCTGCTAAAGGTCCCTATTCGCTAATGTGTGAGCTTATCTCCATCAACGGTTCCGACCCCACGACGAAGGCGCCATCCCTTGAAGGATGAGTGCTCACCGGCGACGTAGTCCCCGAAGCCGATGGTGGCGAGTGTGACGAAGCAGTAGTAGAGTCCTTCGAGGTAGCTCCACTGCTCCATGTACATGAAGATGCCCGCCGGCAGCAGCATGAACACCACCAGCCAGGGCAGCAAGAAGGTGAGCGCGTTGGCGCACAGCGCCAGACGCGACGCCCTGTGCCGGGCCCGCTCCAGGCCGCGCACCAGGCCCCGCGAGAAGTGGTCTCCGATGCCCGCCAGCAGGATGCCCGTCATGGGCACGCCGGCCACGGCGTACAGCACGCAGAACACGCGCCCCACCGACGTCGAGGGGGCCAGGTGGCCGTATCCTGCCATGCAGACAAGAGACATTAAAGAATGTACAGAGGAATCGAAGGCCAGACCTTCAACCAGCCCATTACATGGCTTGTACCTAAGGTCATTGCAAACGAGACATTAAAGAATGTCTGGTTTGCAAACGAGACATTAAAGCAAATTTAAGCAAACGAGACATTAAAGAATGTCTCGTTTTCTAAAATAAAAAATAATAAGAATACGCTGTTCATACATCCTTCGAAAGACATGGTGTTGTCTCCAGACATGCATTCTCCAGAGAACTTCTCCAGACTGTCTTTTGCATGATGTATTAGCATTGTGACCGTGGCTCAACGTCGCGGAACAGAAGTCTTGATGCTCACCTATGGTGGTGACCACAGTGATGGCGAAGAAGAAGGAGTTGTAGAAGTTCCAGTTGGTGTGGGTGTCGTGCCCCTGCTCGTTTATGAGGTTCTTGCTGCGGGCGTCCGCCAAGCGGGACACCAGCTGTGTGATCTCGGCGCTTGTCAGGTTCGTGTGGTTCAGCGACACCAGCTTCTCTGCAAAACAAAGGGAAACGCAGTATACATGGCTTGCATCGATGTCAGAGAAGCTACCATTGTGGTGGTCTTGCTGCTGAGCGCGTACCTGTCGCAGCACATATAGTCATCACCGCATTTGTGTTTCTGTGTAAGGAAAAGTAAGAATTATCACTAACGAGGCGCAATGACCTGAGGTCAAAGCCATGTAGAGGGCCGGTTGTAGGTCTTGCCTTCGATTCCTTTGTTACAGCAGAACGCCGGCGCAGGTATTTTTTGACACACAAAACTGCAAAAGTGGTATACAAAAGTAAAAGAAAGAAGGTGTGAGTACTCAAACTTCCGCCTTCGGTAGGCGAAGTCCCGGCCTGGCACGCATCGCGTTACATGGGGGGACGCGTTCGATCGAAGTGATCGTATGTCGGGTGGTCCATTTGCGAATGGCTTTTCGGGGGATGATGTTTAGATGGAGACCACTTGACCTCCTCTCGAAATCTACGAGCATACAACACGTTTACAGCTTCTTGTTAGTGTTCTGAATGCCCCGAAAGATACTATCTGTTTGGAAGGCTTAAAGTCAAAGGGCAGGCGCTCATGTCAATGACCTGTGGGAAAGTTTCCATGTTGGCTGTGCGACACTGGGGTTAAGGGTAAGGAAAAATAGAAGTGCGAGAAGAGACTCGGAGGTCAAGGGACGCATCATCAAGCGAGTCAACGAAGCCACTGTCGAAGACCCCACGCCAGGTACAGGAAAAAATTCTAAAGTGATTGTGGGTTCGAGGCTAAAGCGACCCGCCCATAATGAGCTAAGCCAACCACAGGAGCTTCTCCACCCTGGACGGACTACACAGGGAGGCGTCGTCAACCATCGACACTCCCGATGAAACTTTTCGCACTCGCATGCCACTTTTCTTATTAGGATTTGAATTCAGTTAACCTTAGTAAATTTACCAACTTATATAGCATCCGTAACCAAAATGTGTAAAACTTGATTTTGTAGGTGTCATAGTCAGATTATCAAATTGATTTGTGCAGAGTGTATACAGTGTAACTACATTTCTGTCTACAGCAAAATTTGAATTCCCTACTTTACATTCGTCATAAATCTCCGCCTGTCTTCCTTTGTCGAACTTTCCAATATAGCGTGGGCCGGTCGCTCAGTCAATGGTCCAATTTTTAACAACGTCACACTCAGCACACTCTGGGTCTTGACGATGTTGATGAATTGGCAAAGCCGTGAGTCATTTGAATGTGCGGTTTCCATTCGCACACTCCACCGAACCATAACGTAAAGAAACTGTGCAGGAGCCATAAGTGACTACTATGTATAAAAAATATGAGAAGTCTCGTTCTGAAGAAGGATGAAACCTAATCATGATTCAAAAGCCCCAAGACTGCAGGTAACTACAGACACACACAAAACACTTTTGAGTGTGTGTGCCGTTACCTGCAGTCTCGTTTTTTTTTAATCATGTTTAATGTGCACCAGCTCGTTTGTGCCCTAACATTTATTTCAGATGAAACCTATCTGCACATGCACCCTCATGTCCACTGAATCCCGCAACACGCGGTGCGCCATGAGCTGAACACGCGTTATTTGGCATCGCTTTCAGCGCCATGACTGTTCTTCACTTTACGGTGATAGGTACAAAGATGAATTGCAGATATAATGAACTGATGAAAGGAAAGTGTTGTCAATTACTTCCGCTATTACCAGGTGATATTTCTTGCACCGCTTTTTATACATCTTATATGCGACGTATGGTTAGTCTAAATATAGGGAGGCATTTGAATGTAAATACAGAGTGCAGTTACCTTCAAAGCAATGAGGCGAAAATGATTGTCACATATATCGCTTTGAATAACATCAACAGGGGCAGGACAAGTTGTCGAGTCAGCGTCACTCATGACAAGCGGATTCATTCTTGCTTCAGCATCATAATCGTTACAACCATCTTCATCGTCATCATTATTATCATTACCGACATTGTAATTATTTTCAGCAGATGAGAAATCATTGTAAGATAAATGGGATAGTGGTAGCGGAAATGACACAGAACATCTGCATTTCAATGTTGTCTTTGTTCTTTCATTATTGCAAAGTTCGCACCACTTGTTTCGTTTCGAATGTATGATGGTGTACCACCCGTAAAGCCGGGGTCACACTGCCCATATACATCATACAAGAGACAGTCTGCAAACACGTAACAAAGGAGAGAGCTGGGCTACTTGGTAGAAATTTACTATGGTGTAAGTGTAACAGCGCGTAACAACGGAAACTAACGAAGGCTAACGAAGACGACGACTTTAATCTTTGTTGTTACGCGCTGCTACACCTACACCGTGGTAAACTGAAAACACAAGTTACCACAATATCCCTGGTTCAAATGCCGCGTGCCCAAGTTTCCCCTCAAACTCATTGACATGTGGCATTCGAAGCACGGATCTCGTGGGGACTCGCCTTCGAATCTTTATGCGCACTGTCTTTTGTATGATGTATAAGCAGCGTGACTACGGCTTTAGGCGTTTAGCTGTAAGTAAATAAATTCCTGATTGCTGCGAATTAACCACCAGACAGCATAAGGTTGGTCGGCTTTTGAAAGGCGATATTGGTTCACGCTCTCAGGCGAACAATATAGCCATTGCAGTATGACTGCCAATCTGGAGTCTTTCACATGAATCACGAGTGATAAAACGACGGCACGCCGGTACGTTCCTCATTCAGATGGGAAGGGGGGGGGGGAGGGGGAGGGTATCGAATCTGCAGGATCCCTGGGTTCTCCAGTGCGAGCTTTCTCCGAAGTGCAGTGCGTGCGCTAAAACAGCTTTGTATTACATAATCAAAGATACAAGCAAACTTGTTATCGAGATTTAGTTTACGGGTGATTTTACAGACACTTCTAGATCCAATTTTGAATAACAATAACTTATATCAGAGTATTAATTTTCTGTCCCCAAAGTGTCTATGTGTAATTTTATAAACACTTCTAGATCCAATTTAGGATAACAATAACTTCGATTAGAGTATTGAGTTTCTGTTCCCAAAGTAATAAACGCCAGCAGAAAATATTAAGAAAGAAAAAACAATATCAAGGGAACGATCTAACAAGCGCTGTGCTCATAACAAAGTTATTGTGGAAGTCCAAAACACAATCTTTGGCGTTTTCTTAAACCTAGTCTCCTGTCTGTTTTTTCTGCTCACAACCAAAGAGAGGTCCACTGGTGGCCCATGCGCTTTGGGTAACATAAATAAATGTCGTGCACTCTGGGTCAGTGTCAGCAATTTTAACCTGCAGTTAAGCCTCCAATGCCAACAGCTGTCGTGGAGGGCTCGTGGAATTCCTCGGATCCCGATTCAAAGAGCGTCGCTTCTATTCCGAGCATTCTTTTATGACTTTTTCCCGCCCGAAATAGAGTACGCCTCACGCGTTTCTCGCACAAACAACATCATAAAGTCATTCGAAAGGACCTTGATTCCAGGCCGACCAAATCTGAACTAGGGGGAACGAAATGCACAATGCGGTCACACCCAGCCAACTTCAACGACGGTACAATAAACGAAGATACGTTTACGCTCATTTATATGGACGGGTTTTTGTTCATATGCGTCTAGCTTCGCTGCATTCCAGAAACCGAATCGGTGGTTGCATCTTCAGATAACCGAGAACGGTCCGTAGCTTCTGAGCTTCGTGGGGTAAACAGACATCGCTATTCATGAACTGTTTTTTAAAGGTGAAATCTATTTAGGGCTGGGGTTTTATAAACAAACGTTCCAACAAACAAGATCGTCGCAAACACGTAGAAGGAAAGTTTTCTGCTCAGTTTAGAGGAGAAATATAAATAATTGGATAAATACAACAATTCAACTTCACTACTAAATTTATGGCGAAACGCATCCCACTAAGTTTCGCGCTCATATAAAAAAAGATAAATAAAGAAAAAAAAGCTTAACGTATTTCTTAACGTTCATCACGATTTATTGTATCTGCGGATTTTAATATTAAGATTAAGATGCATTTAATTTCTTTTTTTTTCTTCCAAAGAAGGAACAGGATGATACAAGAGGTGGAATACAGAAAAAAAAATGTTTCGTGTTTTGTAGGTTTATTATAATATACTAAACTTACTTTAGCCCAGTTAATTTTATTGAATCGCTTGGTAGCGTTCGTCTTTTTCAGTATGCCTTTTGTTAATTAGGCATTTTGAGCGAGTCCCATTTGATATTCTTCGCGTGCAAGACCCTAGGCCGGTCATTGATGGTGGCTGGCGAGTGGACTGCACTTTTATTATGTTTTAGTGACCTCTGTTTCTTGAACCAGTGGCCTTTTACCTCTGGTTCAATATCTCACCCTTTAGTTAGCTTCGTAAAGTAACATTGACCCTGCCGTACTTATGTACGGCGGGATGAATGCCGTACTTGTGTGGATACATTTATTCTTATCACAAAATGGTTAGGTGTCACATACGGTACCTAGCTGGATGTGGTACCTAACCACATCCGGTTAGGTACCAGCAACGGAAGTCGACAGGCCGACTGCCAGCCGAACGCTGAAGCAGAGCTGGTCTCCTCCCTGATTGGACAGCAGTGCTAGATGAAACTCTTCCTCCGGTACCTCCGTTCTACTCTCGGCGGGGTGTAATACAATGCGTGTTCAGACATACAGCGGCGCTCTGCTCTGTAAAAACAAGCGCGCTCCAGGCTTCCTCAAAGAAAAAGCGCGAGAGAGAACGACAGAAAAGCAGAGAAAGGAAAGCCTAGACTACTTTAGACGCGCTCTTTTTGGCGTAATGGGATGAGATAGTTCGACTGCTTGGTCCTCTTTTGCAGCGACCTTGCACCAGGGGTTTGCTCGGTGCTGTAGAGAGTCTAGATTGAACAGAGAGTCCCCATCTCAGGCCATCGAAGAACATTTGCAATTTAATGGCGGACGCCTTCTGCGGAGGTTGGTTGCGCATTCGCTGCTTAACCGCTTGGCGAGTACGAAAGCAGGCGGAGAGACCAAGACGGTTCTAGACGATCGACGCCTTTGCCACCTCCTCGCAGCACGTATTGCAAACACGGCCTATAATTCACGTGACTCCAATCGGGCAGTTGGAAACTTTCTATATTTTATGCAGAGCACAAGTTCGTCTGCTTCTTTTGCACGGGTTGTGGTGACGTCAGAACGCCGAGCTCTGATTGGTTCTGAATGAAGGATAGTGGGTAGACCTCAAGGTCTTTGAGGTCTACCTGCTATCCTTTAACGAGAGCCAATAAGAGCTCGGCGTCGTTCTGACGTCATCGCAACTCCTGCGCAAGAAGCAGACGACTTGCTCTCCGCATAGGCTATCTACTGTGCTGCCGTGTTCCAAGTGTTCTGTTTTTCGCACGATCATGTCTACTACAGCGTCTCGCACGTACTGTAGCAGGCTCTGAGAACGGGACGTTCACACTGCCACCGCAGAAGTTGGCATCCACAAGTAAAACAGCAATGGATCACTCGCGCGTTTGCTGTGCACATTAACACTGGGCTACGAGGTCATGGCCGTGCGCACGAAGCTGTCTAAGTGTGCTCCCGCGTCCTCAACCGAGCGAATGACACTCTTCAAGGTATGTTACAATCTTGCATGTCGGCATCGAATTCCTCTTCAAGTGCCGCGTGCGGCTGTGCACACGCTAATCATCGGCCGTCTACTCCTCCCGTCACACAACCCCGTCACACAACGTCTACACTAACACATCACATTCTGTGTTACCATTGCCCTTGCCACCCTATATGGCGGAAGGTCAACTTTTATTAAACAACTTCACGCAATTCGTGAGCGTTATATGAATGTAGCTCTGCTATGGTCTCCGTCATAAAACGTGTGCTTCGAAGTTTAATACTTGGTTCGTTTTACATAAGTAATTTATCCTCTAATGTATCCCCAAATGTGTCCTGTTTGCTAAAATAAAGACGGTGTCGTTTATTGAAAGATAACCAAAGGATAAAGTAAATCAACTACGCAGGATGAATTGTGCTTAAAGAGGCGATGCAACAATTTTAACTTCGAAATAATTTGCAGTTTTTAATTTTTACATTATTTATCGTACTACGATTTGCAGCCGCGGGGTGGCGCCCATGAGAACTAAGGCGTAACGCACACCCGGATACAATAAAATAAGTTGGCGAGATGCGCCAATATGTGCTCAATGTAATGCTATATTTTGTAAATTGTGTCGTTCCAACATGAGTAAATACGTCAAAAACCTCTTATCGTCGACAAAGTTGTACTAAATTCAGTTTTAGTGGCACCGAGGTAGAACGAAAAATCGATTCCTCCATTCCGTTCTGTCCCGTTGCTACTACGTGAGTCGAACTTCCTTATAAAAAAAGGCGAGTGAGGCCTCGAGCACCTCACTCCTCCTCTCCCACCCGTCAACCTATCAGTTTCGAGCCTCGCGGCCACGCTGTTATCAGGGCTTCACGAAAGACCGAACACCTGGTCAAAGAACGTTTCACGTCAAAAATCTGCCATTTGACATTGAGCATGATGTTTCACGTGCTTGCGCCAGGCTCATTGTCACAGAGGAAACTTTTATTTTAGGTTTTAGGCCGTAGATTGCTACAAATTGCTCTTTGGAAAAGTAGACGAACCAGACCCCCTTCTTTTTTTTAGGGTGCGGGGCTCGCTAACTTCTCAACATCTAAACACACACACAACAGAATTAGCTTAGTTGTTAGGAGAGCAAAGCGAGAGAGCTGTTTAGTTTGCGAACTGGTTTAATAAATCCTCGTGGAATGGAAAGAAACAAGATCGCTGTTGTTGTTGTCTCGTGTCTTCCCTTGCTCCTTATTTATGGTGAAAATGCGAATGTACTTGTTCTTCTTTTTCTTTTCTTTTACGAAAAATAGAGTAGTTCGAGCTGAAGCGCGAAGCGTGCTTCCATTCATATTTTCTTTTTCTTGTTTCTACGCGCTCACACTGTTCAAACAGTCAACGTGACGGGCGTCAGTGAGCGAATTTATTGCAAAGCAAACATACCGAAGGCCTGAGCAACCGCAGCAAGGGGACGAGCGCGGCGGAAAACCGGGCCCTCCGGTTTTCTGCCGCGCTCGTCGCCTTGCTGCGGACCGCTTGCGCATCGCCAAAGCAGAGTTCGACTCCGTGGTACACGAAGGAATCGCCCGCCGATCCGACAACCTATGGGCCTCGCCGCTTCACCTTGTCCCGAAGAAGACTGAAGGCTGGCGACCCTGCGGGGATTACCGCGCCCTCAACGCTCGCACCATTCCCCAACCCGCGATCATTACACCCGAGTGCATCAACACTACACACTCAAAATGTGACAAGAAACTTCAATACTACGGTCACCCCTAAGCTGACAGTGGGGCGAAAGTTACGCGCTAGCCGGACCAATTAACAGCGTCCATCTCCTCGTCTTAGCCCGCTCTTTGCGCGCGAGTATAGACGGAAACGTGATCACGTGGCCGAAGGTAGACGCATATGACTGGTCCAGACAGCACGTATAGCTTCCAGCGCACTGTCAGCTTAGAGGTGAACCGCGCGTAGTCTAGTGCCCCTGCCGTAATTTGAAGGTTTCACCGCCCACGATCCATCACCGTCGCAGTTTCCTGGAACTTCCGTCGTCGAAATTAAAAAAGCGTTTCGTTGGCTTTTCGTAATGTGCCGCCGGCGGCAGCACGTTCAAACAAGGGCTTCGGTGTGCGCGCGCTTCTGCAGCCAACGGGAACCAGAAATTCGGGATGTTCTGGCTGTTCTCTTTGGTTATGTGGTGTGTGCTTCTACCCCCTTAGTTGTTTACCTTTTTGCGGAAGTCTGACGGGCAGGCACACGGGATGAATTTTTTCTTTTTCTTTTTAGAGTGGTGAAAAAATAAAAATCGTGTTTATGCAGTGATTATCAATATATTCCACAAAGGCAGATACCAAAGAAAAAAATAGAAATCACTGTTTACGTTCAATAGACCTTTTGCTAAATTACCCGAGCAGCAGGGAGCATGCTGCAGGTGTAACTACACGCGCCGCAATCGCTGGCGCCTGCGGCATGCAGTAACTGTTTTATAAGTCAAAGCTGAAAACAAACAACATCCTGCACCCGCGTCCGTCAACGCCTTGTTTTGGTTATTAACTTCAAAGTTTTTACACGGGGAAGGCGAGCCCGTGCAGCGCGCAGGCCTACATTCGCAGCATTCTCGTTTATGCTTGGGGGAAGTTAGCAATAAATCTATTAAACTGAAAAAAAAAAACACTATATATATTTTTTTTTAATTGTAACAAGCGAGAAAGGCAGTTCACGAAGAACCACGGAGGAACTAGGGAAGAAAGACAACGAGAAAACGGTTCGAACCTAAAACTGCGTATCGCACTGGTACACTTGTACTCGTGCCACACGGACATGGCGAATCCCATTCAGGGCGAATCTCATTCTGGCGCCGAATGACAATATACATTTGAAGCCCGTGCTACACGTACACTTCGAATGTCATTTTGCGCCATGATGATGATAGCGCCTGCTCTCTGAAGAAAACTAAATGTAAAGTTTTTTGTAAGCTAAATACGTTTGTTCAAGGTTATCATCTCTAAAAAGTGTCTATAGGTAGTTTTAATCAAATTTTGCAGTCAATTACTTTATGTTTTTTTGTGTTTCCGCTGTAATTCATTTGTTGGTGACGCTCTAGTTGCTCTAGACGCAATAAGCCAAAGCGAAAGGAAATGGCGCCTGTGCAGTCGCGAGTGTCGGTCCTTGCACCGGAAGACGGTAAACGGGTGGGGTGCGACGGTTAATGAGCCCCCTCATTTATTTACGCGCCAAGCACCGTGCCGAGCAGCAAAAGCTCGAAGCGGAAGCTGAGGACGCTCACTCTCGCGTTCGTGGAATCGAAGAGCAGCTGCTCTCGAATTCTGTGGCTCTGGATGCTGCTTTCACTGCGCACCGCCCAGCGCACCGATCGCGTTGGCGGTACCCAAGAAACCGAAGGTGGTTTCTTGCGGCGTTTGCGGCGCTTGCGGCTCCATCGGAAGAAACTTCGAATTTTGAACAAAACGTAACAAAACCGAGAAGAAACGCGAAAAAGATGGCGACGCAGGCGAAGTGGCTGTGTCTACTGGGTTAAAGATAGCCGCTTGCAATTATGTCACAAGACGCGCTTCATATTTAGTATAAAAGAATGCATACATAAAAACAAACATAAATAAATAACTTTTAGTGCGGGTACAATTTGGTTAACGCAATCATATTGGTGTTTTTTTACTTGGGACCTGGGTTAGAGGCTACACATTTGGCCCGTGACCGAGTGCGAATGAGTTCCGCCGAACCCCTTCGGTGGCAAAGGACATTTGCAGCGAATGCCATTCGTGCAGGCCGTGTAGCACCAGTCGAATGATATTTGGGGCTAACGTCATTCGTTGTGAATGGCATTCGAGTTGCCCGTGTGGCACGGGTATTAGAATCCCAAGAGCCGTGCTCCCCGTCCCAGTGAATGGTTAAGGCTCGTTTCGTTTTGTTATTTTTTTTTTACAGCAAAAAAAAAAAAAAAAAGATTCTCAGCCTTACAATCTGTAATTATTTGTACACTGTAGACCGTGCAGCAGTTTTTTTTTAAGCAGAGTTTAATACAACAAAAATGAAAATGCAAACACTAAGTAAACATAAAATTAAAGACAACCTAAAAAAAATAGTTTCCACATTTCTTTCCGCGACTGACGATTTTATTAACGTTGCTGAAACATAGTAATTGACTCAGTGTTTTAAATGAAGAAAACAAAATGGTCGCCCTTCAAGTACCATCAGCCTTCGCTCGTGTGCACGGTCGTGCACGGAGAGTGGACAAAGTTCAAAGAGAAGGAAAAGCGTATGCGGCAGTCCGTCGCTCCCTCGCTCCGCAAAAGCAAAGCAGTCTCCGCCGCCGTGTGTATTTCCCCTCCTCGAACAAACACTGAAGAAATACGAAAAAAAAAAACGGTCGTAAATAATCGCCATAAAAAAGTGTTAAAAAATGCGATCGCGTTCGAAAATAGCCGCGAAGTTCCGAAATAGCTCGGGTGGAGTGAAGGAGGAAAGAGTGCGGGGGCGAGAGGCAGAGGCACTCCCTACGGGTGCTGCGTGTCGTGTGTGCGCTATGGCAACATCTACGATAACCAGGCCGCATTGTGCTGTAGTTTATGCGTCACCTTCCGAAGGCCAACGAGGGGAGGGCACGGCACAGATTTGGTCAGAAGTGCTGCGTCACGAAACACGAGTTCCGACCGAGTCGTGTCCAACCCAGTCTTTTATACATTCCTCGAAAAAGGTAGTCCGTTACAGTTATAACTGCACTAAGTTAAAAAAACGTTTAATTAGAGTACATGATTGCTGGAGAAAAGTAACCGTCACTATTCCCGATTCCTTCAGATTGTCAAAGCGACGGATTTTCTGCGGGTTTGAAAACTGCTGTTCATTATTGGATTCAAATCACCTAATTTTCACTCATCTTAATTCACCAATTTTGATAAACCATCCTACTCTCAGAGACTTGTTTCGAGGATTCCTTCGTAGAAAACGTGTACCAACGAAGGGAGGCATTACAAAGGGAAGTGGAAAATAGTAATAGTTCCACGTGGTTCTAGTACTTCCAAAAGAAGTCAAATTACTCTTGCGATTACTTCCTGATAAGTGTATTCCCATAGTTGCAAAAATGACTACAATAAAATTGATTACAAGTAACTTGATCACGTAGTACTGGTAGCCTACAAGTCTGTAATCCAATCCTCTCCGCGATGATTCCGGATCGACGGGTCTACAGACTTGTTCTTGAGCGCTCTTCAGGGCGTCAAAAAAAATCGTATAAATAAACCAATTGACGGAGAGCCATGAGACATTACACAAACGTGTCTTTAGGTTGTTAATTTATCATACTAAAATTATATTAATATACGGGGTGAGGCCGTAAGGACCAGCACATTTGGCACGCCCTGCTGAAATTCTATGCATGCAAGCGTCGTTTCGCAAAAAAAAAAAAAAGATTTATTATAATTTTTTTAGATCGTAGCTTAGAGGTCGTGAAACACAAAAATAGTGCAAAAAAGGCGGGCGTGCAATTTCTTTTCCCTATACCGGATGCTCGTCGTCTGGACATTGATTTGCGAGAGTTGGTCACAGGTTGTTATTGTAGATATATTTCGTTAAACGTATTAATTAGTATAGCGATTGCCTTGTTCATCGCCACTCTCCACTCATTGGTGCTTAACGTTTTTGCGTTCAGCGAGCCACCAGGGAGCGACCTCGCAAACCAGTGAACAGACGACCAACAGGCTGGTATAGGACATTGAAAATGGAGGGCAGCCGTGTTTTGCTTTATATTTATTATTTCACCACCTCTTGAGTTGAGCTTTAAAAAATACAACACTTCTCACGAAACGGCATTCTCGTGCCTATTTTCACGTATGTACCTTTGGAAATCGAATTTTGAAATGAGCGCCAAATGTGCTGCTCCTTATGGCATCACCTTGTAGGTTACAGGAAACAAAAAATGAGCATAAAAAATCTGTTTGTTTTTTTACTATACGGGAAGAAAACGACGAAAACCATTTGGGTGACGCTGTTACCCACAGATGAATCCCGGAGAAAAGCTCACCGGAGAAAAACTCACCGGTGAAAAGCTCACCGGAGAAAAGCTCACCGGAGAAAAGCTCACCGCAAAACCGGCGGATGCGGAGAAAAGCTCACAGACCATTGAGCGTATGCGGAGAAAAGCTCACCGATATTTTTTCTTCTTTTTATATGGAGGGTGTTGGATCATGCGTAATATATATCAATTTAAAATCATTAAAATTCGTCAGCTTTGTAAAAAAGAAAATATATTTTTTTTGTAATATTTGTTAAGCTTATTGGGTATATTCCTCTAAAATTAATAATTGCGGGCGAGTGTTTTCTGTGGCTTACTCTCTTGACAACGAAAGCCCCACTAAAACCTTTGTGAACTTGAAGAACAGGAAAAAGTTAAAAAAACTTAATGATGTCTGCCTAAAACCTAAAAAATCAAAGCTGTAATTTCCGAAAATTCAAAAGTGCATGCGCAACAACGCGGTGCCTGAAATTCTCTTTGGAGCTTTTGTTAACCTTTGAAAACAGGATAAAACAGTCAATAGGATATCGAGTATCGAGGCTTCTTTCTTCCGCGGACATGCACGGACATGGTGTTTTCATACGTTCCCTTTGTCTGATAGTGCCCTTCTACGGTGAGCCACCCATGACCTTCGGAGCTGCGCACTAGCCACCGTTGTTACTCGTAACCTATAGAAGTAGTCTTCTGTAAGGTAGCGAATAAGGCGAATTGGTAAACGTTATACATGATGAAAACCGTTCAAACGACGACGACGGTGTGAAGAAAACAAACACGACAGGACGAAGCTGTTCTCACAACTAAAGTTTTGTTAGTGAAATTAACAGAAAAAAAACAGCGTAGCCGACACTGATTACATCAACAAACATCTCCTTATCAATTAGGCACTATACAATATTTGGAGCTAAAACGGTTCACACACCGCTATTCATGTTAGCTCGCAAATAACAAACCTCTTTATCTGACAGAGCTAGCGACGGCGCACTGTCAGCTGTCAATAAATTGTTGCCTTTTTTTATCGGTATACGATGTTTTAAGTTTATACTTGCGGCTTCATTAATTTATAGAATGGGTGATTACTAATTTCTGAGGTATTGGTAAATATGCCCAATGAACTTCAAGAATATTACAAAAAAGAGGACATATTTTTAATGAAGTGACGAATGCGAATTTGTGTTAAATTGCCACGTTTGACGCTGAATCAAGCTAAGCTAAAAAAATACCGGTGAGCTTTTCTCCGCATCTGCCGGTTTTGCGGTGAGCTTTTCTCCGGTGAGCTTATCTCCCTTGAGCTTTTCTCCGGCGAGCTTTTTTCCGGTGATCTTTTCTCCGCCGCCCCCCACACATGGTACAACACGCGCTCATATCTGCTGGTTTGGGTTTCAGGTATTCATTTCAGAGAAGCTTTTGCATTTCTGCTTTATGTTGTGCCGTCAACCGGAAGGCTTTTTTTGCCGATTTCCTCCTTGCGCATAGACAAAGAAACCTGTTTTTTTTTTTTGTTACACTTAATTTCTTCTCCTGTGACCCACATTACTGTAAGACCCTTAATGTTCGCGAGCCCTCGATTTTCGCGAATTTTGCGAATCGAAGAATTCGCGAAATTTAAGGGCGCGCGAAAATTTCGGTCCTTAAGATTTGTAATGCAGGCGTCTGGAATTCGCGAAATTTAGTGGTCGCGATTATGTCATCTGTGACCCATTCACGAAAAATAGGGGCCGCGAAAATAAAGGGTTTTACAGTATTAAAATGTTGAGTGTGATCAATGCACCACCTAAAGACGCGTTTGCGTCAAGTTTGACGACACTCCCATCATTAGTTTATTCGTGCGAATTTTGTTTACGCCCGCATAGCGCTCGAGAACACCCTGTAGAAAATCCAGCACTGAGGCCTTGTTATCATAGGCTAGAAATGGAGGTGTGACGATTGCTCGCTTCTCAGCGGTCTCACACTTCCAAGGGTGTAGCCAGGAAGGCAAAAAGGCGTAGCGAGGGTGGGAGGGGGGAGGCAGGTGTGTTCAATGCATACGTATATTATTTATAGGGTCGGCTGAATTATCGGGGGGGGGGGGGGGGGGGGGGGAGGTTGGTACCCTATAAGTACCCCCCCTTCCCCCTCTCTACGCCGCTCTACGCTTCATGACCCACAGGTCATTATCACCAAGGTAACACATGCAAGCTGGCAGCAGACAGCACAACGGCAAAACACTTCGTTTCACCTTATTAACAGACGCAGCCGACGCTGCGAGCTGATGGGACCGATCGGACAGCCTCAAAAGGGTGCAATCATGGTGTTCTTCGTGTTTTTGTACGTGTTCTATCATGGCTGAACCAATCATAAACGGAAAAGGCCTAGTGACTTGCACTTTTGTCTCTTCTTGCTTGGTTCCATTACCTCGTATCGTCGGCTGCCTCTGGACTTAAGTTGAAACTAAATATTTTTTTTTTGTTCTTCTTTGGTGGAGGGGGGGATGTTGATTATAATTGAGGAGGCAAAATATGTAACAAAAGTATAAGGGGCTGTGTTCTTATTTACGTCTTAACAACAGCACTACAGAGTGGGATGAACTGCTGAATGTGTTCATTTTTTTTAGCATATTTTACTTTTATAGCCCTGGAGTGCCAGGTGGCACTGCTTCCGGCATACCGATTATACCGCGCTTTATATACATGAATCAGAGAACCGCTAGCACGTGTGCCTCGCTCTCTAAGCCCCACTGCGGGGCGAAAGTTCGTCTGTTTCTTTTGCGGAGGTTGTGTTGACGTTAGAAAAACGCCAAGCTCTGATTGGCTCTGATTGAATGATAGCTAATAGACCTCAAGGCTGCCTGCTTTGAGGTCGTCCCACTATCCTTCAATTAGAGCCAATCAGAGCTCGGCGTCTTTGTGACGTCACCACAACCCCTGCGAAAGAAGCAGACGAACTTGCGCTCCGCACAGCCTTCTCACCTAGAATGTGTGGGCCATGACGGCTACAGCAACTATGAAAGTGCGTAAATAATGGACACTGGGAACGAGGCCAAGAAGAAAAATGTAACGCGCGGCAATTGGCAAGCAAAAGAGGTGATCTTCCTCTTTTCTTTTTTGTCTTCCCGTGCATCTTGTGGTATCTCCGCATTGTACACCACGTCACGATAAACAGCGAAAGGCAGGACGTGGGCCACTATTCGGATAACAATGGAGGAACCGCTACCAAATGCCTTATAATGCGTTATCATTAGAACGCTCGTTTTGACGAAAACCAGGCGGTGTCTTTCGTTTGTCCGCACCGGGGAGAGAGGGAGAAGGATGGGGAGAGTGTGACGTGTGCGACGCTCTTATAGACCGTTTTACTGAAAGAGGGCGAGAGAGAAAAGGGGAAAGGGCTACCAGCGCTTTCCCTCTTTCTGATTGTGTAGAAAGAGTGGAAGTCCCGGATGAGAGGCTTCGCCGGTGTTGGGTGTCTGCTGTGCCCGAACTTCGTTCGCGCTTTCTTTTCTGTTTTAAACTCGCAAACTTAATTAGAGCCAGTGGCTTCGATGGCAACAGTCCCCCGGTCATCGGGACACCATTGCTGGGTCATAGGGTGCACGAATAAAAACAGAAAGCATAGAATACTGTCCGAGGACATATGTAGCTTGCAAGGAATCCGGCAAGGCGAGAGCGGCTGCAATGTCTTTGAGCTCCATCGCTTTCCACATGACCCCTGTCTCCGGCGGCAGTGGATTGTGTCCGTAAACCGAAAAGGCGTTTCCTCAACGCCATCCTCTCGACTTCGCTCGGAACATTTCGTGAATGGAGCGCGCACCGAACGCTGTACCGCCGATCAACATGGGGTACGCTCGCAATGTGCGTGCGAGTTTTCTCATGATAACTTCTGTTTCATCTTGTAAAAATTCGTAACTGAATTTATCTTAATAGTGACAATTTGCAGTGGTGACTGAGTCGATTTTATCATCTACAACACTTAGTTGAAGGCTCATTTCCGCCGCCGGGTGAGGCTGGAAATTGTTGAAAACGTAATTCTATTGTTTTTTTTGTTTTTTGTTTTTTCTCTTAATCGCGATCTTCTGCGCAATACCAGAGAGCCGGCAAAAGCGCTCCTTGGAGTGCCGCTGGTGGGTTGTTTCCGTTGACTAAGGCGCTTTGAGGCGCTTGATAGTCGCTGCAGGGAACGCCTCGTGTGTTGCGATCTGCGTTTTCGAGCCCAGTGTGCACGTTTCTTTGTTTGAGTCATGTCATCCGCCAGTGTGGCAACGGGGGGAAAAGCGGCAGCGAACGTGCCAGCTATAGAAATTGGAGGTGAGTACCCAAAATATTGCACCAAATAGTAAAATAATTCGTGGCTGCTTCGAGGCTTTCTGCGGTTCGATAAAAGTACATCTAGAGCGTCTTCGTCGTTCATTCACAAGGAAATATAAGAACAAGGACACGAAGATAAAAACAGCACAGAAAGACTATATGTAGCAGCTCCGGGCGTTTACAAAGTTAATTGAGGTTCCCGTTTCGTGTATCACTTGTTGATTACAACTAAAAGCGGCTACGTTGAAATAGGCCCATTGCAAGCAAAAATGTATAAATGGTTCATCGTTTTCTGTCATGCGAAAAGCAATGAAGCTTAAAAACATTCCGGCAGTACTTGCCCTGCCGGATTCCATGCAAGCTACATAGGCCCTCGGATAGTATTCGGCGCTTTCTGTCGTTATTCGTGCACCCTATCACCCAGCAATGGTGTCCCGATGACCGGGGGACTGTCGCCATCGAAGACCATGGCTCTAATTAAGTTCGGGAGTTTGAAACGTAGAAGAAAGCGCGAACGAAGTTGGGGAACTGCAGATGCCCAACACCGGCCAAGCCTCTCATCCGGGACTTCCACTTTTTCTACACAATCAGAAAGGGGGAAAGCGCCGGTAGCCCTTTCCCCTTTTCTCTCTCGCTCTCAAAATGGCGCTACCCACGATAAAACGGTCTATTGGTTCGAAGCGCTGACGTTGGCACGCGTCATCCTCTCCCTCTCTCCCCGGTGTTGACAAACTGACAGACACCGCCGGGTTTTCGTCTAAGTCGTTTTCGCCGAAGTCACGCGCACAGCTGGCGCGGAGCCAAAGAGAAGGAGCTGCGGCGCGAGGGAATGCGGGCGTGCTGCAGTTGCCGCTCTGTCGTCGCCGGTTGTTCTTCGCTTTGGGTTTTCGTAGTAGTAGCTGTAGTAGAGGTTCATTGGTGGATTCTTACAGAATACGTTAGCATGACCCTTGGGAAGCGCCACAAACGTCCTCCTTTGGGAAACACTAACACTAACCCCGTAACGAGGCCAAAAAGAGGCAGCAAAAAATAGTGGAAGCAAAAGAGAAAGCCAAGACAGAAAAGTGAAGGGGTCAGGGTTAACGTTTCCCAAGGGAGGACGTGTGCGGCGCTTCCCAAGGGTCATGCTAACGTATTCCCAAGGATCCACCAATGGATCATCCTTTTTTCTCGCAGCATTTGCACTGTTTCTTTGTTTTTGCGATGTGTTGCGATTGCAGACATAAACTTGTTTGCTGTAAAGGAAGCAAGCGCCGTGATTTTCTTATAGGTTGCGTATAGGTTTGAAATGAACAAAAGAAGCCAGCTTTCTTCAGCTTCTGGGAGACACGTCATCGACCATCAGACGATATCTTTCAGTTGTGATTGCAACGCAGGAAGAAGCAAACAATTAAAAATATAAAGGAAAGATGCCGGAAACAGCAGGAAGAGAGTGTTGAAGGGCCGAGGACATGCAAGGTTAAGTCGCACGTTTAGGCGCGGGAGACGCGGCAGGCGAAATGTTGTTGTACCGTATACTGAAAGACTGCTCCGCTATAACTGGTGTCTCCGTGAGTTCTATTTTAAGAGCCTGTTTTGCCCCAAAACGCTGAAAATACTTCCCAACATGGGTCCATCCCAGAGTTCGTTTCTCCAAGTTTAGAATCACAGCCTGTGCGCGTCCTTGTGTGTATATTTATGCTCGCCGTTCCGAATCTGTATGTGTGCTTCTGCGTAGATCTGTGCGCGGGCGTGGGGAGGACGTGCGCGAACACACGCGCCTCGAAAGTGTGTCTGGGATTTTATGCGTCTTTTTTTTTTCTCGTCGCCCTAGGTTTCTCCAAGTAAGCGGGGATATCCCTGGCGCAGAGGCCGTAATCTACGACTCGTGTTTTGATGTTTCCTTCCCTGTGACGTCACGGCTGTCTGCTCGGAGCAGCCACGACTGGTCTCTCCGCCCGCGTTGAAGTTACACCGAACCCGTGCTGAAAGATGAAGTCGGGCTGTGCTGCTGAAATTCTTGAGGTGAAGCGTCTGCGTCGGTTCCGGATGTTGCCCTTTATTGACTTCAGCTCGGCAGTGCTATGCGGAGCGAAAGTTCGTCTGCTTCTTTTGCTGGGGTTGTGGTGACGTCAGAACGCCGAACTTTGATTGGCTGGGATTGAAGGATAATGGAAATACCTCAGGGCAGCTTGCTTTCAGGTCTAACCACTATCGTTCAATCAGAGCCAATCGAAGCCCGGCGTACTGACGTCACCACAACCCCCAGCAAAAGAAGCAGACGAACTTGCGCTTTCATGGGGCCGCTAAACGAGCTCTTTGAAAGGCAATTCATTCCTTGATTTTTCTGCGGGCACCGCCATTTTCGTACTCACTGCAGACTGAAGGCAATAGACCCTTTTCAAAAGTCCGCGAAAACGACTGTTCTCCATTTCTTGCTCACATACTCTGAGCATCTATTGGACACGAGGGCTAAGTCAGCGTTCGGCGTGAGCTCGGCTCAGATAGTATTGAAAACGAGCGCCGAGTCAGCCTTCGGCGAGGACTCGGAACCAATCACGCGTTTCCTGTACAAGCAATGGCGACCGCCAAGGTTCCTTGATGCACTTTTCAAAAAGGTTCTATCGGCGATCGTTGCGATTCTAAAAGACGATTTCCTGAGCACGTTGTCAGGACGCTCAGACAAAGGCGTGTTTGCTCGGTCACTGTCTGCCTTAACATTTCAGAAGGACGGAAAAGCGGTTTCTGCGATGTCAGATGGAGCTTCAGAGAGCTAGCAACAACGATGGTCGGCAATAAGATGGCAGAAGTGTCTTTGCTTTGAAGGGCAGTATATGTAGTGGCTCTACTGGTAGTAGTAATGTCACTGGATCCTGGGGAGGTTGCGCCAAGCTCCCGGTATGATGGACATTTCGGTTCATAGAATGAGCAGTTTATCCATAACCTCTCCGGTCTTGGTGAGCCGATCCAAATTTCCGTGACAGGTTGCTCTATAAAGACATATCTCGAATACCAAGTTCTTGTTATGTACACCCGGGTGAAACAAGCGCGTATCTTCGCACCGCCAACAACATGCGGCGTCGCGGCGTTCGGTGGCACTGAAAAATAATTTCTCCGTCTTCGAATACGCAAAAAAGGGAATATAATTATAATATATATATGGAGATAAGCATGATTTATAAGTTGATTACATGCCCAGTACCAAAAACGCGTATATTGGCAAGGAATGCTTTTAGTACAATGAAGCTTCATAGCGATCTTGGCGCGACTGGTTCGTAACGTACTCTTTCGAAGCTTTGGAGATTTGAATGGACCCAAATGACGATTTCCATGGCAACTGGGACCGCTCTGCCAACCACCTTGCGATGTTTGCTCGTCTGTATGTTAGTATCGGTTTGTGCCCGGCTACCCGGCAGAGAAGGCAACGGCACCACGTTCCCAGGATTCAGGGACTTTATAGGTCACGCACGAGGAACGAGAGCTCAAGCTTCAAACATTTAGGAAACTCAGATATTCTGGCTTTCATTTGCAGTCGTGCCGATTGTTGTATAAACGGACGATGTACCGACACGCCCATTAGTGTAACCACTACCACGCGGTGCACGTCTGACCGTTCCAACTTTCGGCCGCCCAAGCAGGATCGTGCATGCCACTTTGTCGTGGCGGTGCTTTTTGAAACAAACTACGCTCCTTTTACACCGAGAAAACCTGCCACATTAAGCGAACCAGAGAAGTGCTCTAGAACACCATTCCATGTGCAAGTATTTAGAGGTCCTAGTTGACCAAAGGTGCATGCGCCACATTCAAATGCCTTATTCTCATTATCAAACTTATAAAAACGTCAAAAAGCAAAAAAAAAAAAATCGCGAATCGATACAATGTAATAATATACCAAGATAGGCAGGAGAAGCCCCATTCCTGACATAGGCGTCGAAATTCCGGTAGCTTCATGTGCGCCGGACTTGGAGAGCGGCTTCTCTGAGCTTCCATCAAATACTTAAGTATATAGAGAGAAGACATTACTCTCGGCGCATTTGCGTTAAAAAGCGCGACTATGGTGCCAAATTTCCCATGGCGGTGTAACCTCGAACTCGCATACGCATCTCGCCGCCCGCGCTCCGAGGGAGGTTGTTACCATCGGCGCACCAAGACGCCAGGGGCCGAAGTGGCGAAGCGGGACGAAGCGGGACATGGAGACCGGGACATCGACGCCTGCTGCGATTTATCAACACCGCGCCGCTGACCAATCGCAGCAGGCGGTGATGTCACGGTCCCTTGGTTCCCCTTCGTCTCGCCGGGTGGGTT
Source organism: Ixodes scapularis (assembly GCF_016920785.2). Lineage (NCBI taxonomy): Eukaryota > Metazoa > Arthropoda > Arachnida > Ixodida > Ixodidae > Ixodes > Ixodes scapularis. Next base: position 32,236,574 of record NW_024609836.1, on the reverse strand, counting down.
TGCTTCCAGGTTCGCCGAGAGTAAGTAGCGCTATTGCCTTCCCGGCCTGCTAGCAGGACACCGAAATACACTACAAAACCGACAACCAAACCTCGCAAGGCGATTGGCTCATCGGTCTCAGCTGCCATGGTAATCGCCATTTCGGTCCATATGAATCTTCGAAAAGGTCGTTCTGAACCAGTCACACCACGACCCAAGATCGCAATGGAGCACCATATGACTTACAGTGATATTGTATTCCTTGCGTATTCTGAGAAAATGAAATTACAATGCCGCCAAGCACCGGCACCGCACGGTGGTATAGTGCGAAGATGTGCGCTTGTTTCGCCAGTGTGTGGATAACAAAATGTCGGTATTCAAGAAATGTATTTATAAAGCAATCTTTCTCTGCAGAGTTTGATGTGCTCACCAAGGGTGGAAAGGCCAAGAAGAAACATCTCATTCCGTGAGCCAAAATGTCGACCGAATAAGACGCTACTTTCCCAGGAACAAGGGATTCCACGCAGAACCGTCGAAATTAGGTTCTCTGGCAAACGATAAGTTTGATCACCCACAGGTCATGCCGATGACAACATCTAAATACCTGCCATATCAGGAGAGAGGTCCACGCGCCTTCTTTGAGGACTAGTCATCGGAACCCAGCAAGTGAGAACCTGGAGCCAGTGAGCATGCGTACCGTGGAAGTTCCTCCGGATCTCCATGATCTCGTTTCGAAGCAGGTCCTCGTTGGGTCCCTCGACGGCCATGAAAACCGCTCCGCCGATGACCACGTACACGATGAACACCACCAGGAGTGCCAGCACTTCCTTCTTGCTCATCGTGATGGCCTGTGGAATACAACAACAAGACAGTTAGAGTCCCCCTTCAAAGACACAGGACATCCGCCGATAAGAACACCGATGATCGAATCACAAAGCTTGTGATGACGTCAGAAAGACGCCGAGCTCTGAGTAACTCTGATTGAAGGACAGTGGATAGACCTCAAGGTTGCTTGCTTTGAGGTCTACCCACTATCCTTCATTGAGAACCAATCGGAGCTGGGCGTTCTGACGTCACCACAACCCCTGCAAAAGAAGCTACGAACTTGCGCTCCGTATAGTCCGTGCCCTGCGTTTCTTAGCCTGTCAGTGACTTACAGTTCTAGCGCGCACTCTAAGAAATCTGGAGTATCTGCTTTCCCGCAAAGCTCTTTGGAGAGCCCCAATTGCTGCGATCGACGAAAGAAGCTGGCTGAATGACGAGTCTAAAAATATGTTTCGACCTAAGCAAGACAGTCCTCCCTGTGACACTGAGCATGGTTGAACGTTGTGTCCGGTGTCACAGCTCAGACTGCCTTTTTAGGTCTAAACATAGTTCCAGCCTTATCATTTGATTGGTCCTCCAAATCAATAAAATCCTCGTCGACTAGACTCTCCCAGATGATTTGCGGGCTTAAGGCTGCGGTCCCACGGGAGCCATCTTGAACAAGGCGTTAGTTCAACCAATAGATGGCGACACGTACCCGTGGGGTGGCCGAAACATTGGTTAACAGTGGGATGGCTCGAGCACCATCACGTTCCCCTCGTGGCCTTGCTCGCGCCGCTGCCAGCTGTGCTCAGCTAGCTCAAGTAGCGTGGCACATCAAACGGACGTATCCGAGAATGTCAGGCTGGGTATAAATTGTTCTCTGATATAGGAAGATGCTGTCCCGGCGGTTGTAACGGGCTTTCGCAATAAATCTTACCAAGAAGGAATCAAATGTTGATTGACGTGTCAATATTCTATCAATGAAAATTTCTTCTGCAGGAATGCACGCTCAGTAGACTCAATCTTCCAAGACACCGTGGAAGCGGACGTCTAGTGAACGGCTTCGCGATTTACGGTACTTACCTCACTATTTTAATGACGACTAAAATAACGTCACGATATATTGTGTTTCATGGGATTCGGAAGATGTTGTACAGGTTGTTACATTAAAGGGGGGGGGGGGGGGGGGGGTTCCCAGAAAACAAACGCCGTTGCAATATGTTCGGAAGTACCGACACACATAATGTTGTAAGTACAGCTTAGGAGGAATATGATGAAAACCATCAGAAGAAATGGGGAGGCGTTTATTTGCAATGATGACGCTACGAATGAATGGCGTTTAGCGACGGCAAGTTATGAGCATTCGGGAATTTATAGATTCACGTGATTGCTAACTATGGACATGCGTTTTTGTCGGGAGATGGTGTTGCGGTGATGACCTGATATCGGACGACTTGTGGCAGACGAACAAGCAAGTTTCGTCTCAGCGAATGGTAAGTGTCCAGTGTCAAGCACAACACGTGGCTACCGACGTTGTCGACATTTCGAACATTTACCGCTTTCGACAAAAGTCCTGGCACCTAGGCTAACTTTCTGGAAAGACTCGAAGTCTTCCTTGAGTCTAACAGTAACTGAAGACGATCCACTATTCAATCGGTGGGTGGCGAAACGTATCCGCATCTGCGGAGTCATGGGCGATGCGTACTCTAAGTGGCTGGAAGTTTACACGATGCCTGCCACGACGTCCAAACACGTCATTGACGTTCTACGGTCTCTTTTACCTACTTTTGCCCTACCAAAAATACTTTTCTGTGATAACGCGCCAAATCTTGCTTCAAACAAAATAAACAAGTTTTTGAAGAAAAAAACCGGCATCAGGCATCACATTAGTGCACCATACCATCCTGCAACTAACGGGCATGCAAAACAGATGGTGTGCGAAACAAAAAAAAAGCCCTTTCGAAGCTTACGGAAGAAGCAGTTCAGTGAAGAATCGCCAGGTTGTTCCAACAGCACGCGACGGTCTCCTCTTACACGGTAAAAACACCCGCCGAAGAAATATTCGGTGGACGAAGAGCCACACCCCTCGATCTCATGATACTATGGCTTACAAACGAAGATCGAGAGATTCCCAGATCGGGAGTAATTGCAGTTTATTCGGTCGGACAACTCGTCTACGTAAGGAATTTCAGCGGAAGTCGGGCCTTCCATGTAAAACTTGAGTAGAAAAGGCTCTATGTTGGTTGACCAGAAGGTGTCATCTCTCTGTATACGTTGGATATCAACGTCCTTGAGTGTAAATATAACTAAATCCCAAAACTCTCTTTGTGTATTGTGTAACTGCCCTTGTATTTGATAGTAGAAGCCATGGTGGGTGATTTGGACCTTTCACACCAGGCTCCTTTTTATTATTTTTCGCCTCATACTCCTTTGCGGTTTAAGTATGCTTCAAGAATCTTTTGTAACGGGGACACTTTACGTCAATGAGGCCATTTGTTCCAAGTAATCAATCAGGGAATGCTGCTAGAAATCCGTCCCTCTTATTAACGAATAAGCCGCACTTCTGCACAGTGCAGTTTTCCTGTTCCACGCACAGTTGTAAAGTAGCATCCTCATTGATTCTACCATATCCTGTTGCGGGAGAAGAAAGTCTTTGGGTACACGATACTTGAAACAAGTATGGCACTGTACGTTGTGGTTCGACACTCACTAATGTCGTCGTCCTTATAGAGCCTCATCATTTAATCATTACCTCGTCACCTCATATTGCTCTTCATCAACAGCAAGTACAATAGGCTACGGCCATATTACAATCTAAGAATTAAAAAATTGAGTCGTTGAGTCCTTCAACAAGTTTATTATTTATATAATGTTATTACGTTACATTACCTCGAGACGATCGACGTCCATCGTCGATCTGCAAATACTTATACCTGTATATAAATTAGACGCACAAAGGGGGGGGGGGGGGGGGGTCGGTGGCCGAGTGCATGGTCTAGCGCACACCAGCTCGGAGCACTTGGAGCCAAAGCTCGCGCTGCAGAAGCCACCCCGCCCTTGCCCGTTTCGATCTGGAAGAGCATCCTACCGGCGTGTGGTCGTGTATCACTACTGCGTGGTGCACGTTAAAGACACCAGGTTTGCGGTTGTACCGCGCTGGCTAAATTGCTTATCTACAGCTGAGAGTCAGACGCCCAATGAGGCGGACTAACTTCCGGCTGTATAAACATACACACAACAATTTGCAGTTAGATGCATAATCACAAAAAGCACAGCGTGCGGCCTCTTTTCTTTGGATGCCTTTTTCTTAAACCAGCGCAAGCTCGCGCGCTCTCTCTTTTGAGACGGTTAGAACGGTCGCACATAAAACCCGCGTTTCTCCTACCTGGCCGCTTCCTCCTCATGTGCAGAGCAGGCGCAACAGCCGATCGTCATGATTCAAAAGTGCGACATCCTCAGCATTAGATTCGGTGTTAGGAAACTCATGTAATGTTGCTTCGCTTTGTCGCACACTGTTTAAAGTGGAAGACGGAAAAGCGTTTCTTGTGATTTCAGATAAAGCTTCAAATAACTGGCAACCATGATTTTAAGCCACAATATGGCCAAGTGTCGCTACTCTGACGCGTAGCTTATTTAATGACACTATTCATGCTCTTGTTAAGGAGGCTTCTAATACCCGGAAGGGCCAAGACGTAAGCCCCGTGGATTCCACAAGCCACTACCTTTTGACACCTGCCTCTTCTTCGTTGTTCCCGCTTGTGCCAGTAAATTAGCTACGGTTCAGAGTAACGACACTTGGCCATATTGTGGCTTAAAATCATGGTTGCCAGTTACCTGAAGCTTTATTTAAAATCACAGGAAACGCTTTTCCGTCCCCCACAAATGTTTAATTGCAATATTGCATCAGCTTCCTAGCACCGCATCTAATGCTGAGGAAGTCGTGCTTTTGGATCATGACGATCGGCAGTTGCGTTTGCACTAAACAGGACCCAAAATGGCGGCGCCCAAAACAATTTTGGGGAACGGAGTGCCGATACTTCAAAGCTCATTCAGCGACTCTAGGCGTGAAGTGAACTCGGGTGTATTATTTTCCTCTTCGTCTTTATTGTTTATTGATTTCGATCATATCGAATAATTACCACATTATATCACGCTACGCGTGTGTAATTATTTGTCTTAGATTTATTAACCTGACTCAGTACCTAAACCATTCATTTATCGATAGTAAATCTTCCAATATATTTTTTAAATGTGAAGGTAAAAAGACACGGCGATTGATGATGATACAGACGCCAACGCCGCCCTCGGAAATTTTTCGAACACTAGAAATCAGCACTTTGTCTGCCATCCCCCAGGTAGCGCAACAAAACACCCAAACAGTTTTTAATTGTTTTTAAAATTAGCTAAGCTCTACACCTATTATGAAACCAAAGCAAGGTCATTGTGAAAATTTAATACATCGCAATGTATGTCTATTCCAAACAATAAATGTTATTAGATGCCAATAAATCTGTTTGATGTCCAAAAAGATATGCGTCAAAAACAGGTAAGTTTGAAGGGCTCCTGGAGCGTTATGACTTTGAAAACGAAAAAAAGCCATCGTCCACCTCTTGGGCAACCATTGTAGCTCTAAATGTTATAAAATATCTTATCATAGTTTGAATATTTCGTCAGCGGCATTTGAAGTACGATGACTCAAAGCACAAAAAAGTGCTACGTTTGATATAAAATATCTCGACAAAAAATTTTTACACAACATTAAATTTTTTTCTGCATATTACCAATTATAAGCACTACATCTGTAGCTAATTTCAGTGCCCTAGCGCTTGTCAATAAAACATGTTTGTGCTGAAAAATGTCAATTTTAGGGCAATATTTGGAGGGATGAAAAAAACAAAGTAGTGCAAATACCAAAAAAGTGTATCGTTACATTTTGCTCCGACATCATCTTAGCAAAACTGCTATATTGGAACCGTGCTATCGTTAATGGATCGTTCATAAAACATGAACTAGCGGAGCAAGTGAGGGTCCGCGCCATCATATTCGCAACGCTACAAACGCGCATGAACAGTAAAATCCAACACATACATAATATCAAATGAAAGAGGATTGCATTACCTTTCGAATGACATCAATTCCACAAAATAGTATTTATAAGGAGATGAGTAATGACCTGCCAAAAAGTACCTAAACTGCCACATTCAGTGGGACCGTGGCCTTAAGTAGACGCGCCGGATTTCTTAGAGCGTGTGGTCACCGAAGGCAAAGCAGTTTGATTGTGACACCTTAACGCAGCGGAATGCACGGAAAGAAACGCACGCAACACCCCCAGCACGTTGTTTTGCCAACACTTGGTATGCAGCCTTCCTCTAGAAATCCCCAACACATGTCGTATTCACGTTACGGGATGTCTAGACTGCAGATTTGTCCGGTGTCTATGTCCCCAAAAATAATTTCTGAAAGTTTGACTACGCCGTTTAGAGCGCATGTGCAATTTTGAGCTCAGCTACGTGGGCATCGCAGAGGTGCCAACCTCTGCGATGCATCGGAGTCGTCAGACTGAATCCCAAAAGTGATGGAGGTGGAGCTATAATGCGAGTGTAATTTTTTCCCGTGTCTTTGAAAAAATATATAAACGTAGTCGATATTCTCGTAGCATCAAAAGGAAAAACTTGACGTGAGCCATCATTTCAACATTTACGACAGAGAGCCAAACCTATGCGAGAAGGTATGTAAGACGATTTCAAAATATCACATTCCGCGTCCACCACGGGGACATTGTTTTCATCAATGAGAAAGAATGTAACCTCTGTCTTGGTATTATTGTGTATGCTAAAGGTCGCAAACGTTTGAGCACAAAGCTACGAGAAATGTCCGTCTTCGCTCACGGTTACAGAACCGCGAGCAAAAACGGGCGAAGAGCGTTGTCTGCTTTTCGTCGTCTGCTTCTTTCTCCACGGACGTTGAACTGACTTAGGATTCGCGGCAAAGTTCTGAGGAACTGGGTCTGAACTCGTTCAGAACTGGGATGAATCGAAAGCGCCAATTCCTGCACTGCTGAACCACTTGAGTCAGTTCCGGCGAACCGAGCAGACCTTATGCTTCGTTTATGCAGAATAAAAAGGTATCCTTCTGAGGTGTTCCTTGTACGTAGCTTACGAGTGGCACTTGTACGATTACAAGGAACACCTCAAGAAGTGTTAGCGTGCCTTTCAATAAGGTAGGCTTAGCGTGTCGGCACCCCATTTCCCGTTTTTCTTATGGGCGCCGCCAATTTTGGTGCTTAGTGCAGAGCGGGCGCAACAGACCCTTTTGAAAAGCACATCAAGCAACATTGGCAGTCGCCATTGCTTGGACACGAAGCGTGTGATTGGGTCCGACCCCTAGCCGACTGTTGAACCAGTACTGGTGTCCAATACAAGCTCAGAGATATATGATCAAGCAACGGCGGACATGCGATGGCGCGGACTTTTGAAAACAAATTATCAACTATCGTTACGATTAAAAAAAAGAAGTGGCTTCATGAAATTTAAATTTGGTGTCAGGAAGTTCACGCGACATCGTTCTGCAACGTCGAACAGTGTTTTAACATTTCCGTATAGGACGACAAGTGGCAACATTTCTTTTCAGCACAAAAGGGGGCTGAAGCTGTCGTTACTTTATACTTATTCAGTGGATTTATATAGTTGTGCTTACTGGGCAGAACCCTACAACAGATGAGATTTGGAAGATTGGTGACATCACTCGGCGGTCGATAGCTTATCCGTGGCTACCGCGTAGGATCGGACGGCGAGCTTTTGCGGTGCTTTAACAGCGTGCACACGCTGCACCGTCAATATTGCCCGTCTGAGCGGCCTTAGAGTGCGACTTCTTTCTGAGCAGGCGTCGGGTGAAATGGTTCATAAATCACACTGGCTACGATAAGAAACGTATCCAGTGCGAAGCTTTACAAACGCAGGGTGCGTGGCTTACAACGTTCACGCCCCTTGCTTTCCGATTGGTTCTTCGGCGATCTTCGGCGAATGTTTGGCGGATCTTCGGCGAATCTTCCGCGAATCTTCGGCGAATCTTCGGCGAATCTTCAGCGATCTTTGGTGATTTTCGGCAAATGCTGCAACCTCATTGGCTGCGGTGAGTTAATAAGATTCATGGGACTCACCACACCTGCCTTTTTTTAAGCGTGTCCATGATTATAGCGTCTACCGGCCGCTTAGGTGTGTCTATTCAACGGGAAGGCGAAGGTAGGCCAGGTTTATATAGATTGACAGCCGTTGAAGCTGCAGCAGGCCTTCACGTGACCGCCGCTTTCACTGAGCGATGAACCCATAAACTTCGGTTGGAATACGGTTGCTATATGCTTGCCCGATGAAGCGGCAGGGTGCGGGAGCAAAATGCCAACGATCGAACTGGAGTGGTACGCATTGCACTCTATTCCCGCCACCCAATAATCGAGTTTGATCTGCGTATTTTTTTTTCTTCTCGAAAACCTATAGAAAATTTTTAATGGAATACCTACAGCCGGAAGCAGAGACGAAGTCCTGGTAAAACTAAACGGTATGGTTCGTTTTAATTGTAAACTTTAGGAGTTTCACGGGTATAATAGGCGAAAGTCCAAAAGGTAGGTCAAATGTTCGAATTACAAGAGGTTTTATACTATTGGCATGTAGTGACCTACTAGCAGTAATTCATATAAAATATGAATGCCGAAAGCGATTAATAACGATGCACGTGTCGAATAAGTCGTAGACTCAATTTGCATAATTCAATCGAAAACATGAAAACAAAAAAACAAATGAATGAATGAATACTCATTAAAAATATTGATTGCTCACTAAAACTGCTGCTTTGAGGATCATTGTTGTAATGAAGAGTGCAACCATAGCCTATGGTGCAACAATCTCTACCAAATTACAGCCGTTTATGACACAACTACTAAAAAAAAGAGTTCTACCTTAACATTTTGTTTTTTGAGGAATTCTTAGTTCACTTCGCATCATCTTCTCCTCCGTAAAATCCAATTATCTCCTCAAGGCCGTGTGGCCTTGAGGGTAAATAAATAGTAAATGTATAAAATGGTCAGGCAAGCTAGATACATGTCATGTTGTCGTTTTACTCATCCTCGCGTGACGCATGTTGCAGACTCCTGGTTAGAAGTCGTACTGCACTGGTTAAATTTCTACCCCCAGAGCGAGAAACCAGTGTCGCCAAACTTCAAAGAAGACCGGCCCGGCGCTGTCTAAACACTCAGCGTCTAATTTGCTCTGGTTTGCTTGCTGTGCCGTTTTTGACACCCTGCTAACTTGACGCTGTACTTTTTGGTTCCCGTGTCGTGCCGTCACGTTCTATTTTGCCTCGGGGCTATTTATATGTCGTGCTCTTTCGCACGTTGTCTTGGGAATGTGTTTTTACTGCCATTCATTTTTATAGCACTGCCTTTGCTACACCGTTTCCGCAACATCCAGCTTAGTGTACTATTTTCGGAAATCGTACGTTCGGGAGGTTCCGGTATGAAAATATGTGAATACGTGCTCAAGCGAGCGTTAGCACTTCCTCAACCAAGGAAGCAAGTCTCGCTTGCTCCATTGAGCTGCACCTAGACTCGGCTTCCCTAAAGTCCCTTTCGTGCCCGTTGTGACTTCTTTTCGGGCACCCAAGTTTGTTCTAAGCCGCTTCTTCCCTCTTTTTCCTAATGCGCGCGTGACTTGATTCTGGGAATCATCGAACACTGCTTGCCGCCAAGTTGCGCTAGTTATTTCTGAAATGATGGAATCGACAGATAGGCTCCTTTAGCGAACGGAAGATGCGTAGATAAAGAGACTGATTGATAACACGCTTATCGAACTGCCAAAAAGGAGTGGGGTAGGGGATATCTTAGGTTGTGGCGAGTCCTGGAAGACGGCCTGGAAGGGCTAAAACGGCGGCGCAACGATTTTCAGAGTTTTGTTAATTAATTGTGGGAAATGTTCTATGTCACCTAAAAAAATTTAATTGATTTTTGTTTACATGAAAGAAATAAAAAATCGGGGTATCCCTGAAACCATACGATCTTTCGACTGAGGCGGGGTAGTGACGTCAATCGGAGTCCTCCCTCTGCGATTGTCGACTTTTTCAAGGTTTGATTCGGCTGCGATAGAGCACCTCGCCCGGTTAGCATCGTTGAAGGTCAGGGCTAGCGATTCGAGACAAGGAGGCGGTTCGCCACGGGGACGATGGGGGTAGCGACGGAGATGAAATAGTTTGGTTCACTTCCGATAGATGGCACCACGGAAACTTGTGTACTTCCCATGACGTCACACCGTAGTTCCAATGAACGCCACATGCGGCTTAAAACTTGGAAAAAGGTTGTGTTTTTCTTTTCCTTTTTGAGATTACGCAGCGAAATCACAGTATTTCGGGGAGAAGGTAGCGCATTTTTACTACATTCTAGCAAAACAAACAGATTACAAAAAAAGAAAAAAAAAGAATCAAGCTGCAAATTTTTATAACGTTAAATTTTGGCACTGCCTCTTTAGGCTGGTTCACACGTTTGCGTGATAGTGTGATTGACTCCGTCGCACCAGCTTGTGACTAGTTACGACTACAGGACATACTGGAACCCTCTGTCGGGTCGCCGTGGAATACGTTCGATCTACGTATGTTTTAAGTATCATTCCTTCACCGCGGGCTTAAAATGATTCTGATAATAGTATAAGCGACCATTCATCATAGACCGCGCGTATATTCGATTTATCAGGCAATGCGAGAGTGAAACAAAGAGAGAAAAAAGGCTTCCGAAAGAATACGTTCTAATAATAGAAGAAAAAAAAAGTGATGCGGAACTTTCGGTCTATTGTGCACAGATAGGAGGTGTCTCTAGGTCTATACTTGATGAATAGCGCGCGTCTGAGGTGTGTTCATTCGTCGTGGGCGGTAACAAACGATCGCAACGTAGCCGACCTCATTCAAACGCGAATGTGCCAACCAAGCCTTTCGATGTGGGCTTCTACGCCCGTGTTATGGACACAGTCCAAGAGGCTGCAGAGGTCCATTTTTCCGGATCTGGCGCCGAGTCCTTTGGGAAGACGCCGGGCTTTTATGTCGTCGACTCGGTAGCAATCTTGTGCGCGTTACTCGAAAAAAAGTAATCGATTACAATTACATTTGCCTAAAAAAAATATAAGTATACTATTCGATTCCGTGAGAGGAAAAGTAATTTGCTTCAACTTGAAAAGAAATAGAAATTAACCGTTCCTTTTCTGATTACTTCATATTTTCAAAACGACAGATTGCTCTGTCGCGGTTTGATAATGAGTCTTTCTTTCGTACTGTTCATCACTGGATTAGAATCGCCGAATTATAAGGCACTTATTTTCTTAATACATTTATAGAGAATTTCAGGGAACCGTTTCTGCATAGTCGATAAGGTACAATGGGACCTCTGGTATGAACTGCGCGTATGAGAGTCTGCTGTGGTAGCGCATGCTCACTGCGTATAGCGGAGGGCCAACCGTACCGAATCGGATATGCAGGAACGGCTCCCTAAAATTCCATAATGTTGGTAAACCATCCTCCTGTCGGAAACTTTGTTCGAGGATTACTTGGTAGGAAACTTGTAGAAACAAAAAGGCGCCATTAGAAAAATGAAAGGGAAATGGTAATGATTCCAAGTGCTTTGAACTTGTAGCCTGCTATAAAGTGGACACGACTGACCCGTGTGGCAGCATGATGACAACTGAGGTTTATTGCCAGAAAAGGAAGGATTGAATAAAGAAGAAGGAAAGGCTCGAATAAAGAAAAAGAAAAAAGACTTGGTGCTGGCCTTGCTCGTGCCATCACGTCGCTGTCAGTGATTACTCTGTTGCTGCATCGTCACTTGCCAACACTCCTTTCCCCCTATAACAAAGACGAACAGGTGGACGCCGATCTCGACGTGACCTTCTTGTTGTTGGTTCGAGTGAATCTCGACTTTCTTGCTCAGAGGTGACGACCGGTTGTGGTTGTTGGGGTGTCGGGAACGCGGCGGCAGCATCAGTTGTCACGTCCACCTGGGGTATCCGTGCTTAGACTTCTGAGTTGCTATCGCGGGGACGAACTTGGTCGGCATGGCGGCATCGCTGACCAGCTGGCGAACTGATTTGTACCAAACGATGACCACTGGTTGTTTCTACTGTGCCGGGAAGCCACTTGTCTCCGGGAATGTGGTTCTTGAACCACACTGTCTGTCCAGGAATAAAGGGGTTAGTTATATCATCCTGAGTCTTTGGTAACGTCACGGGTAGTAGAGTGTCAATTCGTGAACGTATGGTGTAGCCCATTAATCTTTGCGATGGTGTCTTCCCGCCTTTTCCTGGCGTTGTGCGGTAGCTGTGTAAGAACCGTGCTAACCGTGTATGCATGTTGCCTTCTTTCAACTTCTTGAGACCCTCTTTCACGGTTCTCACCGCTCGCTCAGCCAAACCATTCGACTGGGGAAAATAAGGAGCCGTGCGCATGTGCTGGATGTTGTTGCGCGAACAAAAGTCCTGAAACTCAGCACTGACGAACTGAGGACCATTATCCCAAACTACGGTCCGGGGTAGTCCGAAACGGGCAAACATCGCGCGCAAGGCTTGTATGGTAGACCCCGCTGTGACCGTCTTTAATGGCGCCACCTCAATCCACTTGCTGTGCGAGTCTACGATTATGAGCAACATGTAGTCGTCTACTGGACCCGCATATCGATGTGAACCCGAGACCATTTTTCTTTTGTCTCTGGCCAAGGCTTCGGTGTCTGGGAAGGCGGTAGAGACGCTACCTTAGCGCATGTGACACACCTCCGCGCCACTTGTTCAATGTCTTCGTCTAAGCCCGGATACCACAGTAAGGTTCTCGCGACTGCTTTCATTCCCGATGTGCCTACATGGGTGTCATGTAGAAGCTACCTTGCGAGACAGAAATAAACCTATCTCGCAAGATATGCGAATTAAAAAAAAAAAAAGACTGTACTCGGCGTAAATTATTTTGCGGTGCGTTGTCAATGCTAGCGTAGCTTCCATAGTACCGAGCTCCGCACTATCTGCCGTAGGAACCGGTGGCTAATAATAATAATAATAATAATGTTTATTCAACCCTGAGGGGGCGCGACACCACAGAAATGTCATTGGTCCATTGCTGCGGTCTGTGACTTCGTCTTGCGTCTCATTCGCTAACGTTCGCTCAATAGCCCGTAAGAAATTAAAAGTGCGGGGGAAGCGTCTCCCCCCGCTTTCCCACTGGAGAGGCGACGACCCAGAGGTTGTCGCCTCTCCAGCGTTCGCTCTGCTAAAGTGGAAAGAGGTGGGAGGAGCTTCTGGTGAACTCTTGACGTATCACCGATTATAGCTTTGACGGAGTTGGAGCGCTGTGGAAGGTACGAAAGCCTCGACAACGCAGCACGAAACCGTTCAACCGCTCATTCAAGCGGATCCGCGTTCGCAAAGCGGTTGCGAACGCGGTTTTATAAAGATCCAGTACAATTGCACGCGCACTCGATGACATCAAGTGCCCGTGCAATTGTACTGGATCTTTATACAACCGCGTTCGCAACCGCTTTGCGAACGCGGGTCCGCTTCCAGTGTGAATGAGCGGTAAGGCCGAGTATACAGTGTACGAGGCCTTAGCGGTTTCAGATTTCGTGGGGGATATTCTTATCGTTTCGGAGGCCCGGAAAAAATCGGGTCAGCGCGTCCCGCGGTGACTGACACCCCACACGAACTCGGTTTCACGTAGAGCGACAATCCGTGACGACATCCATGAAGCTACTCTCGAAAACCGAAATCGAGTTTTATTTCGGTCCCCGGGCCCGTAAATTTATTCACGGCTGACCCGAATCACCGGAAGCCGGGAGGGAGGGGGTGGCATACTCTAAATTGGAGGAGACACCGAGACGGAAGCGGAAATGGTGCGTGTCGCGACGTCTGAAAACGTATATTCGTCCCGTCGGAGGATCGCGCGTCTCGTCGTTTCGGTGCACGAGCACGAGCAAGGGGGCTTCCTTGTGCAACCTCCTGGCTGGATGCGGTATGGTCGCGAGCGGGCGGAGCCCGGCAGTGGCCCCATACAAATGGGGTCGCGTCAGGTGCAAGCAGCGCTGTTTTCGAGTGTCGGGAAAGTGATGCGACATGCCGGGGCTGCGATATGCGGTGACCCGCTGGCGAAAGAGGCTTTGGCGAGGAGTGAGTGACCCCGTTTTGCGTCGTGGCACTGTATCGTAACAGATACCACACTCCCGTCAGCAAGAGAAAATAAGAAGAAAAAAAGGATAGAGAGAAGATTCATTACGAATACGATTGTGGCGTGATAAGAAAAGTCAACAGCGAAGGAATACGGACCTGGGATACAAGGGATAATAGAGCGAGAAATAGAATCGTGCAATGCGGGCGTACAGTCATCCTGGAAGCAGATGATTCGACGCAATACTGCAAGACGAAAGTCAGTTTACCAGTTCTGACTGACAGGGTGAGACTGGAAGAGCATCTCCCTCAGAAGCGCAGGTTGCTCTGCTGCGCTTTGACTGTACGCTGAAACGCACGCACGCTCAAAGCTCACCAGACGCCGAAGGGTTATACACCATTCCAACATTTACTAGTCCTCAGCCCAGCGTGCGATCTCATCAGCCAAGCACGCGCATGTTCGGCGCTTCCACCCCCTCTATACTCACAAAGCTGGCAGTTCGATGACAGAGCCATAGAGTGCCCGGTCGTAGATTTCGAGGGCGAGGATCTGGTAGAATAGAGAATCAAAAAGCCAGTTCTCGGGGAACCTGGACGTCAGCGCACGGCTTTTGCAGCGGCGAGAATCTGAAACACACTTGTTCGCTCGGGAGAAGTGTGTTTCGGCGTCTCGCCGCAGCGGGGCACCAGTGACGTGGCTCTCCTCTCTTCCGTCGACTGCTGCTCCACTTTCCCATTTCGGCGGCCGCTTCTCGTGGCGATCTGCCAGGCTTTATCGGTATATAAGAGGCTATGGCGCTTCGGAAAGCGAGCAAATCACGCGCCATACGCATGAACACTGAAAGTGAAATCGGCTACGAGCCTCTTTTTTTTTAAAGATCTATAGACTGTATGAAGCTTGCTCTAGAGTCGGAACAGCTGAAAGACCTTCTTGCCGTTCTAATAATGTCAGTCACTATAAAGGAATACATCGCGCTCAACGAAATTCCAATGGCCACGGCGCGGACAGGCTTTGCGTAGTTGGGACGGCTGAATGCGCCGAAGCCTCAGACTTTTTTATTTCTTTTCATTTGAATCACGAGTGGGGTTGTCGCCGTCAGTTGTCGTAGGCATCTCGAGCTCCCGTGACAGCCGTCTCTGCTGTCTTTTGTGAAGCCGGTGTATCAGCGCGTCGGCGTCAACCCTCTTTCTCGGCGCCACGCGACTGCGCAGCAGCGTGGACAGCGTGGTGCTCGTGCGTGCGTTCATTCGTTCCTGTCCACGCCTCCAGGAGAGGTGTTTGGCGCTGAAGGCGCACCGCCCAGTGGAAATGAGCGGAGTGGAAAGTATTCTTCCCAGCAGCACAGTTGTGAAAGCTCTTTCTCCTTAAGACTCCCACAAAAGTTGACAAGTTTTTTGTCGGGTATATATAGTTGTCCGGCATTGCGCTCCCGAAGTCCTGACCACAGACCGAGGGTCTGCCTTCATTCACGACTTAGCTCACACGTGATATCCTTTCTTTAGGTTTCACCGGCGATCGCGGGACAGCTGCACACAAAAGCGGATGCAGGTGTTTTCAGAGAAGTGGGTCAGCGAATCGAATGTTTAAAAAAACACGCCCCTTTTTCCCCGCCCTACATATTTACACACGCGGAATAGGAGGTCAGGACATCCTGAACTCGAACCCCCCCCCCCCCCCCCCCCCCTCTGAATTTCTCCACTGGTTGCACACCATCCGCAGGTTGCACACCATCCACAGACAACTACTGAAAGACTTAACAAGACGACCGCTGTCTTGATCGCAGTGTATGCATACATCGAACACAAAACGTCGGTTGAAGTGCACCCGTATGCTACTTTTGCGTACAACAGGACGGTTAACAAAACGACTAAGATGGCGCGGTTCCACCTGGCGCACAACAAGAAAGTAACTCATTTTCTCTGCGCTATGCTACCACACGAGTCAATCGGCGATGCCAACGATGATGCCCAGCTGATCTCTCAGCTCGAGAGAGAAGCTCGAGAACTGGCAAGGGTTAGAATCCAACACCAACAGCGGGTCGACACAGATCGGTACAACCTTCGTCGTCGCGACGTCCACTTCCAGCTTGGTGACAGGGTGTAAGTGTGGACACCGATACCGCGCCGCGTTCTCAGCAAGAAGTTTCCGCAACGTTACCCTGAACCCTAAAGGGTTCTTCGCCGTCTTGGAGACCTGAACTATGAGACGCGGCTCGAGGGAACTCGAGGTTGTTCACGTCGTTCGCCTCAAATCGTGCTACGGCAGATAGGAACGTGAACACTCCGTGTTGTCATACGTTTTGTTGGGGTACACTTTTGTATTACGTGTTGCACTACCTTGCTTAGCACAGTACCTTGTAGATAAGAAAGCCCAAGTGCTGAATTTGCCGGCGTCGCTAAAAGATGCCACCATATGGCCCAGATTAGACGCGACTGTGACGTCATGGTTTGGCTGGGGCTCGGGTTCTCACTGATTGGACACGAGTTGTAGCCGAACGTTGACGTAATTCTCGTGTCCAATCTGTGACCTGCGGTGGCCTGTTTTAGTGACACAGGAAATTTTGCAACTTACGCTTTCCTTATTTAGGGGGTGTTGCTTAGCCTCGGGAACATGTGCTGTAAGAGTGAAGGGTAATGCCACGCGTGTGGCTTCCTGGTTGGCCGATAGATGGCGCCGAACGTTTCCGGAAATCAGAGTAAGGAAATACCGGAGCCAGAGTATCGCCTTCGTTTTCCTATCGCCGCCAGCTCTTCATTACCGGAGAAAGGGTCATATGCGCCAAAATCAGACTTGTAAGTAACGCGTTACAAGTAACGAATTACTTGTAGTCGATTACAGTTTACTGTAGTTTTGTAACGCTTCAATTACTTCCTTTAAGGAGTAACTATCCTTGTAACTGAATTACTTGTTTGCTGTAATCGATTACAAAATTACCCATTACAATTTGTCTAATTTTTTTTTTTTAGAGGGGGGGGGGGGGGTTAGATGTGCTGGAGTCATTCAGCTCTGGGCAACGGTCAATTCTTTTTTTTTTTCGAAACCACTAAGCACGGGATCTCTAGGATTAGTAGGCCACTTCCTTATGCTTCGTTTCATGGATACTTTTATTTTTGTACACCGGAGACTACGTCCGAGTATGAAAAATGGCGTTTTATCCAGCCTCTTGTGAGTAATGTATTTAAACAGCGCTCTTTTTATTTCATTTGTATTCTCACGAGAGGAATTGGGTGTATTGGTGTCACTCACTCAGCTCTAAACATAAACGGTTAAAACTGTTTTTTTCTTTTTGAAACAACTGAGCGCGGCCTGTAATAAAAAAGTTGAATGAAAAGTAACGTGGGAAGCAATCGATTACATTAGAGTAATTTTTCGATTACTTTTTTAAAGCTGTAATTGTAATTGTAAGGTGTGACTTTTTACAGTAAAGTAATTGTAATTGTAATCGGTTACTTTTTTTCAGTAACGTATACAAGTCTAGCCAAAATACAGCGCTTGCGATGAGGCGGCCTCGCGGAGAAACAGGTTTAGGACTGGACATATTTTTCGTTCTGCATTCGTGAAATGTAGATTTTACTCTAAAACTGACGAGCAGGAAGCTTCTTGAACCTTCGGACATCGCATGCACCACTTAGACATGTAGATACTCCCTTCACCCTTACCGCTCATTCACACTGGAAGCGGATCACACTGGAAGCGGATCCAGTACAATTGCACGCGCACTCGATGACATCAAGTGCGCGTGCAATTGTACTGGATCTTTCTACAACCGCGTTCGCAACCGCTTTGCGAACGCGGATCCGCTTTTAGTGTGAGTGAGCGGTTAAAGAGACACGGCATGAGAAAAAAAAATGTTTTTTTTTAAAGGGCGTAAATGGGACATGTATTTTATACAATGCTTTTTTTTTTCAGGAAAAATATATTTACACCGTTATACGCAATTTAAATGGAGATCATGGCCCGCTCTAAGCCCCGCCCACAAGAAATCAGAGGTTCCGCCCATTACTACTGAACTAACTTGGCTGCTCGACCGAACCCGGTAACAAACGTAGTGCCAAAGCCGTATACGGCTCTGCGTAGTAGCGCCTTCCTTTCGGGACACCTGGTGCGTCTTGTCTGGAAGTCTAACACCACCTGCTAGTCATGCGAGCAGACGATCGGCAGCCTCCGACATCGCCTGTTAATGCACCACCGTCTATCGTCGTCTTCAAAGCCGTAGACGCGGACACGAAAGCTGCGCGCCGGCGTCCGTTTTCGCCCCCGTCCGTCTGCTAATCCCCCGCCGTCTAAAAACCTCTGCCACGCTCAGACGATTCGACCACGAAAGCGACGTTCTAGCGTTCCGTCATACATGAGCCACCGTCCAATACAAGCGCCTGTCAGCGTCTATCGATGTGAGGTAATAAGCGACCGAAAGGGCTAAAAACAAAATCACCAAAATAAATATGGAGCTTCCTTGTTCTTGGTAATTTTTTTTTTTTTTTTTTCACATTGCATCTGCGAGTAGTGTGGGTGAGCTCCATGACGCACAATTAAAACGCCACGTAACAATATCCTTTTTGGTAGGTCAGGTGCACTGCACAATTTTAATAACAGAAACTACCGGTTCCCGTAATTTGGAGGCGGAATGACGGAAACATACCTAGACAAACTTGACGCGAACCGAACGGCTGATTGCCTCCAATCAAGTGGCTCGCCAATTTTTACCTGTGTAGGTATCTTCTCGGTATTGAAACCATGGTCGCAATCACGACGGTTGCACACTCCACACAGGAGCGGGACCACTTTTACGGGAACAAATATATCTTTATTCAGCATTAACACTCGTAAATAAATTAATCAAGCCAGATCGATAAAAATAGTTGATCTGGGACGCTAGGCTCAGGCCAGTCCTACTACGAGAACGAGCATCCGCACAGCGGTTCCGAAGGCGCGTACTTACGGCAGTTGTTTGCTGCAAACTAGATCGGTGGAGGAGACCTTCCTCTAAACACGTCTGGGACGTCAAAACCATTCGCACTCTATTCAATTCACCTCATTTTATTTACTTCCATATAAAAAAATTGGCGATAGGGGAAGAAGAAAAAGCAGCAGAAGTGCAGCTTGACGAAGCCCCTGGCCCCTACAGGCAGTTCGGTCAGCGGGATAGAATTACATTATTTCAAACAGAAAAAGGACATTTCTGCAGCACACCGAGAAATATATTATTAGGAGGATAATATTCTACGCAGTGTATTCTTATTTAAAGTTTCGATGCAGACACCTTATTTATTGAAAAAAAATTCAATACTGTTTGAAGTGTGTGCTGAATCATCTGAAGCCCATAATTAGTTCGTGGTCATGTTACGTACTTTCAAGGATTCGGCGGATCAAGGATCAAGGTTCCTCATAAATATTGACGAGCTCAACAAATTTCGCTCATTCAGCACTCCGCCACCAGCGGCCATGTTTCAAAGCAAAGCGGGAGAAGCAATGTCAGGATACATTTGAAAACAATAATGATTTTATCTCGATTATTTCCTGCCGTAATAGTATTTCAATCAAATATTGAAATACTATTACGGCGCAGAAATACAAATATAGAACCAACTTTTTACACGTCAATCATTTCTCTAGGAAATGGGAGATGTAAGCACCTTGCAAGCACCGGGGGCTCAGCGGGCCGTTTAACGGCGTAAATATTGCTCGGAAAAACAAAAACTTAAACTTCGTGGTAATTTTGTTTTTCTTTTTTTTTTTTAATTGACGTACTCGATCTTTGTTCTTTAAGAAAAAATGTTTTCCTTGCAGCGTCCCTTTAAGTTGAGACAAAAAGCTCCGCCTTCAGCACGAGCTCGCTGGCTTCCGCGGTGCTTTGCTTGCACTTTCCTGCACGTTCACACTTGTGTTGGCAAGAGCAGAATGCTCGCGCTGAAGGCGGAGCTTCCAGTCTCACCTTAAAGGGAGACTACAACGAAATGTCAACACTTATTTTTTGGTCTATTCGTGTTCAAGGGAGCAGTATCCATCAGAAACACCCATCTCTTGTTGAAAAAGACACGAAAAGGATTTTTAAAAAGAATTAAATGATTAGCAAAGAGCACCTGGTGGATGTCGCTAACGCCTCGTTTCTAATGCCCGTCTAGGTACCTTGACAGGTAGTGACGATAACTGTCTCGTCTCGGGCCACCACCAGAGAAGAGGGAAAGGAGGAACTCCCCTTTTTCAGAGACTCTCTTTCGTGTGTCCCAGACGTCGATATTCTCCCTCTACAA
The DNA here is from genome assembly GCF_016920785.2 of Ixodes scapularis. Taxonomy (NCBI): domain Eukaryota; kingdom Metazoa; phylum Arthropoda; class Arachnida; order Ixodida; family Ixodidae; genus Ixodes; species Ixodes scapularis. Next base: position 32,216,367 of record NW_024609836.1, on the reverse strand, counting down.
TATTATAGAAGATTAACCCGTCACGCAAAATTCCCACAAAATCAGCTTCGCGGTTAGTTGCGGTGGCCCGATCGCTGGCGTGCATCGACCGCTTCGGTGGCTAAAACGGCTAGGGTATCTTGACGACGTCAGCCTCGCCGCAGTTTCGCTCATCCCGAGACAAACTACGTCACGACTGCGCCGGATGTGGGGTGCTCTCCGCTGGCTGCTCTCCGAGCGCTTGCCAGAGTGGGCCGTTCGCAACAAAAAATGCAACCATCAGGCTCAAGATATATACGTGCGATTGTCATTTACGAATATTACGGATCATATTCAGCCTAGTTCTGAAAACCACGGGTATTTTTCAAATTTTCTTGAAGTATCCCTTTAAGGTGAACGGAGATAGTTGCGTTCTTTTTATAACAATAACACTGTTTCAAAGCGACCTTGTGCAAGCAGACGACACGACAACCGACGACCAAGCGCGCGCGCACGTACTTCCAACCAATGGACCCGTGAGAACCACGTGGCCTCACGCGCGATGAACCGCCGCCTCATGTCCCTCCCATGGGGCCTCCTGCAAGAGCGACGGTCGCTTCTCTGCAACATTTAGAACCAGAAATTTCAGACCGTTGCGATGCCATGCTCCGCAAACGAAAAACAAACAGTTGAAGGAGTAGTGCAACGATTTTAACGTTTAAAACATTAGCAGTGTTTTTTTCTTGTGTATCAGGGCACAATGACAAAAAACGCGTAAACTTGTACCAAATATACGATAAGGATCGCAAAGGAAAAATCGAATTTTCTGCTGATTCGCAGCCGTGTGTGGCAGTTACAGGAATTGCGCTGACAACGTCTCTGGGGGATACGTGGAAGTCAACGAAAGACAGTTTGAGTATTCTAGCGTACGCTAAAAACGACCTGCTCGGACCGATTTTACTTGTGCGTTACGTCGCCGAGTGAACGCCTAGCATGATGTTGGTTAAATTTGCCAGAGCCGTGGAATTCCTCGTGCTTATAGCACCCCAAACTCCTCAAAATAAATACTGTAAATGAAAACCTTTCTAATCATTTTATTTTAAATTAAACGAAGCCGCAGCTGCCTGGTCAAGCGCGCTCTTCTGCGGGGAGGGAGGCTACGAGTACGAGTTCGTAGTCAAATTCAAACATAGAGCCTCCGTCGTTCGCCCCCCCCCCCCCCCATCCCCCTCTCCTCCTCCTCCTTCTCCCCTGTGGAAACGGCACCTTTTATCAGTGCTATCGCGAGATCAAATCTGTGACCTACTATGGACCAACTCTATCGAGTGCGTAGTGACAACTTTGGGGATTTCTTCAAGGGCCGTTCATCCATTGGCGATGACCTGCGCGAATAGGTTTAGCGTTGAGCAGATCGCAGCGTTCACGCATATTGCGAGCGGTGAACCTTTCACTATGCACTCCTTCAGCTGCACGGCGATCTGATTCGACCGCGGTAGGTCCCGGAAAGAATGGCCGAGCTGAACACCACACAATTTCGCGTAACACTTAGCTTCGCGAACACCACGTAGCCCTTGGTGCGCCAGGCGGAGTAAACGCCATCTTGAAACAGGTAATCTCGCTGGGCCCCAGAGCTTTCGAGAGAGCTTCTCGCAAAGCCAGCCAGCCCGCAACGCGAAATACCCAGCGTTGAATGCGTACGCAATTCGCTAGTCCTTCTATTGCGTTCTGCGCATGCGCACCCCCGACCCGATCTTTGCGTACGCAAAGCCTTAGCGCACGGTCCACTAAAACTGTCTAAAACCTGTCCCCCTCCGATGCTACACTCGCCGTCAGCGCCGTGGCGAACCGTTTTTTGCGTCGATCGCTCGCCTTGATCTTCGACGATGCTAATCATTCAAAAGTCGACAATCGCGGAGGAAGCGGCTGGAACCTCTGAAGAGAACGCGAAGCCATGTGGTACCCCTGAGTTCGTCACTCGAAAGACGATAGGAGAGTTGAGAGGCACTTTGGGAACCTTCGATTTGCTTCTTTTTTTTTTTTTTCAATAAATACTACTGCGTGCAAGAAGATACGGTTTTCTCTTCTTCGTTCTATATGTGAAAAAGATTAATTCCCGCAGTTAATTGGCCAAAGTCCGAAAATCGTTGCACCGCCCCTTTAAGAAGGCGGTTCCTCCCCCACCGCACACTTTCCAAACACAACGCGCTCCAGAAGATAAAAGAAAACAGATTCTGGCACCCGGATCCGTTTTTCGGTTTGGGATTGGATCGCCCTTTACTCCAGCGGAAATGACCCGACGACATCGGGGAGAAAACTGTTCGCCAGACGGAAAGACCACCCAGCCAAGAAGTTGTTTACAACTACTACTCTTCTGGAAAAAGAGGTATACAAAAAGTAGACTTGCGACGATAGAACGGAAACGATAATCGACTGTGATTGTACCGAAGTACACGCTCACAAAAGTATTGTCTACAATCGGTGTGTGGAAACCGAACTCAAACCCGATCCGAAAACCGGAGCAAAACCGTTACTTTTTTACCGAACCGGGACAAAACCTCCAGCGATATCAAGCATTTAATGGGAAGTTTTACTAGATTGTTCCGATGACCCCAATAACGATACCCGATGCTCCGCCTCCGCCTTTGCGCATGCATCATGTCGTTATCGGGTGTCGTTCTCGGGGATATCGGAGCTCTGGGACTGACCTACTAAAGCTCTCTGAAATTGAACCCGAACCGTAAGAGAACCGTAATTTCATGTAGCGGTTACCAGTTCATTGGAAGACGGTTGTGAGTAGTAAAGCGCGAAACAAATGTACGACGAAACCATCCGGTCCGACGTCCGATCAGGCCATACGACGGTCGGAGGCGAGGGTTTTCAATGCTCTCCGGTGCTACGAAAACCCTCGCCCCCGAAGGTCATTGCGGCAGTACGCACGTCGGATCGGACGGTTTTGTCGTACATGTGTTTCGCGCTTAAGATGTGAGCCGCGCCTTAATTCTCGCTGGGTGGCGGCGCGAAGTCAATTAGGTATTCGCCACAGTAATGTCAGCGGTGCAGTCTCAACTGAGCCATGTGCAATAAAGTGGAGATTTGGGCCAGTTGGTTCATTGCAAACGAAAAACAGCACCGAAAAAAACACACGGACACAGACGGAGGGAAACAGGACAAAGCGCACTTTCAACTGAAGTTGAGTGAAAATTCCCATGTTATGTAACCACAAAAACCTTGTTAACTTTATCTGCTCAGCCCGTGTTTTTGTGGCTATATATTTTGTGAATTTTCAATAAACTTCAGTTGAGAGTGCGTCCTGTCTTGTCTCCCTCCGTCTGTATCCTTGTGTTTCTTCGGCGCTGTTTTTCGTTGGCTGTGGGCAGCATGACTTGGCGTCGAAGAGTCGGCGCATTCAATGGCGTACATACACTTCAATACTTTGCTTCCCCTTAGCGTGGACCGCAAAGGAGGCTACGGGCGACCCGAGTCAATCCCTAGCTCGAAGAGTGTCAGGTGTCCTTCCGGTTGGGCGGTGCGACGCAGGGAGAACGAAGTCACGTGACAAGCTACAAGCTATGTACTGGCGCGGTTAGCTCTTAGCTTCCTACGTGGAAGATCGTAACCTTTTAGAAAAAGAGCTCGTAAAAAGTTAATAACTGTAGCCGTGACTACCTTTTTTCTGACTGTTACTACCTTTTTACTAGCTATTTACTACCTCAAACGCGCGACAGCTTGTAGAAAAGTAACTGCAGCAGTTACTGCCTTTTCTGACCGTTACTAACTTTTTACTGGTATTTACTACCTCAAACGCCCGACAGGTAGTAACTGCAGCTGTCACTAGCTGGAAAGGTTTAGGTAGTAACCACCACACTTTACCTGGTTTTCTTTCTATAAAGCATGATCGGAATATCTTTGCAAGCGCTAAAGGATTACCAGCGTCTAAATGGCACTGTCTAATATAGCATTTTGGCGAATGAATGATCACCTAAAAGTTATTCTTTATTGTTTCTGGCATTTATGTTTTTAAGACCAGTTGAGAGAGCATTACGACCTAGAATTTTCAAAATATGAGAGAATAATCGTCGCCGTATTTGCATAATTAATTAAAATCGAATAATTAGCATAGCCTCTAAGAGGAATCACTGTCAATACTGCGTTCAAACATGATTCATCAGATTAGTAATAAAAGCTAGTTAATAGACTTTTCTTCCTTAATCTAGCGTGACTATTCTGAAGGAGCTGAATTAAGATATATAAACTATCCCGTAGGAAAATTTATAAAAAAAAAATGCGAATATAGCAGTAACCATCCAAGTCGAATTAAAAAATAGGACTGCCAAAATAGCGGTCGTGTGAACTTGGCATTCGTAGAGGAGATTGTGCAATCATGGTTTAGTGCAAACGGCGTAGTTCCGACTTTTTTATTATTAATATTTTCCCGTATTGAGCATTATCTTGTGCAAGCTACATTAACCACACTACCTGGTTCTAGGGAATATTTTCTTTTTTTAGAGTGTAAGTCTTGTGAGAGTTAGTGTCAGTTACTAGCTAAAGGTAGTGAAACATATACTAGCAGATACTAGGTTGGTTAGTAACCGTTACTAGCTTCTTGAATTAGTAACTTTACCAACTGCAGTTGCCAAGAAGGTAGTGAATGTTGTAAGAAGCAGCTACTAACTTTTAGTTATAAGGTACTACTAACTTTTATTTGAGAGTGTAAGGTGAAACGATGTGTATATCTGGCTATGCCACGAGGTTAAAGAGCTATTATTTGTGTGTCCATGTTTGTCACGTGTGTCTGTGTGTGTGCTTGTTTTCTTAATGCTAAGCAATATTTCTCAAGGAAAAAGAAAGAAAACATAAACATAAAAAAAAAGTTAACGGCTGCCGGCGTGTTTGTTTGGCGTAGCCCTGCGAGCGTGACCGACGCTTTGGCACCGATCGGCGAGACGCCAATCGCACAGAGCAGCCAAAAATCCTGGACGCTGCCTAAAGAAATTTTTTGTGTGTTTTTTAAGAGAAATTCGTCGCCCGTTCTCTTTTATCTCATTTTTTTTTAAATCATATTTAGACCTTTCTTCACTGTCATTCTCCTCTTGAACTCAGTCGTTCGAGCAAGACGCTTGGGCGTAAGGGGTGGGTATACAGTTTTCGAGTGTACAAGGCGTGCTACCGTCACGGTGTCTCTGCGCGTCACGGCTGATTGACTTCACATGTGAGTACTGCACTTTGGTGCTGTTTCTCAGCGCCTGTATGACCACTTAATTTGCATAAAACGGTGTTTGCGACAAAAAGAAGAGAGTCAAGATCACAAAACGAAATTAAGCATATATTTGTTTTGCTGTCCTCGTTTCCGCAGCACGCGTCTTCTGATGACTTTTTTTTAGAGCGCAGCTCTTAGGCGCCCGTTTCCGGCTTCAGCGGCGTCGCCGTCGCCGTCGGCGTAGCAATGAGGTCACGTGACCCCCGTGAGGTCACGTGGCCCCTGTGACGTCACGTGACCCCTGTGACGTCACGGGGGTCCCGTGATGTCACCGGGGCCACGTGACCTCACGGTTACGCCGACGGAGACGGCGGCGACGACGCCGCTCAGAGGGAGGAGTAGCAGGAAGGATGAGGAGGTGACGAGGAGGGAGGAAGGGTATACCCTCCCCTTGTACCCTTTCCTCCTCCTCCTCAAGAGCTGCGCTCTAATTCGGTGTTCCAGGAGTTGTAAACGGCTTTCACCTTTTTGTAATGCAGATGATTCCTATGTCGAACACATGTTTTTTTAACCGACTTGGAACAGTGCACTTTTCTCTTTTAAAACCGGTTGGAACTGGTTCTCATTTGGCGGAACCGGTAACCGAACCGTTATTTTGAATCCATCACCGAACCGGAACCGAAACGGACTACTTACCGATTTCACTACCAGTTTAAAGTACTATAAAACATCTCCTAGTGTTTCGCGAAGCCTAAATCCAAGCCGATAACTGAGCCAGTCGGTGAATATTTACGCTACATAATATAGTAAATACTACAAAAGCGTTCAATAACGAAGGCTTAAAAAACCGGGTTGCGTTTCAGCTGCGTTTTGCTGCAGACTACATCGAACTGCGATCTGCTTGTCCTCTTGGAAGGCTATATTCCGCTCATTTAAGCGCGATCAACCTTATAGTGGGCAACTAAGCATCAAATGTCGGCCCATTTTCATACATAGCGATGGTCGTCAAAATATTATCGGCCAACGCAAACCCCTGCGCATCGCGTGACCTCTTGTCAGCTTTTAGTTTCCTGGCACGATCTTCCGTCGCGGCAGAACTAGTTTGCCTTGCTTCTCTTTCCCTATATAGCGAGATGTTGCAGCCTCTCTTGCGGCGTCCCTTTGGCGCGTCAAGCATGGTCCTACTCGACAAGTCTTTGCTTCTCCATCTATCTTCCCTTCAGTTCTCTTTCTCGGCTCGCGAGGCATCGTGAAGACTTCGGCACATCCAGTGAGCTCCTCAGATAGCAACCGGCGTATGCGCGCGATGAAGAAAGGACAATGCCACAGCCGGATCTTTACAGAAGAGTGGTAAAGCGAAAGAAATGCCACCGCGTTTAAAAGTTCCCGGTCGTGTCCTGTGTGCGCATTATCTTCGATTCAACCCCAACGTTCTGGAACTGTCGCCCCCTGAGGACTCTTCCTCGGCAGATTTCGGCAGAACCCTGTAAAAAATGTATTTCAACCCAACGACTGCATAAATCGTAAATATTCTCCGGAAGATCTAGAAGCGGAAATAATTTGACATTAAATAATACTACGTACACAGTCGGCCGCGTATTTCTTTGTTTTATTTATCGGCACGATATAACATAAGCTCGCACTGGGTGTATGAACGAATTTCGGAAAATATTTATTATCTGCCCACCATACTAAGAAACGTAGTGCTCACGTTGACAGTAATCATATGAAACTCATAGCTCATAAAACACATCAAAATTTCACCGATATCGTTACTGCAAAGGAACGTTTCATATTGACCAGAGTCGTTCTGTGTAAAGTTGCCATTCCCACTCACACCAACGCACTGAGACGAAACAACATTTACAAAAGCTCACACTCGCATAAGAACGACAGTATCAGGCTTGTGTAACACCATTAACGTTTAGACACCCCGTCCCGCCCTGCAATGAGGCTAAACCAGAATATCTCGCAATGTTGGCCTTGCAAACACTTGGATTGCTTTGCGCTGCTTTGCGTTGCGCCGCACTCCACCATGACGCAACGTGCGGCCGGCGGTTGTAATAGCGATCCGTAATGCCTTCTCGACGTAAGCGGCACTAAAGCAGTACTCAGAACGTACATGTCTGAACCAGTCTTTAGTCATTGCCTTTGACTGCTGTTGGATCTCATGCTTCACAACACCTCTCACGACGAGTTACAGGGGCAAGCGGAAGAGTTCCATCTGCAATGCTAACACACGTGTCAGCTAGAGCCACTTAAAACAAAAAAAAAAAAACTACTTTTTTTAGTAACTACAATTCCAGCCGTCTTGTTGCTTAGACTCATTATTGCCAATTACCAAAAGTTTTATCTTGAAAAAATACCTATCAGTTTTCTGTTTTTCAGAATTGTTAAACAGTCCATGGTACTACTGTCTTGAAGTGACCGTGGTGTAAAAACTTACGAAAGAATCACACGTGTGTATAATTATTTAGTAAGTTTTTAGTCCATGATACAGCCAGCCAATGTCGCCTGAAGTTCCTCGCAGCGTATCTATAGCTTAAAAAGTCGCATTTTCTAATCGTAATGATTGCCAAATAGCGTCCGCTCTGCGCTCGACACCCAAGTTGTGGCGCCCACAACTGGTTATCTCATTTAATAGCACTAGCGTCAACCTTGTGGCGACGACATTTTTGTTTCCTTCTCCTTAAATTTTTTACCGATTCGATATTGCAGGCATACAATACACCAATCAGGCTACAGATACCATCATAATGACACCCAGAAGGCTTTCACCTTCAGTTCCCCCCCCCCCCCCCCCCCCCCATGAGCAGATAACCACTCTTTTAAACGTTTAAGCCACTCCCAGACCTACCAACCCTACAATGCTGAAAATACTACAGGGGATGCCAAAAAACACTACAATTGTGTGAAGAAATACGAAAACTGTTTCATTCTCCAAAAACTGGCTTTGGGTAAGAAAAATGCCTCAACTAGGGTACAAACAGATCATACATTGCACGAAATGTCTTATTCTTCAGAAGTAGAAGGTTGGGCCAACACTGAGGAAGTTGCAGTTTTGTTTTTCTTAAAAAGCTGTTGTCGAACACTTGTTCATGGCACTTTCCGGACTGGCTGCATCTCACAACTAACAACTGTTCAAGAGTCTTCTTTGGCATGGAGGAGCGGAACTGCCTGTGTGCCTTCTTCACTTTGCTGAAAACTCTTTCGCCTGTGCCTGGTTTAACGAAGACGTTAAAGTGCAAAGTTCTTGCTTTTTAACGTCTCCACAACGACCGCTGTGAACGGCACTTTGTGTTCGATCAAAAATGCCGTAAAAAGGCATTCTGCTCGGGTAGTGTCGTAATCCGTTGATCGACTAAAGTACCCTCTAGGCTTCTCGTTGGTTTCAACTAATTTTGCTGAGTCCTTATGCTTTTTTTTTTTTTTTTTGTATTCAGATGACACAGAATGTCCCGGCGACCAGCGTGCGAAATGTTGACATCGCAGCGAAAGACTACCAAATCCGTACCTTTCGCCCTTGCGCGACGTCTTCATAAATGGAAAGTCGGTTGAATAGCTGGGAATAAACACTTGAAAGTATTTTTTCCCCTACATCTTGTAGCAAAAATGGTTTCAAAGGAATCATAAATAAAAGTTCCACTAACACAACGCGCAACGTTCGCCACAACCAACGACGCCACAAAAAAGATTACCTAAACAGTTTTGGATTAAGATGGATGGATGGATGTTAGCGGCTATACCACCCCTTACGACACTGGAGCTACGGTACTGAAGCGGTAACTTGCGCCTCCTGGCATAAAAGTTTATGTGCCAGTGTTGCCAACCCCAACTTGTATACAAGCAAAATGCAGCTTAAACAAAAACTTTTTTTTTTTTTTTTTTTTTTTTACACAGGGTGCGGAAAATCGCACAAATATTGTTGTTAATACGATAACCGTAAGAAAGCGCTGGAAAGCGGACACTTTACGATAAAATTGTAAAACTTGGCAGGTATGCACTCCGCTTCAGCGCAATAATTTGTCATTTTGCCTCAACAACTTTATGCTTTGGCATAAACGTGCTATGTATGTCGCCTGGCTTAGACATATTTTGTCGCATAAAAAAAAGGTTTGAGCACTTACTCCCGGAGGAATTTGAAACGTGACACATGAAGAAGAAACCACCGTACATGAAGAAGAAATTGTGAACGTCTAGAGGACCTCTCTTCTTTGTCCATCTATTTCCTCTTTGGGGGCATTGTGCCAGGCTCTTTGAAATGCCTCCGCGCGTATAATTTGACCACACCCGTCTCAGCGCATACTAGATTGTTGTACTAATACGCAGTTCCAAACCTTCTCACTTCGCGCGACTGGCGCTACACCATCTGTCGCGCGCGCTATGACGTCAAACCAACAGCTGCGCTCTGTTTCCGACACTTTCTCCCGTGGCCTTGCAAGGGTGCGACCACTGATCTCTATGTCTATTTGCTGGATCGCGTTTGGCCAGCTCCGCCTATGGACGGGAATGCGGCCACGGTCGGCCATCTTTTTGGTAGAGTTATATTATCTCTAGCCATGATAGTAACATGGCGGATAGCGCAATGGCGGCAGGCTGCCACAAAATAACCGTGGATCTAGTACACTGTACCGTGGGTGATATTTCGTGCTTGATTGAAGTTGTTCGACGAAGCAGATTCTTGAAACCCGGCGTGAACGGTAGCCTCATCTTTGAGGACCCGGCCAAAGTTCTACGAAAGCGCAGCACCGGGGGAAAGCAGCGCAGCTCGCATCGAAAGCAGACTACGTACCGGCGTCTGCTTTCGATGCTTCTGTCGCTGCGACTTTCGATGCGTGCTGTGCTGCTTTTACCCGGTGCTGCGATTTCGTGAAACTTTCACTTTCAGCCTGCCACCACAACTACCACAACGCTGTCTGCCCTGGATGGGTGACGGTGGCTACAGCAGCTTACATTGGCTAGGGGTGATATAGCTCTATTAAAAAGATGGCCGCCAGTGGCCGCATTTTCGGAGCGGGCGAACGCGATCCAGCAATTGTCATAGAGATCAGTGGGTGCGACCGACACCAACACGAGCAAGCAAGTTCCGTGCAGGGTTGTCATATAAATATATAGTTTTCAAACGCCAAATTGTTGAGAAAGGTAATAAAAATAAATAAGAAAAGCAGTTCCGTTAAGGCTACACGTAGCAGAGCGTGTTGGATAAACTATAGTTCACTCAGAAAGAATAAAGCAATGAAATTGACTATGGATAGACACTCACAGTTCTTTCACGAAAGAACTGCGAGCGTTTGTCCTTCGTCCATTTCAGTATTTTATTACTTCTGCGTTAACTATCTCTCAAACCTCTCCCTTCTTTTGGAAAACTTTCTTTTCCAGTGTGGTAATGCATTAATCCGAAAGATTTTCTTTCCGGTTTGATGAAATGATTAAAGGAACGAATAAGAAACGCAGCCGCTGCGGGAAAAGCGAACAATCCTTCAACAAAGCCGCGACTGACATCTCAGAGTGTCCGTAACAGCCAGACACTTCGAAGACCTTGGCTTCTTCTTGTTCTTGGTGCTTGCCGCACGCGGTTTGAATGAGCTGTCTCGGGCGTCCTCCTTCACCCTCTCTCTCTCTCTGTGTCTCTCTTCCGAGGTGGAGGAGGAGGGAACGCAGGGAGGACAGGGGTAGCGCCACGTGGCCCGGAATAGCATCTCGCGCGTTATGTCTCGCGGTGGCCCGTGTGCCTGTGACTGTGCGAGTCTTGCTGACGAAGGCACGCCGTCTGGGACGCCGCTTGGGGGGACGCCGCGACGAGGACGACTTTAATTAGGCCGCCTCGTCTACGTGCCGCTGGTCTGGTGCTTTCTTTTTCTCTTATTTCGTGTGTGTGTGTGTTCGTGTGTTTGGGCTGGTTACTTACGGGCTCGACGAAGGTGATGCGCACCTAGTGCACCTATGTGGAGCAAAATACACGCAGGCGCGCTTGTTTCTCCCAACCTTGAAGCGCCGAACACGCGCTCGACTTGACGCCACCTGCACCTCACGATTTTGACCGCTAAAGCTCCCGTAAATGCGTAAATACACCGGGAAAGCACCCTACGGGGCTTCTGCCACCCCCCTCTCCCCTTCCCAAAATGTAGTCCACCCTATAACTCCCTGTTTTTTCTAAAAACAAAACTGTAGTGTAGTCACGCGGAACGACAAGCGGCCGACAATCGAACGCCCATTAGAAGCGCTGTCAACCAAGACGCCAGGGTACATGGTCACGAGGTCAAAGCGGCCTCGAAAACAAACTCCACACCACTCTCATCGCCCTTTGAGTAGATCATAAAGGGTCACACACCTTTCGGGAGAAATCCGGAATGGCCCCACAGACCCCTCGTGAGGTCCTGATGGGCATTCGAGACTTTTTAGGGAGCTTCAGTAGATCGTTCCGACGACTCTGATAACGATACTCGATACTCCACGACGCCTTTGCGTTTGCATCATATCGTTATTGGAACGACCTACGAAAACTCTCTATCTTCAAAAGGGACGTGTATTTTTCGGAGCGGAACCATTCAATGGGACCTCACAGCCGTTAAGTATATTATCTTGAATGAGCGCAACACGCAACTTCGACAAACTGAGTCGACGACTTCCAGCTTACACGCACAAAACACCTCCGGCCATCAGTCATACGCCTGAACGGTTTAGACAACTCCCTCTCCCTCCCCCGCCCCTCACCCCCCGCCCCCCACACACACAGACTTATGGCTTGTCACATAATTCAGATAGATTACGAGATCATTATTAGATCAAGAATTATTATTAGACCAGATAAATTAGACGTCGACAAAGCGGCGCTAACCAGCTAGCCGCCGATTAGTACCGCCTTGTCGAGCTCTAGCGCGACAGCTTTAAGCTTGGGCGTTGACCGTCGAGTTTGTACGCCTACCAATTATTTTTACTATGGAAAGAAACGAAAACTTGAGCATTTAAAATTTGCAATGATAATGTTGCCTTTCCGAGCAATAGGAAAAGCTCACACATCCGGGGATTTTTTCTCGAATAGACCCTTTTGAAAAATGCGCGCCAACCAGAAGCATGCATGCTCCAGTTACCCGAATCCGCCATTGTTTGGGCAGGTACTCCGAGCATGGATTGGACACAAGGGTGACGTCAGCGTTCGGCGAAGACTCGGATCCAATCACAAGCATCGTGCCCAAGGGTATGGCGACCGGCCACCAATGTTGCTCGATGGTGTTTCGAAAACGGTCTATATGCTTCAACCACTGTTTTCTTCTATTCGCGTTGATTTCTTTTCTTTACACGTGTTGCGGCGTTGCGTTCTGGCCCATTCAGCCCACACACACTAAAAAAACGCATGTGAGTTTGCTTTTTTTCGCAGAACACGACTGCAGCCAGTCACGACGAACGATAGAATCAACCCAAAAAACGATAAAAAACCTCATTATACAATGGGAATCAGAAAAAAATAGAAAACTCTACGTGAGCAGGAACAATAACCAAGTGAAAATTCGTCATATTCGTTGTACCTGAGCGCATCTATTTTTTTGTTTTTTGTCTAGTCGTCTTTCGAGTTCGGTCATATTTGTGGGGATCCTTTTATATTTATTCGTGATTCGCTGTGTCCGCGTTCTGCAGAAAACTAAAATAACTTTTTTATTATTAGAGGGAATGGCACTAATGAGTCCCTTCCAGGTTCCCCCTAAAGCACTTGGCTTAGCCAGTCACGCAGCCGAGGCTTAAAATATGTTTTAGACCGAAAGAAACTTCTGTCTGCGTTTTATCACTGAGCATGCTGAAAACACACATGCGTATAGTGTTATACTAAGCAGAAAGAAATTTCTTTCAGTCTAAACCATATTTGAAGATAACCGTGGATTGCAGCGATTGGCCCTTCCATCTCCACCCTGCGGGAAAGAATACGCGCTTCGGATTTCTTTTAAGACGCGCTCACGCTGCCAATGCACCATATACGAAAGTGAGTTTGTGTAGACACTGCCTGACGCGTGTTTCTTCCTTGTATATGAGCGTCCTGCCACATTGGTTACGCAAAAAGAAAAAAAGAAAACACTCTTGAGACGTGCTCGAAGCACACGCGTATCTACGAAACAAGACATATGCTTCAGACGTGTCAGCCTATACTTCTGTGATTAGAGAGTTTCAGAGAACCGTTTTTGCACATCCGATACGGTATACGATAGACTCTGCGGTACGCACTGCGCATGCGTTGCAACAGAAGACTCGCATACGCGCAGTTCGTACCGGACGGCTCGTCGTACCGTACCGGACGTGCAAAAAAAGAACTCTCTGTAACGTCTGCAGCGACCACCGTATCTTTTGAATTCGCAACTTTCACGACCCATAGGTGCCTATCAAAATGGCTGACAACGAAGACATCAGCCCGCAACTGGAAGTCATCTCCAGGGCGCAGAAGATCAAAGACAAGTGGAAGAAACACCTATGCATGAGACAGTCCCATACCCCAACCCTTCGAACCAGTAAACTAGACTTCGGTCTATTGTTGGGTTCAATAAAGTTTTCAACAACAACAACAACTGTCATCTGGATTATCGTCGTTGAACAGCGGTACGAGGCTGGGTCTGCGAGGTGTAAGTAACTCTAGTTTTGCTATATACGAGCAGTATTAGAGCCTTTATTTATTTATTTATTTATTTATTTATTCATTTACAATACCCTCAAGGCCGTGAGGCGTTAAAGAGGGGAGTGGGTAATACAATATTGATGAATCACTTCGCGAAATGCGGCGGAATCCTCGATGGCTGCGATGTCACCGGGAAGGCCATTCCAGTCCACAATTGCGTCGGGGAGAAGGGCGTTTTGATGAGCTGTGGAAAAACATCGTGGCCGGGCTATTTTTTTCGGATGATCTAGTCTAGAGGATGAATAGGTTGGCGGAGTGAGAAGAGTCTGATGTAGTAGAGGGGAATAATAGACTTTATGCAATAGGCACAGGCGAAACATTTTCCGTCGGGTAGCAAGTAAGGGAAGAGAAAGGTCAGATTTAATTCGAGTAACACTAGAAAAACGTGAGTAGTCAGATGCAATGAACCGGGCAGCACGGTTTTGGACAGCCTCAATACTGTCTGTTAGTGAAGAAAGGTGAGGGTGCCAAATGGAGGATGCATACTCTAATTTTGATCGTACTAAGGAAATGTAAAGGAGTCGCTTTAGGTTACTTGGGACAGATCTGAAGTTGCGACGGAGGTAACCTAGGCTTCGGTTAGCAGCAGACACCACTGAATTGATATGGCTGTCCCAAGAGTGGTTTTTTGTTAGAAGAACACCAATATACTTGTACGTGTCAGTTTGTTGTAGAGGAACATCATTAAGAGTAAGAGTAGAGGAAGTTTCGAAGGTGGAACGAGAGAAGCGCATGTGTTTACATTTGTTAACGTTGAGGGACATTTGCGAATTACTACACCAGTTATTAATAGAGTTAAGGTCATCTTGTAGCGCTACAGAATCAGAGGGAGATGCTATTTTACGATAAACGACACAGTCATCTGCAAACAAACACATTGATGAGGACACCTGGAGTGGAAGGTCGTTGATGTAAATAAGGAAGAGTAGGGGACCAAGGACTGTTCCTTGGGGCACACCGGATGTTACAGGGGCCAAGGCAGATGAAGAGTCGTTAGCATAAACAAACTGGCTTCGTTGCGAGAGGAAAGATTTAATCCATGATAGTACGTTGGTGTCAAGGTTTAACGATGAAAGTTTTAGTAGCAGCTGGTTATGTGGTACTTTGTCAAAAGCTTTAGCAAAATCAAGAAATACAGCATCGGTTGGTAAACCGGAGTCGAGGTTAGTAAAAAGGTCATGGGTTAAGCAAAGAAGCTGTGTTTCACAAGAGAAATTTTTACGGAAGCCGTGCTGTGCCTTGTTAAAAAAGGAAGTGGAATCGAGGTGAATGGATAGATTCTTATGGATTATGTGCTCCAGTATTTTCGAAGATACAGAAGTAAGAGAGATAGGCCTATAGTTTAAGGGAGATGATTTATTACCGCTCTTGTGGACCGGAATGACCTTTCCGATCCTCCAATCGTCAGGAACTGCCGCTGTATTCAAGGACTGCTGGAAAATTTTGGTTAAAAAAAGACTCGACGAACACACTGTGCCCTGCAGTATTTTAGAGTTGATGTTGTCGACGCCACAGGATGAAGACACTTTCATAGATTTGATAATTTTTACAATACCGTCAAAATCAACATGTATCGGATCCATATAAGGGGCGTTGTTAGCAATGGTTGGTAACAATGCTAAAGGACGTGGGATGGTGAACTGAGCAGATCGTCGTTGAACAGCGGTACGAGGCTGGGTCTGCGAGGTGTAAGTAACTCTAGTTTTGCTATATACGAGCAGTATTAGAGTTTTTCATTATGTTTTCACGCCAGGAAGGTGTAGGCAAGCCGGTTTATTAAGAGGCCAATCATCCAGGAGCTAGGGAGCGCGATTCTCACACCGCGGTACCACCATCGCTGAAAGCTGCGAATAAAAAAAAAAAAATCGGGTTGTGTGTGTGTTTATACAGCCTAGAACTTGGTCTGCCTCACAGGGGCGACGAATCTTTCAGCTGTAGATGAGAAATTTAGCCAGTGGGGTACAGCCGCTAGCCTGGGGTCTTTAATGTGCATCACGCAGTAGTGATACACGACCGCATGCCGGTACGATGCTCATCCAGATCGAAACGGGCAGGGGTGGGGATTGAGCCCAGGATCCCTGGGTTCTGCAGCGCGAGCTTTCGCTCCACGTGCTCCGAGCTGGTGTGCGCTAGACCACTCGGCCACCGATCCCCCCAAAGCTGCGAATGATGTCTACGAGCAGTGTGCCATGCGGCTTTGGTGGAGTGTTGACTGTGTACACGTGTCGGGAAAGAAACGTCGATCTCTATTACGCCGAATTACGTAGAACGTAAACGCCCAGAGTACCCTGCGGTTGGGTGCTCCCCGCACCGGATTACGTAGAACAGTGGTTCTCAACCGTCGATGTTTCGCGGACCCCTTGTGGATCGCCGGAGATTATGGAGGACCCCGTTCGTGGTGAAGGGAAAGGTAAGGTACAGGTTAATTATGATAATGATTTCATAAATGGGTATAACTCTTGGCTAGTGTAAAGTAGTCTTTTCTTACTGATATATACACGAGAAAACTCAACCAAAAATTGGAACATTTCTTCTCAAATTGAGAAAAAACAACTTTTATTGCCGGGCTTGACTGATGAGGCTGAGGTTCGCGGAGCCCTAGAATGCCTTCGCGGAGCCCAGAGGGTCCCTGGTTCCCTATTTGAGAACCACTGACGTAGGACATAAACGCCTAAGTACCGGATATGTCCCCCGCAGTCGTCTTGTGGTACCACAGGTCCGCTACCCGATGCTTTGAAAATTTTCTCCCGTTGGATCGTTACTTCAAGGCGATTTATTATGACTCGCCCTCTCCGAAGGGGCCCCCAGTGGCGCGTACGTCAAGGGCCTGTCCAAACTGTTGCCTCAGCCGCCGAAACCGAAGACAAGCAACAAAAAGAGAGAGAGAAAAAAAAGGAAGCGGGGGTGCTCTTTTTGGAAAACAAACATTGGAGCCGCGGGAGGGGGAAGGAGGAGGGGGGGGGGAGCGATCAAAGCGCGCTGTGATAACGAGCTCGAGGAAACGGTGGCAGGACTGAGCCGCCGCGTCGGGGCTGAGGGCAGCGAGAGGCCTTCAACCCCGACGTAAACGGCCATCGCCAAACTTTGGGAGAAGGAGGAGCCAGCACCGACCTGCTGTGCCCCTGCTCTTTGCAGCGTTTGTCGCCGCTCAGCTTGATTACAAGATCGTCGCATCGGGATGAATTAGACGAAATCTATGAGCGGGTAGTCTCGAAACGATTAATTAAAGCCTTAGCTTAAAGGTAAAAGCGCCAAGAGTTTATGTCAGGAGTTTAATTTAAATTAGCTTTGCTCCAACATCAAGAAGCGCAAGAATCTTAGTTTAGAAATAAAAACACACAAGGTTGACTCTTCTTTAAGAGTTGTCGTTTCCGAAAGAGGCACCAGGTGAAAAACAGTAGCATCATTTTGACAATAAAAAAAATTAATTGCTTAACAGTTGATGATCTGTATTTGGTAAGAAAAATCGAATGAAGTCCTCAGTTTCCTACGAGAGAATAGTGCCAACCAATACCAGGCCTTAGTTATTGAGATCAATCACCTCTACTATGCCATGCCTCAGAGGCGCCTTTTAGAGTGTATCGAAGCCAGCACTGACTCGTTTGGTGCCTTAACCTTCCAAAATGCCTCAGGCCTTTCTCAAATCTGTTTTCTAGAACTTCCTCACAGCTTACCTGAATTAAACCTTCGCGACTTGGAACGGAACATATATCTTAAAACAAGGGGGAATCTGCATCGGATCTTGCATAGCCCCGATTCTCAGTGATCTATTTCTCCCACACCACGACACATTACTTCAAAAGGGCCTAGACTGCTTAAAAGTGACAAAGGTGTTTTGCTACGTAGATGACTTTTTAGTACTCCTAGATATCAACGAACAAGATTTCCCGAACATTGTGCCAGCGTCCTCTCCAATTTTAAAAACATGTTTAGACCCGTTAGAGATAACACACGAGCTTCCTGAACAAGGATCTCTAAGATTTCTGTACCTTAGACGGTTTCCTTTGCTCCACCATGTATGTTGGTCATATAAACCTAGGGAAAAAAAACTCTTTAATAATGGTTCGGCTCATTCTAACTTGGTAAAAGGAAGAATAGTGAAGCATTGATAATAGACCCTTCCGAAATTCAGTCTGGCCTGTTTGATCACTATCATCATCTGTGGAACGGCATCTGTGCCAAACCAATGGCGGCCTTCTAGTGACTGATAAAGGAACACGTTGAAGAGGCTCTTAAGAGGATGATGCGAGGTCTGTACATTCGGGGGTCAGTACGACGCGACATAGGAATGGAACACAAGAGCTACGTAAGCGTTTATTTCTAATAATTCAGATTCAGTCAATCTGTGGGCAGCACACAATCGGCTTTAAAGCACTTTGGCGTATACAATTTTATTGAGGCATCTGAGTGGGCTGGAGCTTTGTTCTGAACGCAGGCTCTTTGTCACGATCGAATTGAAAGTGATCGAGATAGAACTCACACTGAACGATTCCTCGCGTGCCGTTGACTTGCAAAAGTGACGGTGCCGATACAAGTTCATTTCCGCTATTGATATGGCGAAACCTTAACTGCTTTACGAACCACCAGATGGCACTGAATTTCGGAAAGGGTCTATTGATTCAAAAACTCTATTTTCATGTGCTGACCGCATTCAGTCCAAGTGAGCTTTGCAACACAGTTATTAAGGATACAGAGAGCGGCTTAACGATCACGCCGGTTAACCTCTGTCACTGAAAGCCTCCTTAAACAAACCAAAAAAGGTGAAACGAAACCTCGCAAATCACGAGACAGAAACATAAACCAAAAGCTGGTAGTTATACCCTATATTCACAACATATCCCATAACCCCAGAGGAGATTGGTAACCGAGCAGATATTGATGTTTTCTTTTCGGGTGCCCAAAAACTCTCAGATTTATATAAAAAAAAAAGTTAACGCTACACCAAAAACCAATAAAGGCTGTACAAAAAAAGCATAACACCCCTTACATCCCTTGATCAGAAGTAGCGGTTTATTCCTTTCTCGTTTCATGTGGTAAAGTTTACGTAGGCCAAACAAAATGATGTGTCAACGACCGATTACGAGAACATAACAACAACAGCCGAGTAGCCAATTCAGGACTCCTAGGCACTCACTGCCGTGACTGCGGGTGCTCAGCCAACTTCAAAAGCTGCTCCGTAATCGGCAAGAATCATCACACACTCACAAGAGAAATCATTAAAGAAGCAAGTATCGTGAAGCAGAGTGACAATGTTAGCGGTCCTTCTATATCAATTTCCGAGAAGGAATTGTCATACCTGTACTGCACCCGATGGTAACAAGAGTGTTAAACTGAAATCGATTTAGAAGAAGACGAAATACCACGCAGAATAAGAGTTGTTTCACCTGCAGCAGAAAGAAAACAACGAAATGAGCTAACAATTCTTTTCTTTTTCTTTTTTCTTGTCAGTGTGAAGAAAGAAGACACAAATACAACCCGGAGTTGATAGTGCAACATGAGAGCTTCCTATTAGTCAGTGTGCGTGTTGTCTCAGTTTGTTAGTTATCTTTTGAGCTGTTACCTTTCAGTCGTGAATTGCCAACTCGCCCAAGCCTCCATCTTAAAAAAATAAATAAAGCCGCTCCGTTTACGAATAGAAGCTGCTCGTGTGCAAATTGTCTTCGACGGGCAACTCTGCTCCACCGCAACTGCCTTTGACTTTAGGTTAATGAAACCTCTGCCCGTTTCATCTGGATGAGCATCGTACCAGCGTGCGGTCGTGTGTCACTACTTCGTGGTGCACGTTAAAGACCCCAGGCTAGCGGTTGTACCACACTGGCTAAATTGCTCATCAACAGCTGAGACACTAGACCCCCACGGAGGCAGACTACCTTCAGGCTGAATAAACATACACATAACACTTTTTTTTTAGGTCAATTACAGCTTGGAGTTGTCATCCCTTACATTTAGGTAATGTTGTTAGAGGTACGTGCTAGTCTCTTTTCTTTTTTCTTTGCTGTGTAATGTAGTGTAATGTATTCAGCAACTTAAAACAATGTAGGGTGAAGTATTTCTGTTCCAATTTTTAGCACCGTCGAGCAATACTACTAAAAGCTGGATCAAACATTTTGCTTGGCTGCGACCAACTATGCGTTACTACGACTCTGCGTTCCACTATGACGCGTTGCGCGGACCTCGGTTACCATAGCAACCATATCGGCAGTCATGACACATCGTAAGGCTGTTGGCCAATGTCCCAAGTATATCCTTCACCCGTAACCTCTAAATGGAAAAAAAAAATGCAGTCCTGGATACTTTTTTTTATGCTCAATATCTTGACAAAGGTTACGGCCCCCGCGTGAGCACAGAACCTTGTGGTGTAGTGTGTCTTAGCAATGTGACACTAAAATACGTTGTTTTATTTTTTATTCTCCCGTATACACAAGCGGTTGCTTAGCACAGCAACGCCTTCCCATACCCCCGGTTAACACATCGCAGTCATAACTGCCATGAAGAGAGGTAAAACGAGTTGAATCTCTATAGTTGCCGTCCCTCTTTGACCTCTAATTATGATTTATAATTAACTTGTTTGCAGTAATCAGCACATTCAAATTTACTTGAGCTCATTTCATGTGCAAATGCGAGAGACCACCTGTACTGTCAAGGTTCAAGTAAACTTTTCGCCAAGCATCTATTAACCCAAGAGTTAAAAAAAAAAAAAAAAAAACAGTGACCAAACTCGCCTGCATTGGTCTCATTTTTCGCTAAGAATCTTCGCATGCGCTTTCGCTTTGTTACGAGTCTTGAGTTACTGACTCAAAGAATTAAGTTATTGGATGAAGTTTTTAAACGACAGTCTGACTTTTAAAGGCCGGTTCTCACATGCAGCGAAGCGCTGATGTAGCGCTCCTCACGTGTCGTCAGCTACTTATTGTCTGCCATGAGCAACAGTTTTGACGGTGCGATACAAAGCTGGTGAACGATGCCTTCAGCACGCGCTTAGCGCGAGGTTAGCGCTATGCTTGTAGCGCTCCGCTGCATGTGTGAACAGGCCTTAAGGCCGGTTCTCACATGCAGCGAAGCGCTGATATAGCGCTGTTCACATGTCGTCAGTTACTTATCGTCTGCCATGAGCAACAGTTTTAACAGTGCAAAACAAAGCTGGTGAACGCTCCCGTCAGCACGCGCGTAGCACGAGGTGAGCGCTACGCTTGTAGCGCTCTGCTGCATGTGTGAACTGGCCTTTAAGGCCTGTTCACACATACAGCGGAGCGCTAAGCTAGCGCTACGTGAGCGCTCCAAGGAGCGCTAATGTGGCGCTTCTAGCGCGTGACTTAGTTCTAACATAGCGCGCGATTAGCGCTTCTGTAGCGCCTTGTTAGCGCTCCAGTAGCGCTTTGTTAGCGCTCCAGTAGCGCTTTGTTAGCGCTCCAGTAGCTCCTTGTTAGCGCTTCAGTAGCGCTTCTTGTACCGCGGTGCTGCGGATTAGCGCGTGCACTGCGGTACCGGTTCCTGTGGTTGGGTGTGCATCAGCAGCACCATGGCGGACATGTGGAATGCTGAAATAGAAATGCGACAAATGCTCTTAGATACATGATTAGTGCATATGTGTGTGGACGGCTTAACGCCCAGAAGAGCCTTCTGGATGCGCGAAACCTTTCGCCATCGAGATACCGAGGGGTACCCGGCGAACCTTGTTCCCAGACTGAGGGACCAAGACGCAGAGCTCTTTCGAAGGCGATTATTTTTAAATGCGTGTCTTTGAAACCAGGGTCACGCATATCGAATAGAAAGCGATGAGGTCGTACCTAAACAATTAGTCGCTCAGAGTCCATGACTCTGGATCGCCTGCCCGACCCTTTGCTTGGAGAGCGGCTGTTTTACTTCCTCTTCTTTCAATGCCAAAAGAAAAACAACAAAGGAATCGCCGTGCACGCGCTGTTCCGCAGCAGCAAGCACGGCACAAGGAGCGTGAGGGCGCTAACAAAGCGCTTCTGTGGCGCTAACAGCGCGCTTCTGTACCGCTAACAGAGCGCTTCTGTACCGCTAACAGAGCGCTAACAAAGCGCTTCTGAAGCGCTAACAGAGCGCCACATTACGCGCTAGGAAGCGCCGCATGAGCGCTCCTTGGAGCGCTCACGTAGCGCTAACTTAGCGCTCCGCTGTATGTGTGAACCGGCCTTTGCACTAAAAAAATGAGTATTGATTTTAAATGTAATACATAAACTTTTACAAACAAAAAATGTCACGGTAAAGTAAGTGGGCTTCTTTCGATCCTAACCGGCCCTCAACTTCTGGGCTTTTCTGTTTTTAGGATTGATTCTTTTTTTTTTTTATTGTAGTGTCGAGGTTTAAGCGAACTTTTCGCCAAACATGTTTTAACCTGAGAGTTCATAAAAATCGACAATGACAACATGCATACCATGTGCAGTATAGAAAAAAAAGCACATTTAAGCCATACAAACCGAGTTTCCTTAGAACAATGCATTTCGTTCACGTCGCTTGTTTCTTTCGCTTGTGAGGTTTGCCCAATCCTCCGGTTCATTGTGGTTAACTGACCCCCGAGCTCGCCTGCATTGTTCTCACTTTTCGCCAAGATTCTTTACAGACACGTTCTTGTTGTTCCGAGTTTTGAGTTACCAACTCAAACAATTAAGTTATAGAGTAAAGGTTTTTACACATCAGTCTGGTTTTAAATTCACAATTAATGTTGTAATTTCAAGACGTAACAAATAAACTTCCACACACAAAAAAATTTTCTCGGGAAAGTAACACGGACTTCTTTCGATCCTAGCCAACCCTTACCTTCAAGGCCTTTTTTTTTTTTTTTCATGTTTGATCTTTGGTTGCCGGTTTCCCGTACACGTTTCGCTGCTTGTTCTACTTTCTCTGTTATCGATCACAGGAGCAGTCGCCACGTGTCCACAACAACCAAAGATTCCGGTGTTGCAAAAAAAAAAAAAATTCAACCGAGCTTTTTGATTATATACAGGTGGAGAGCACGCTATCCAGCTGAACAAAGAGGAATTTCGGTCTCTCATTTTCCTCTAACACTCGTGTTACACGGCCAGCTAAAAGCTATTATCCAACTACATTTAAATTAACATACGAGTTTATCTCACGCCACGAAGACTAAAACGGACATTCACGGCAAGTGGCATTTACAGTCAACAGAGCTGGTAAAGCTCTTTCGACTTCGACCGGCACGTCGGCTACTTCCGCTAGAGTGACCGCGTTGACTTTAGCAGACGGCATTTTAGAAATGGCACCGCCTTCTGGTTACTTTCAGGTGCTCCTTTCGCGTGTGCGTCTTTTCACATTCAGTGGCCAAAGCAGACACTTTATCATGCGGAAGAAGACGGCGGCGAGGGGCGAGATCAGGTGCGCAATAAGACAATAGCAACTTAACGCAGCTGGCCGATTTTCTCCACCGCCTAATATTATGACAAGCTTTACACGAAGAGCGTGCTTTTACTGTAAAACTTGAACGAAGTGTGGGTGTTTTTTTCTTTTTTACGGCAACATGGGGCTAAGCTACCTATTTGTCCAAATGTTTAATCAATTTTTTATGGCACGGTTAGACCTAATTAGACCACGTTGAGGTGAGCAAAATTGTCCAAACATACACTCTGCCCCTTTTAACCCTCCCCCCCCCCCCACACACACACACAAAACAAATTTAAAATTTTAAAGCTAGTTGCAGAGTTTTAAGTTAATTCGCTAACTAACTAACCCATTTCACCTATCTTCTAGAAACTGCCATGGTCATCCACTATAGCCCCATGTCTAAGAAAAACCTAACTACACGTTGCTTCTTTTTTTTTTTTTTATGGATGCAAAGTAATTTTTTGCATATACAAGTGGGAGCGTACGACACCTAAAGAGGACGCGCCGCCCCGCCTTGGCAGCGCTGGTTGGCGGTGCCACCAACGGCAGCGTTGTTGGCGCCCGCATCTTCCCGTGGGCGTGTGTTTCGACCTCGCTCCGGATCGAAGCCGAGGTCACACTGCCTATACATCATACAAAAGACAGTCCGCATGCAAACAGATTCGAACGCGACTCACCGCAAGATCCGTGCTTCGTACCACATGCCGGATCTCAAAGAGTCTAAACCAGAAATTTGCAACGCGACATTCGAACCAAGGACATTCGGAGCGCAAGTTCGTCTGCTTCTTGCATAGGGGTTGCGATGATGATATCAAAACGCCCAGCTCTTACTGGCTGATTGAAAGAGAAAAAAAAGTGGGTAGATTTCAAAGCATCTAGCATTGAGGCCTACCCACTATCCGTTCGATCAGAGCCAATCAGAGCTCCGCGTCCTTCTGACGTCACAGCAACTCCTGCGCGAGGAGCAGACGACCTGCTCTCCGGATTGCGATGACTCGTGTTTGCAGACTGTCTTTTTGAGTGATGCATAAGCAGTGTGACCCCGGCTTAAAGGTTGAGCACCTCGACATTTGAAAACGTATCCATGTCCGGCGTTGCCCTGTATGTTTTTTTCACGTCACGAGTTGCTCGCAGCTGGAGTTCAATCTTGTATATACTCCTGCAGCTTTGTAAGCGGCACCGACGGGTAAAACACCTCCGTGAATTTCGTCTATCTGCACTGGAAAAAAATTAATTAGGTTCTGTGTATGTTTACAAAGCCTAGAGCTTGGTCTGCCTCAACGGGCGACGAGTCTCCCCGCTGTAGATGAGAAATTTAGCCAGTGCTGTACAACCGCTAGCCTGGGGTCTTTAACGAGCATCACGCAGTAGTGATACGCGACCGCGAACTCCGGTACGATGCTCATTTTCTGCGCTGGAATATGCTTCTACGTAGCGCGTGCGTGCTCGTTGGTCTAAAAATACCTACGGAACGACAGTGACGTGTGCTGGTAATTGATAAGGTCTACACGAAAACTATTTTTCGCTTCTCTCGTTCTTAGAGTGCTCTTCGCTCGCCGGCGATTCGATTTGACGCGATGGAATTGAGATTATCGCGGCTGTTGGCGCGCCACTGCATGGAGGGGATCTGTGTTCTTTATTTCTCCGATATATATATATATATACATATATATATAAACACCGACCGTGTCCACGATCATTTTGTATGGCGCTGTGTTCATGTAAGCTAAGACGCCTATTAGAAACTGAGGCTGGCCGTTACACGCGATATCTATGCGAAATGACTCTGCTAGAAACCGCGCCGTGGCGCCACTGTCTTGTTGCACGCTTCCAATAGACTTCATCCGTCTCGTTTAGTACATCTTTCAGCGACAGTGTGTTCACGAAGTTTTACTCCCGAGCTAGAAGACTAAAAGAAGCAGCGAGACGCTAGCAAGTTCCGTTGACTGCAGGCTATTCGCCCCCTTTTTCTTTTTTTTTTTTTTTCTTTTTTTTTATTTGGCGACAAACTCAGTGGCTCCTTCTGTTCGGCAGCCCTGGCATACTTCCGGTCAGGGAATATTTTTCTAAATTTTTACGGATTATTCTTTCACCGTGAGAGTGAATTATGTGCAAGAGTAGCATAAAGCGATCATTTTCCAAAAATAGCGCCCGCAGATTTAATCACGCAAATCTGCGAAACCCGCCGTTTAGTTTTCAGCTCACGCGAGAAAGAGCGAATACAGGATGAAGCGCGAAAGCCGAGCTTGCGCTTCGCTTGTACATGTACTATGTTCCAGCTGCTCAAAAAGTCAACCCGTCTGCGTCGTACGGTTTTCTTTTCTTATTTCTTTTTTTTTTTTTTTTAATATAGTCGTTTACGAATGTGCATGATGGACGTCGAGTAGAGTACTGGTCGGGGAGATTCATGGCGCTTGTCGTGTTTCATCTGCAGCAAGCGTGTTAGAGCTTCGTATTGCAGGTGTTCTCGAAGAAAAAAAAATTGCTTTAAATTGTTTATATTTTTGTTGCGACCCGTTCAAATAAGAGAAAGCAGGACACAATAAGAGTGTGGCAAAAAAAAAGAAAAAATGTTTCTACGGGGTATTTTCGAGCGCAATGTAGGCGTAAACAATTCGTGTACATAAGCCAGTTAATAAGAGTGTCATGGAACTCCTCATAAAGGTGTTTTTAGCTAATGCGTAGATCGTATACTCAAAGTTCGTGAGTGTAGGTTTCTAGGGAAAACAAATGCGAAGAAAAAAAACTTTTTTTTTCCCTCTATGCTCGGGAGGAAAACAAAAGCAAACCGTCGGGTTGACGCTTGAAAGCTTGAAGGATTCTTAGAGATTAACGCTCTAAAGCAGATTTAGTCGATAGATCCCAGCGTTTAGCGTGTGTGGAACGATATGTGATTAGCGGCGCAAACCCGACGGTTTGCTTCTCGTTTCCTCTAGCACATAGAAAAACAATTTCTTTTCGTGTTTTCTTTTCCTTCCCAGAAACCTATGCACGTTTGCAAGAAAAGGTCCTGTGCGCTGTCATTTTGAGCGATGCTGGCGCTGCGTAACATTTCCGCCACGCTGATGGGCAGTGCCAGGGGCATGTCACTGGGGTGCGCTAGAGTCACTAAATGAGCTGCGCTTAGAGTATCGGCACTCCGTTCCCCGACATTGTTGTGGGCGCCGCCATTTTGGCTCGTATGCAGAGCAGACGCAACTGCCGATCGTCTCGATTCAAA
This sequence comes from Ixodes scapularis, assembly GCF_016920785.2. Lineage (NCBI taxonomy): Eukaryota > Metazoa > Arthropoda > Arachnida > Ixodida > Ixodidae > Ixodes > Ixodes scapularis. The sequence continues at coordinate 32,189,967 of NW_024609836.1, read as the reverse complement.
AGTGCGACTTCCTCAGCATTAGATTCGGTGTTAGGAAGGTCATTTAATATTGCTTTGCTTTGTCGCGAACTGTTTAAACATTTGTGGAGGACAGAAAGGCGTTTCCTGTGATTTCAGATAATGCTTCAGATAACTGTCAACCATGATTTTAAGACACAATATGGCCAAGAGTTGTTACTCTGAAGCGTGGCTTATTTAGTGGCACTACGCGTGCGCGATGACAAGATGGCGGCGTTTGGTGTATCGCCGACGGCTAGCGTTAGCGACACACTGTTTCGGAACGCAAGAGGAGGTATCCACTCAGAATTTTAGCATCAAATGTTGTAGAACTTTAAGGGTTGGAGCTGACTTTATAACGATCGCAGCCATCGTGGCTTCCACGACGTGCTTTCCAGCACGTCGTGGAAGCCAGAGCTGCCGTGAGCGCAGCCATCGTTGATGCAATGGTCACGAGGCTTCTGACGCATTCTGACGAGCGCTTTGCTTCAGATATTTTTTTTCTAATTTTTCGATTTGTTTCTGGTTTAGGTGTTTCATTTAATTTTTCGTGGTCTTCCGCGGTTGAAGACAACACCTGTCTGTTTCATAATTACTTTCTTTTTTAATTCTTGATGCTCTCGGTGGTATATGCTTAAGCGAGAGGCATGTATGGTGTCAATCTACTTTTACTGACTAAAAAGAATTACCCCCAGACGAAGTCACCAAAATTTAAACCAGAAAGCTTTGGCGACATTATAAAAAAATACGGCACTTCTTTTTTTTTAATTTTCTAAAATAAATTTTCTTTTTCTTTACATAGCCCCCAAATTTGAGAAATCTTTGCATCCGTCTGCCTGTCTGTGCGTTTACTCGCAACTTTAGCGGGAAAACTGACGTGAAATGACGGCATGGCATCACGGCAAAATGGACAGTCTCGCGATTTCACGATGTCCTCCTGCTCTCCCGTGGTACCGTTGTATGTCAATTTTCCCGTTATATTTAGGGTACATATGTTCTCATCCCCCCCAAAAATGTAAACTTCGAATGTAAAGGTCGCCTCTCATCTTTATTCACGATATATGTTCCCGCCAAAAATAATATCTCTAATTGTTTTTCCAAAGGAAAGGCGGACTTGATTTCTTTAAAGAAAAAGTTCAAACGGCACAAATTTCGGAAGCTACACAAACACTATTTTTTTTTAGAATGCTAGATTTACAAGTGAGCGAAATTTGGCGTGTAGTTAGCGTAGCTTAGAATTTCAAATGCATTTATCGGCCAACAGCGTGAAATTCAGTCATCAATTTCAGTGATGGTAAAAATTAAAAAAAAAAAAAAATTACACCATGGCTTTTAGTAATTGCTTGAAAAAAAAACACACACCAATAAAAGTAATTGCCAACATGTATTTGTCCCGCCGACTCTCGGCACATTCGGTGTCAGTATAGACCAGAGTGTAAAGCAGGAAACGTCATGCCATTTAATTTTTTTAAACTAAATAACGTAAAAAAACGCAACTGCTCGAAAACGAAACCGAACCTGGACTGAGAAGGAAGAAGAAACATAGAGGAGGAGAAAGATGCCAAAAGTCACGTGGCTGTGCAACTTTTTTTCTTCTCTCAATCAACGCTTTAGCAGTTTTTTAGAAGCTACGAAAAATGGGTTATCAATACCTTTTGTCCATTTATATTGAGTGTGTGCCTTCGATGACTCAAAACTCTGATAAGCTTTGGTGGTTGTGTCTAAAACCATAGGAAATGGCATATGACTCCAGAGGAAAGAGTGAGCGAGGCTCAAACCGGCAAGTTCTCGATCGGCGGTTTTCGGGCGGAAAGAAAACGAATTTCGAGCCTCGAATTGTGTTCTGAGTAGCTGGGCTCTCATATGTCATGTACGAATAAAAATCTTGGCGAGCATACATACCCTGTCAGTGTCCCTTTAAGAGTAAAGTGGAAGCTCCTCCCAGCTCTTTCCTCTTTAGCTGAGCGAACGCTAAAGAGGAGGCGTCCTTCTCTGCAGCGTTCGCTTTGCTAAAGTGGAAAGGGGTGGGAGGAGCTTCTACTTTGTTCTTAACCTGTCACCGACTATAGGCGGTGTTGCTCAGAGACCCCCCACTGTGGGGAGAGGAGGAGGGAAGAATTCGATGAGGATGGAGAGAAGGAAACCGGTTTTCTGCCCGGCAGAAGAGGATTCTGTAAGTCGGCTTTTAAGCTGAAACGACGTAACACAACGTTTCTGTCAATAGACCATTGCATTGCATTGTATTGTGTTTTGCATTCTACGGCGCAATCTCTTTGAAAAGAGAGTCTAGATTGGACACGCCACATGCGAAATGCACAGGGCCATATAATGGGGAACCGAAGAACACGCTCCATCTCACCAGTTGGTTTTGGTGCTCGCAAAGGCCAAGGCGCGAAAGCGTAGTTCTGAAGAACCCTTCGCTCGCACAAGCACTCGCGCAGAGAAAGGCTTTCGAAAACCAGCCGCCCGCGCCCGTGCCTTTGCCGGCACTCAATGCCACACTTCACATGTGGTACCTTTAAACACAAAGAAAATAAATGTCAGCTTCAGTGCATTGGCCCACAAAGAAAAAGAAGCATCGATCGTTTTTATACGTACAGCCATAACCTCCTCCATACCGACAAAGTCTGGCAGTTCGACGACGGAGCCATAGAGTGCTCGGTCGCAGATTTAAAGCGCGAGGATCGGGTAGCACAGCATTTCTCGGGCAGCCTGTAGTCAGCGCACAGCCTTTGCGGTGGCGAGGATCCGAAACATGGTTTTCAAACCCGACGAGAAAAGAAGCGGTAGCCCGAGGAACGCGAGGAACACGAGCGGACATTCCATCACTCGGAACAAGTGTGTTTCGGCGTCTCGCCGCAGCGGGGCGCCCGTTACATGCCTCTCCTCTCATCCGTTGTCTGTCGCACTACCTTTTCATTTTCGGCGGCCGCGTCTCGTGCCGATCTGCCAGCCTTTGTCAGTATATAGAGGGGGGGGGGGGGGGGGGGGGGGGGGGTTCGACCCCCCGAACCCCACCTCTGCCTACGCCACTAACGGTGTTTCCTCGTTTTATTTCCAACTGCGAACGACGCTCCGTAGCAGACGAACCGTCCACAAACGCTATGTTCGCTCGCTTCGCGAAAGACAGATTAGATATCACTCTCGCTCCCGTGGTGACCAATATCGGACCTCTGACCTACATAGTAGAGCAGTGGTTCCCAGCCATTGATGATTCGCGGACCCCTTGTGGATCGGCGGAGATGGTGGAGAACCCCGCTCGTAATGAGAGGAAGGGAAAGTATAGGTTAATTATGATAGTGATTTAATAAATGAATAGAACTAAGTGCTAGTGTGAAGTAGACATCTCTTATTGACATACACACGAGATAGCTCACCCGAAAATTGGAACGTTTGTTCTCAATCTAAGAGAAGACAACTTTTATTGCCTGGCTTGACTGATGAGGCTGGGCTTAGCGTGCCTTCGCGGACTCCAAAGGTCTGCGGATCGTCATTTGAGAACCACTGATAGAGGCTTCTCAGCGTCCCGAGGGAATTTAAGGTGAAGGAATAGGCCCGTAGCTCTCAAGTTTTGAGCAGCGCTCCAGGCGAGCAAAATAGAACATTTGGCTCGCGTTTCGAGCATGCGTCAATACGCTTCCCCACTACAGTTTTTTTATACTCCGTTACAGGCTAGAAGAGCGAGCTCCGCGCTTTCAGTGTACATACCTGCCAAGCACGCGCGCTCGTGGAGTGCGAGCATCGTTCCGAGAGTGTCGGATTCAAAGCTGCACTTTGCGAATAAATTTTTTTTTTTTTGTACTTTGGTTGACAGTGTTTTGTTTTAACAATGTTCTGTTTTTGGATTTTTATGCTTACCTGCCTAATTACTGTTTGTCTTTGTGTGCAATTAGATGTGTGTGTGTGTGTCCACTCCCCTCTATGATGCCTTCGGGCTCTGAGGGAATGAATAAATAAATAAATAAATAAAAACCGATTCCACACCACCGAATTTATTTTTCTCTGCAAGAACAAGTGGGAATGACCGAGAATGGCCAACAGCACGAGGCCACGACGTCATGAGCGAGCCATGCATTGTGTTCCAATTTCAAACGACGCCTGCGACAACTGGATCTTCCCGCACCTGAACACGTGACTTCATGCTGCGCGCGCGTCTGGATTTGCTGCGCTGCTCTGACGCAAATCAATGAGCTCTCTTCTTTTTCTTTTTTTCCCCCGACGCACAGTTGCGCCAAGTTTTGCTTTTACGTTAGTTCTCTATAAATGGAATCTTCGGAGAAACGGCAGCCTTGCTTTGATTTACGCGAAACGATCGCAGACGCAGTTCAACGGCTATGTGTAAAAAGAAGTAAAAAAAGAAATACGTTCGCCTCAATATCATAACTCTTTCAAAATCTCTTCGAAGCCAGCAGCTGGCTAACCTCCACGCCTATATTGTGCTTCGTAACTTGTTATTGATGTCGGTAACTTTGATTATTGTATTTCTGCACGTCCCTTTCAGCTACGAATATCTCTCCTTGAAATAAAAGGGATGGTGACAGTGATAGCTGTAGTTATGTGAATGGACCTTTTTTGTTTATGACTGATTCAGCGACGAGAAAACAGTACAGAAATACGGCCAACGCCATGATGGTACGCTTTTGACGCTCTTCCATTCGACCCGCCAGGTCGTAGCGTCGACTGCGTCTTTTGAACTAAGCTGAAACGAAGAACAGGTGATGATTGGGCGAGTTGGTTGTTCATGTTTGTAATCTGCAGCGCCGCAATTCACACTAAACACGCACACCAGTAAAAATGAATCACTCAATGAGCGATCGGACGCCCGCCGTGTTTGACTGGGAAGGATTCAACCACGTTGTGTGTGGCCTCAAGATTACCGTCGACACAGACCATCGCCCTTTGATTGCTATCTCACAGAAAACGACTGGCGACATGCCTCCAAAATTGTAATATTTTTATTTTGATTCTTCTGTAGCGACTGCTGCGTTATGAGATTTAATATTAAATTTGTTCCTGGAAAACAGCACTTCCTGGCAGACATGCTATCACGGGTCAGGATCAAAAGTGATACGGAGGACGTCGAAGTGCACGCCGTAAGTGTTGTTTCATCACTCGTCAGTGACGCTACACGGAAGCGGCTGGCTACAGAAACGTGTCACAAGACGAATCTATAAAGTGTGTGCTACCGGGGGAGGGGGGGGGGGGGGGGGGGGGGGGCTATGTTTGACAAATGTTTCGTTTCTCCTAAAAAGAAACGGAAGTGACGATATCGCGTCTGATTGGCTAGAGATTCAAATGACGAAAGAGGAAACTTTCGTCATTTGAGCCTCTAACCAATCAGACGCGGTATCGTAACTTCCGTTTCTTTTTAGGAGAAACGAAACATTTGTCAAACATAGCCTCCCTGGACGTGGAATCTGGAAATCCAAATGAAGGAGAATGGAAATCGTTCGAGGGAGAGCCAAGTTAAAGGAGTCTTCTTGAAAGGCTGCAAAGTCCAGCTAGTATAAGGCGAGAAACAGTGGAATGGGTTCACCAAGGACACATGGGCGTGAACAAGTGCAAAGCGAGGCACCTTTTCTACTGGCCTGGTATAAATTCAGACGTAGAAGCGTTCGTCCGGACGTGTTCTGTTCGCAGGAGATACGCATACAGCCAACCCCACCGCCCTGTGCCAGACCCAGAGGCGTAGCCAGGAGGAGGAAAGGGGGGGGGGGGGGGGGGGGAGTTACGGGTCAAAACATTTTCCGAAATTTTATGTTTTTTTCTCTTTCCCCCTTCCCGGTTTCATCTTTTTGTTCTGCAACCCACGGGACAACATTCCGAAGCAAAACGAGTCCTGCTCCGGCTCTCCGAAGAGCTCTCGCCAAACTCTGGCCTAACGAAGCCTTTCCTCAGGCTCGCAGGTGCGAGGGGCTCAGCTCCCGACGTCACAAAAGCCGCGAAATTCTGATCTCGGCAGACGCTGGCCTCGCCTCGGCTACAGTGATCTAGAATATTATAGTTCACTGTCCCTCGGGGAATACAGGCGACCTGACCCTACCCTCTGAGGCTCAAGGACTCGACGACAATTTCGGGGAAGCGAAACATAATCCCAAAGTAGCAATAATCTAGCTCTACAAACCCTACGAGGAGAAAACAGGACGATAAAAGGACAAACAGCTTAGCGCTTTCCTTCTTTTCGTCTCGTCTTCTTTTCTCTCCAAAGTTTACTCGCCTGCACTCCTTTCGTTTCAGTAATACAGCAACCAAAACGTTAACAAACATCCCTCTTAATAAAAAAATAAAAAAATAAAGCGAGAGATAAAAGCGGCAGCATATGCACCGCAAAAGCGACTTTGGAATGATCATAGTCACTTGGTTTCAAAGCGTGCCTAGTGGACTTCTTCAATCGCTGCAGTGGGTGATGTTTATAATCTTGCGTGTAGCACGTGAGTCGTGAAAGTTTCTTTAATTGTATAGACTCTCAAAATGACTTGTATAAACGAGCCGATTTTTGAAAGAATGATACTAGACCTACAACTTCAAGCATGCCATCAACGTCTCCAACAGAATTGGCACCTTCATGCCAGGCAGCATCGTCCTGCCTAGGCGGGAGTCATGTGGTGACCAACAACATCGGTTCCTACGTCGCAAGCCTCAAACAAATCTCCCGCCTGTAGGAAGCATTCGTTTTCGTTAAAGGAACTGCCTGGAGAATATCTGGTTTGGGCACAGATCTGGGGGTGACCGCACCGCTGGCAACTTGCCTTTGCCTGGAGGCCGTGCATCCTAACGTAAAGAGCCCGCTGAACATCCTGGCCACCATGCCCGTCAGAATCGCTGAAGCGGAACGTTCGTTCTCGACACTCCGAAGACTTAAGTCATACCTGAGAGCTTCAACGTCCCAGGAGCGCTTGCTAGGGGTAGCGCTTCTGAACATTCACCGGAACGTCCAAGTCAGCCCCGAAAGTGTCCTCTCGCTTTTTTCTATCGACCGACGGCGGCTTCGACTAAATCTTTAGACCCAACAGAATGATATAATCTGGTATTTTTCTCCGTCAGTTTCCCATAAAACGACAACGAACAACAAAAAGAACCCTCATGATCCGCGCAGGAACTAAGAATGTGACGCTTTACTTTATCATTACCCCAGTGTGAATTCTAGTTTTTATGCTTAATCGTTTACGAAACTTCGTTATTCTCTGGTACCCTTCAGGGGGTTTCAATCATTGGCTGCCTGAGTGTTCCGTAGAAAAGTGTGCGCACCGAAATAATTTATGAGCCTGTTTGGACTTTTTTTTTTTCAAAGCACATACCAAATGTTTTATTGCCTGTTTTCGTTCTTCTCGTGCGTGTGTGTGTTTTATATAGACCCACGTGGCAAAAAAGGTTGAATTCTTGTCTTCTATGAAACAGGAAAATAGTAACTAAAAATGTGTTTGTGCTGTTCCTCTCACTTGGCTCTTTTTCTTCTTTTTCTGAGAGAATCTGAGGAACAAAAAAAAAGAAAAAAAAATCCTCTGAAAATATTTTCTGGCTGTGCCCCTGGCTCAGACCAGCCGCGGTACCGACTCGAAATCAACGTTTTCGAGCATGGCGGGATATCATTCTTGTTTGCATGCGACGCTCCGTCTTAATTCATAGAGGTAGGGCTTCTCAGAGGCACAATAGCGAAGACCGTCATGGAGGCAACGAATGCCATCTTTGCCAGTTATGGCATATAGATGGAGGTCTGTTCTGACGATGGTCCACAATTTGGCCGATGACAAAATGCTGTATGAAGGGGAGGGGGAGAGGAGGTTCCAGCAAAATGGAAGATTTCGGGGGGGGGGGGGGGGGAGGGCCCCATGGGCCCCTCCCCCCCGGCTACGTGCCTGTTAGGGATGCACAAATACGTATGGATATTCTTAGTATATAACGTTGTCTGTATGTTTATACAGCCGTTAGTCAGCGTCGACGGGTGACTTGTCTCTCAGCTGTATAGATGAGCAATTTAGCCAGTGCAGTACTACCACTAGCCTGAAGTCTTTAACGTGTTGCGCGACTGCACGTTGGTGCAATGCTCATCCAGATCGAAACGGGCAAGGGGTCTGGATTGAAACCAGGATCTCGGGACTCTGCAGCGCGAGGTTTCGCTCCACGTGCTCCGAGCTGGTGTGCGCTAAAGTCACTGGACCCAGCGACTTTAGTGTGCGCTGACACACTCGGCCACCGATCCCCAAATACGTATGGATGTACGTGAGCAAAATAACTAAAGGCATCTACATATTTATTGCGTATGTTCTTGTGATTACAAGATGCCAGTAAAAGGGCTATATTACCTCCTACTTCCATCGCTTTATCAGTTTTTTTCTGGCATTACTTTATATTTTATATATATTTTGTTTTTCTGTCACGCAGACGTATCCGATCTTCAGGGCGTGGAGGAGGCCACACCTCAAGAACGCGGTCTCTCATTTGTCGTGTAACAGCTGTGCATTTTAGTTTTATTGTGATTTCTAGTGACTTGAAGAGAGGAATATGAAGATACGTCCCCAGCTGCACTATAAGCACTAACAGAAAAAGAAGGGGAAAAAATAAGTTGTGGTACGTTTCCTTGCTGGGGTGTATTTCCAGACTGTTTGATCGGTTTATTGCAGCTGGCAAACTTTCTATCATCAAAAACAAGTGACGACACGTTTCTTAGAAAAAAACTTGTAGGGTTGGCAATACACGGAAGTGCTTAAGCCCATGTGACACTGCTCATTCGTCCTAAAAAAAGACGGTTAGGAAACACTGTTTGATTCATGTTTTTTTTTTCTCTTTTTTTCGTGTATGACGGTCTTTTTTACATTGGGAACATGATAGATGTGTGCTCTCATGTTCGAATCAAGCACATGTGTGAAGTAAACGTGCTCCGATCATGCTTGGGACGTGTCCGCACAACATGATTCTGTCATCGTGTCTCCAGCAAACATCCTGTCCTTTGTACGATAAGTTCGCAATGTTACTGAGGTTTTAAAGGCACGATATTTTTAATTAAAAAAGTCTATTCCATTGTGAGGAAACATTAACATTGTTATGTTGCACAACTATTACGGGCCGGGACTGACTCCACCGTGGCAGCTATAATATTTTATATAAAATATAAAGAGGTAACAATGAGGACACTTTTTTTTTTATGCACGATCTCTTTTACTTCAGAACATGAAAATAGTTTTACACGTTCAATGCTGTTTCTTTTTTTTTTTTTTTTTTCAGTGCGACGTTGGCGCAAAAATAACAGTTTATTTTAAGAACTGGCGACAGATGTTCGCGAATCCTATGTACTTCAGCCTATACACTCCTTGCATCCGCCCGATGACGAATCTAAGCGGTAAGGTATACGCTATCCCTGGGACGAAGACAGATTTGTTTTGTGTGACCTCTGAAAAGGCCCTTTCCATAACGTGGCTGCCATCAGGTAGTAGCTGCACCAATTATGCGTGTCCGCCATTATTTGGGCACGTACTCTCCCGAGTTGGACACGAGCGCTATACTCCAGCGTTCGGCGACGACTCGTATCCAATCACGGGTTTCGTGCCCAAAGATGAATAGACGGATGGAAGGGCTGTACCCTTTATAACGGGGCGGTACGTTGCGCCACCTATAGCCTAGCAACATTGGCGATCCCCACAATAAACGGCGATCGCCACTGTTGCTCGATGAAATGTTGAAGAAAAAAAAGGGGGACTTATTAACCACTAGTTTAAAATTGATTTTACATGATGTGTGCTGCATTTGATATAAATTAGGCAATTAAGTCAGCCTCCTCCTTCCCCTCATTAATCTAAGTTTAAGACATACATGATTTCCAATGGCACCGCGCGCTTGACACAGGGTGTCTTGGTGCCTAAAGACGCGGACACAGTGTTAATACACGGTCTGCAGAGATGTTGGAGGCATACATGTGTATGAGGCAAACGTGCTTGTAAGAAGGTTGAGGCCTGTTCGCAGGTAAGTTTTTCATCATGTCTGCGGCCAGCACCGTGTCTGTTTTGTACCACGTATAAGCAGTATATGTGACTGCGGTTTAACATCTCATTGAAGCCTCAACGATAATAAACATTTGAAGAGAAATGTACAAACAAAATTATGAGAAAAAAAAAAGATACCTGAAAGAACCTCTCTGAGGGAAGGCACTTGAAAGTTAGCTCGATGTCCATACTCTGCGGTTATTATTCATATTGCCGCGTGCGCGGCGGAGTTGGCAACGAACCTGGCTGCCACGCGGAGGAACGGGTTTTCCCGGTTCTTGTCAACCTCTACTCGTCTGAAAGATTCCGGCCCGCATTCTCGGCCGTCATTTTCGTTTTATTTCGTCGTTTTAAAGTCGTTTTATTTCGTCGTTGTTTAAGTTTCAGCCACAATATCGCTTCATTAGCACGTGTATTTTCGGTATCGCAACCATCCGCTATTTTTATGCGTCATAATACATGCTGACAATACGATCGCCAAGGTGGCGCAATAAGCCGCGATCCCTCTTTAAAAGTCCGCACCAACTCCTGTCCGCCATATTGCCGGATCACATACTCTGAGCATGCCCTTCGTTGGTGGTTTAGCAAGTAGAAGGAGACCCAAATTTGACTATTCACTTTATTCTTCTGAGCTGTATGCAAGTCCACCCAAGCGGACTTAAGAACAGCCCAATGATTCCTCGCGCGGCGCAGAGTAATGTAAGGTCGCCAAGATGCCTTGTGAGTTTAACAACAAGAAAAAAAAATAATCAAATCGTGAGCGTCCACGCGTGTTAAGTTTCTCAGTAACTCACCGTTCTGGGAATCATGGTGCGTGATGTGCGGCTCGGCCGTTCCTACTCCAGGCAGCGTGTGTCTATGGTGCCGCGTATCCTTTCTTGTCCGTATCCACAAGGCGCGGATGGAACGCCAAGTACGTCACTCGGAGCCGGAGGATCCGCGACACGCACGTGTGCTCGATCGAGAACGAGATGGCGGCTTCGCTTCGCGCACAGGCGCCGAAGAAGCCCACGGAGGCAGCTGCTGCTGCCAGGCGGCCCAGAGAGGCCGCTTCACATTGGCCCGTCGACGGCGCACACTTTTCTCCGCGTGAACACGACCGAGGCGATCACACACTTGGATCCCGTGGGCTGCTGGTGGCGGGTCGAAATATACTCGTATTCCGAAGACATTGTCTGTGCACTCGCGCTTCGTTTCTGGCCACGAAACGGGACAGGTCTCAAGAGGGGCGATGGACGTTCGAGGAATTGGTCTTCTGCGTTCGGTTAGATTTCTTCTGCCGATGAGCCGGACTGACCGCTAGGTTGTGCTTGATACAATACTCTTGTGTTGTTTGGCAGGTACAGTAAAGACTGGGTAGATTAAATTTTTTTTTTTCAGTGAGAACCGCATCGCAACACCATCTTGAATCTTGCTGTTCAGGAACGTATCAGGGGTCCTTACGGCGACGTCTTTATCTCAACTGCATTCGGTGGTTCATACAAAACCGGACATTCCGCTCTTGCATTGGTGCAGGAAAACTCTAGATCCGCGCCTACGTGTATACCTAAGTTTTTCAGAACGAAAACTTACAGTGCCTTCAATTGAACAGCAATGTCTCGTAGTCTCCTCGATCATCCAGTACTATTCAGAGGGAGATCAAGGCGCGCAGAGCCGCTGACCAATGCTCAGAGGTATCCGACATTTTTCTAAGATGAAAATACCCGTTCATCGCCTTAGCAGAGAGATGAGGTTCGTGACGGCAGTGTCCATGTCCCACCATGGACGGATCGGCAGTCCTTCAAGGTCACCAGAAGTACCCAGAGTGGCACAGTGGAGAACACAGGAAGGCACCAGGAAGCTCGCTACGGTTCCGGAAGATTCACGACCATCCAGGAATGCCCGATGCAGGCTGAGTATGTCCTCGTCGAGACCTCGGCGGCTCCAGCCAGAGAGATGCGGCGGGCACTCACACCCAGGAGTGACGGTCGGGCAACGGCTGGCACGGCGGCGGCGGCGAGACAGCGCGGGTCTTCCTGTACCGCTGGCAGGAGCGGCAGCGGCGCATCATCAGCGTCCGGACCCGGGTGCTGCTGCTGTCCCACGCTGGCAAATATTTTTAGAGCGCGCGAGGCGGCCCGGCGGAGTCGAGCTTCTGGCGCGGCGCGCGCTCTGCGGGCTGCACTTTCCTCCAGCTGTGTGACTCGCGGAGGGAAAAGGTGTGTGTGTGAGCTTCTGACGCGGTGGCGAGTGTGAAGAGAAAAAAAAAGAGAAAGTAGGAAGGGAGGAAAAAGAGAGAGTGCGCTTGGTTGCATGCGCGGCGCCGCCAGGGCTGCATGCTAGAGGTGCAGCTTTTGCGGTCGCCTTGCTCGGTTGGCTGCCCGGTGGCTTATGGGGAGGGTGGGCTGGTTTGACGCAGCGGCGGAACCACGAGAAACGGCCGCGGACACGGTTTTTGGCGGGTCGGAGGACCGCAAAAAAACTTTCGCAAGGGCTTTTCCCCCGAAATTTCTTGGCGCAATCGGAATACCGCGCGTCACCGGGGCGCATCGCGGGCGAAGCGAAAACGGGTCACGTGTCCATTAGGATGGAACGGTACGAGATCGTCGAGATGTACCAACAGGTAACGAAATCGTAGTGTTGGATTATGTAAGTTCTCCTGCCGGAGGCGAGCACTGCGTTAGTTTCGGCTGGGAGTCGTGTTCAGTACTCGTCTCACCTATGTGCTTCGCGTTGGCCTTGCGGTAAGAGGCGCACAAAGTCTAGTAGCACGTACAACCTTGCTGTCGATGGCTGGGTTCCCGTGAATGCGATCGTGGCGCATCGAATCTAGCACGGACCAATCATACGCACCCTGTCTTCCGATTTCTTCCTCTTCTACCCAACTACTACTAACCGAAATACTCAAATCTCGATTCGATGTGCTAGGCTCGCATCCATGCAGACGCGGTCAACGAGGTGTTAGGTGTACCCTGCTGTCACACTGGTATTACAGCTAAAACCCCTTTATTTTTTTAAAAGTAACGCAAGGTGCGTCGATGCAAGATTTACTTGCAACCTGCAGCTCTTGGGAAGATCATGGCGGCACAGCGCAGCACTGAGCTAGATTTCAGACGCCATGTTCTTCCCAGAGAGTCTCGCACGTTTCCACAACAATGAATGGAGAAACTTTTCCCAGGGTAGAAGGGCTTTAATTACAGCAAGGTCTGTATCGTGCTCCAGCTTTATGGGAAGACGCTTCTTTGATGCAAGCGTTCGAAGAAAATGTCATATCCAAATTTTAGAAGTTATTTTTACAAGCTGGGCACATCACGTTGGGAGCTGCGGTATCGAGGAAATCTAGCTAGGATTATATCTTCGAATACAAATGGCTGAAATACGAACACAAATACTGGCCATGCCGCTAGACAGAAACTCGTTCAATATAAAACAGATTAATTAGGTGTTCATCGTGAAATTACGGGTCATTATTGTTATGGTGACTCGGATCGAGTAAAGTCTTGGGCGGCAAAAAGTTGAAAGTCATGAATTTTCGCTGCGGGGGTTAGAAAATGAATGTATCGCGAGGCTAATTGATTTCCTTGGGTGGCACTTGAAAGTCATCATTTCTCGCTCCAGAGATTAGAAAATGATTGTGTCACAAGCTGGGCTAATTGGTACATAATAATAAACCGGTAAAACAGCGCTAAAGCGACGATGGAAAGAAGGAAGACGTGTACAAACACAAGGCGCTGGGCGCCTTGTGTGTATACATTTTTTCCTTGTGTTCGTCACTTTTAGCGCTATGTTACCGTTTTATTAGTATTCTGTTCACGAACTGCCAATACGTGTTAATTTACGAGGACTAGAGCCGGAACTAAAGGACGCGGCGACCCGGGCAATGAGTAAAAATAAAAGCACGAATAAAACGAGGAAACAACTAGCAAACGAAAAAGAAATATTATATAGAGAGGGAGAAAGAAGAGGTAGAGAGAAAAAGCAAAATAACACCATTTCAGTTCCTTAGAATAATTTAAAGAAACCCGCGATGGAACAGCACAGTGTGCCACAGCCGCGAGCCTTTCTCATCCGTCTTCCTGTGGTTGCAGAATCACTCGGCAAGTAACCAAAAAAGAAAACACTGCAGACTTTTTCTTTGTAGTTTGGTCTCTGAAGAAGCCTACCCAGCTTCCCCATCTTTAACTCAAAAATAGACTCGTTAATTACAAAAAAAAAACATCTTTAATGACTATAAGCTTGCGCCGTCAAAATGACAAAGTTTCTCTAATGGAACCACTTTTTTTTTTTCAATACGACCAAAGATTTACTTATGACGGCTTTTACAAAGTATCAACAATTCCCAGTATGGCTCCGCATCGACAGCTGGGCTTCGTTCATATGTGTTATGGCAGATTTATCGAAAGAATTTGCCGCCACATGAATCACCAATACCTATTTCACCAGTGAGTTTGACTACGCCACCACTGCAGCAATGCATCCAGGGAACTTTAGTCTCTCTGCACGTGCGGCAACCTCACCGGAGCTCTAAGCGTGTGGAGCACGAAACGGCTCGAATCCTCTCGGGCACTGCCAACTAGGATCGTTGGCCACGACCCTCTGCATCCTATAACTAAAGTTATGCGGAGAGCAAGTCGTCTGCTCGCGCATGAGTTGTGGTGACGTCAGAACGACGCCCATCTCTGATTGGCTCTGATTGAAGGATCGTGGGTAGGCCTCAAAGCAAGCTGCATTGAGGCCTACCCACTGTCCTTCAATCGGGGCCAATCATAGCTCGGCGTCTTTCTGACGTCACCACAACCCCTGCAAAAAGAAGCAGACGAACTTGCGCTCCGCATCTGATACAGCCGCCATATCTATAGTTGTGGCAGTGTGAGCATACGCCGAGGGCTTAGCGAGCTCGGTCTATTCGCCAGCTCTCATAATCACTAAGGATTGTCTAAATGTATAGCATTTATAGCGTTTTGGTGTCCGAACCCGCGATGCCGCCTCCATCGAGCCTGCAACACGAAGCGGGCAGCGCGGACTAAAGGCTGTTTTCACACAGCCCCGTTTTCTTAGGTTACGCTACGTTACGTTACCAAAGCTTACGTACAAGTTACCGGGAGATATTAAGCGCGCCTACCAGTCCCAAGAGATAGCCCGGCACGCAAAACTTGAGATACGAAGGTTTTGGTGACTTATACCATAAAAAAAGAAGAGGGCTATTGCTTTGCTTGCCATTCTGCTTTAGGATTTGCCGAACCCGTCTTATCGTTGTTTTTAACCCCGCAATGCATACCTTCGTGCTTTTACATAAGATGATTTTGGAGTATTTGCTACTATAAAGATTATTCTAAAAATTATTTAAATAGCTTCATTAAATTTTAGAAGTAAAAAAATGAAAGACGTTTACAAATCTCTGTATCGCAAAATTAGAGCGCAACTCTTGAGATAGGAGGAAGAGGGACGGGTACGGAGGGGAGGGCGTGCCCCTCCCTCTCCTCCGTATAATATAGATTGGTGTTGAGGTCGCATGACATCAGTTTTCCCGCTAAATCTACCGGAGAAACTGAATTTTCTAGTGGGTTACGCAACAAGAAGTAATCTGGCGTCGTTTTCCTCGCTAAATTAAGTAAGGAAACTGTTTGGGTGTTCAGGTCAGGTAGCGTAAATTTTCCCGCGAAGTCCAGCGGAAAAACTGAATTTGTTCATGGGTGACGTAACTGACGTTATACAAAGCCATGTAACGTCATTTTCCCCGTTCATTTTAGCGGGAAATTTGACGTCACGTGATCTCAACACCAGTTCAATTTCCCGCTGAATTTAGCGGGCCAGTTACGCCGACGGCGACGCCAACGCCGCGAAACCCGGAAACGGGCGCCTGAGAGCTGCGCTCTAAAAAAAAACGTAAAAGCGGCTTTCCTCGGTGTGCGCACTGCGGCAGCACGTACTATGAGTATGGTGTCTGAAACGACGAGTTTCCGATTAGTGTATTTACCGCGTCAAAACAAGTGGTCCCTCGATTTCCGCTCGATGACGTCATAAAAGTGTCACGCCGCTGTCGCCGGCAGCGATCCTGGCGGCATTCCAACAGCGGTGGTAGATGTGGCAGACGCCTGTTCCGCTCAGTGTCGCTCTCTGCAGCTCGACAGTCCACGGAAGCTTCGGCAGCCGGGAGTTGGAACGCCGCGACGACAGCGACACTCTCGTTCGCTCGTGCTTTTCGCCGAGACTTCTAAGACCAACCGCCAGGATCGCGACCTTCCGACGGCGAGACGCTCCGACTTTTGTGACGTCATTTTTGTCCCTTTGGGCCCACTTTTGATGCATGGGCGAAAGAGGGCGCTAAAATACACTAGTCGGAGACGGTTTCCAGGCACCGAAGGATTTTGCTTGTGTGCTTTGCGTACCTAAAGCGGTGCAGGAGCGACAGTGGCGAACGAAGCAAGCTGCAGAGGAGCAAGGGACGGTGCTACAAAACGAGAGCGCCAGAACCAGCAGCGACAGTAAGCAAGTTGCCATTACACAGCGACCGACCGGAAGTTCAAGCGCCAGTTCATGGGCATTCTATTCGGTGCGGTGCGGTTTCAGATGAACGTGGGCAAAGGCGTTCTAAATTTTATGCAATTATGACGCCTTAAAAAAAAAAGCCAAATATATTTTTGTTCGTTTCTTTTCTTGTTTGTTCATTTTACGCTTTTTTGGCAATTTTTGGGCATGTGATGCGCATTCGATTTTCCCGGTCAGAAGTCGCATTGTTCTGGACTCATGAATTCGCAGCTCCAGAAAAGGCGACGCCATGGTGCTGTAGCCTAATGAGTAATGAAGGAACGCCGACAGAAAAGTAGGTATTGCCATCGTCTTCTTCATTAATATTCTCACTCTACTACTTCAGACATCGACTTCTGGAGAGCTGAGGGTGCAGACGCCAAGCCAAAGCACACTCTCTTGAATCGATGAAGGCCATCACGAGTGATGAATGCGGTAAGATCACGGCTCTCAGGTAAAAGAAGGACTTGATGCTAAGCTGATGTTATATCCAGCTTGGAGTACACCTTGGCTCCTTTTAAGGCGTTCAGCAGTTTTCCGTCAGACACCTCTTCTCAAACCGTGAGCGGTAATCGACTGAGTTTTACCGCAACAGGCGAGCTTGTTTCTTCACCTTGACTTGGTGCTCTTACCCTTTTTGCAAGACTTATTTCTGCAATGAACAAGTGAGCATAGGTAGAGTCCACGATGGTTTTTAAATCGTTGGAAGTCAATGCAGAGGTCTGCACACACTGCAGGGTGCGAAGTCAGTGCGAAGTCGCAATGCAGACAGTCCATCCAGTTCCATCAGGGTTGTTCCTTGTGTCCCGACGTAAAGAACAAGTTGTGCTGGGAAAACTTTGTAGGTGACTGTTGCCAAAAAAGTTTTAGAATTGGTATGCGCCGGGGGCCTTGAGTAGTTCTGTAGCTGTACTGCAGCTGGTTGAAGTGGATGTTTAATGCAAAATTTCTTCTGGTAGATGTTGTGAGGAAGGATAGAAACTGCAGAATCAGTGTCAATGAGGAATTTGACATCTTCCTGTTTTATCTGCATTGTTAGTTTGATTCCGGCGTTGCGAATTCCTGCAACTTCCAAGATTTTCGTGACAGAAGCAGTTTATTTTCTACCTTCAAGCGAACCGAAGTTCCTGGTACTAGTGGTAGCAAAAGAAGTCCCCACCTCCATTGTTGACGCAGTGCCTCAACAAACAGAGCTGAAATGCCCCTGCTTTCTGCATTTGGTTTTGTTCCTTGCTAAACACGTAGCAGCATTTGCAAGATGATCTGCTGATCCGCAGCGGTAGCATGTTGTCTGCTATACCTGGCTGTTGAGTGAACGTCTGGTTGGAATTCGAACTTTTGAATTCAATTCTCTGGAATTTTAAAGTTTCTGCACAATCGCAGCGGTGTTCGTTGTTATCTGAACTTTTTTTTTTTTTACTGCTCCACGCTGCGGCCAATTTTAAAGATTTTTCGAGGGTGAGTGCGGGACCTTCTAGGTGGAGTAGTTCCTGAACGTGGGTCATGGAAGCTCCTTGTACCAGTTGGTCACGTATTGCTCCGTCTGATGACGAGCCAAAATTGTAAGTCTGAGAAAGCCCTCGTACTGCCCCCCCCCCCCCCCCCCCCCCCCCACCGTGAGGAATTCAATACTAGTTTCACCAGGATCTTTAAAGGGGCACTGACACATCAAAATCATATTTTTTTTATTATACGAAACGATTGAAAACGATGCCGGGACATTACCCTCAAAATTTGAAATTTGGGAATTCAGTATTTGTGGAGTAAAAAAACAATTTCCAAATGCCGAATTCGAAGTTCCCGCGCGATCGGCGCCGGTGCCTTGACGTCAAAAATTGCGGAGTCCTGAGAGTCCACTTTTTTTCACCACTCCCTGCTGTTGCCATGGCGACCCAAAGCGAGGAGGAAAGGAGCGAGCACAGGCGTTGCGGCGGGCCGGTTTTGAGCGGTGTCGCCTGTTTTCCGTTGGAGGATACAAATCCAGGAGACGGCACCACAACGAACTCCCGATTTTCAGAAAGAAGGGCCGTAGTGCGTTCGCAATTGCGTTAAAAAACATGTTTTAGGATTGCCGTGATTAAAGGTTATAGAGATGTCGCCTACAAAGCTTCTAAATTTCATGATTTTTGACGTCACCGATCAAAAGAAGCGAGGAGGCGAGAGGCGGGAAAATCAAACGCCAAAAATAAAAAGGCGCGCGCGCGCACGGGAAACTTTTTTTTCGTGATGCGGTTTTTTTTGCGTGTCTATGACTGCAACTGGCATCGTTTTAGACAGTAAAAATAAATACGACCTTTGGGGTGTCAGTGCCTCTTTAATACGCTGGCGAAACTTGCGGTGTTATGTAATAGCGTTGTAAATCGGTGCAAAGCATGCTTCCAGAGTCGCGAGAGCATCTAGGTACACTTCCATTCTCGGTGTAGAGCTTGAAGTGGATGCTACAGCGGCAGGAAGTATAACCTATGAAACATCATTGACTTGAGGCAACATGAAGAAGACTCGCTGCCCTTCACATCCTAAGGCCTGTACCAGCAATGATTTTTATTTTCGCTTCGGCGACAGAGAAGCCTCACCGACGCAGACGTGTTAATTCCCGAACATGCGCAGACAATAATGAAACATGCGCCGTCAGCGAAAAAAAAAATAAACGAGAAGGAGAGAATAGGAGAGGCACCGCTTACACAAATCTGTTGCAAAAACTGGCGCGGCTTGGCGGTCGAGATGCGAAACAAAGAAAACAGGCTTAAATGCACGCCGTTTGAGTTGGGAATAGAGAGATACTAACACGGCGGTGGATATCTCATGAAGCCTGAACCGTGAGCCAGAACAAATACATGAAAAATGAAAGCCGACCTTCCCGTTCGTACGGGGCTCTAGCCGAGAAGGCATGGGTGTCAACAATCCTTCAGTTATTTTTCACCCTTTCCTTCGCTCGAGGCAACGATGGCATTGACAGGGGCCACCCTGTGGCGTCAAAACAGACAAAGCCCGAGACTGTTTATGTGCTCGAATTAGAAACTTCTCACCTCACATTGGGGTTTGCTGCTTTTTTTTTTTCGCGTTTGTTTGTTATCAGCAAGAGCAGCTGGACTATGGCAACAGCCTTCAGTTCACTGCCATCCGTTTACTCGGAGCCAAATCGACTTCTTCCACAAGTGCAGCGTGTACGAGGAAGAGAGCCATATTGTTTCACTGCTTCCCCAGAGATGACGTTTTCATTCTCGCATCCCGATGCAAGTATACGATTATTAAAAAAACGAAAACCGGCAGACACTTAAGATTGTTTACGTGTAGGAATGCCAAAGCTTTCCTATAAGCAGCGCGCCACGTGTTCCTATCACCCACGGCGCACCGGATGTGACATCAGGCTCCCCCACTGCGCAGGCGCGACAAACCCCGCCTGCTCCACGCATTCCGTGACTATACATCTGCGTTGCTATGCTTTTCTTTGCGTTTTATTTCTGAGGCGCGTCCGCTTTGACCTTGAGCGCCCCGCCGGCTTCTGTGATGAAGCATCTGCGTTGCTGTGCTTTTCTTTGTGTTTTATTTCTGATCGCCCGTGTTTGATGACGTGCATTTAGGCGCCGCTTGGCTCAGCCAATGAGCATTTAGGTACCGTTACACTCAGTCAATGGGACTAGGTGGCTTTTTCACCTGCCGGCGGCGCGCACATTTGTGACGTGTGTAAAAAAAAGGCGAATCAGGGGCCCCGGATTTGCCCTATGGTTTTACTCAAGCCGCCCGGAACACCCCCTTCTACTGTTACAACGCTTACACACACACACACCACCCGGAACGGGTCTCCAACTGGTGTGTTTAGCGCGGACTTGTGCCTATCTCAAATACTCTACTCAAGATAGTGTAT
The DNA here is from genome assembly GCF_016920785.2 of Ixodes scapularis. Taxonomy (NCBI): domain Eukaryota; kingdom Metazoa; phylum Arthropoda; class Arachnida; order Ixodida; family Ixodidae; genus Ixodes; species Ixodes scapularis. The sequence continues at coordinate 32,169,621 of NW_024609836.1, read as the reverse complement.
TTCAAATACTTTTTGAAGTATCTCGGTATCTTGCAAATACTTTTGACCGAGAGCATTTGATACTCTATTTTAATTACATTTCTGAGTATCTTGTACTCATTATCTGAAATACATTTTTGACATTCCGCCATTTTCCAAGTTTCTCAGTATGAAGCGGCGTGGGCATGGCACGAGCAAACGTGAACGTTGTTTTGAGCAACCAAATCCTGTTGCTAGCTCCGATAAGCTACGGTGGCTTAAACTGTGCTCGTGAAAAGATCGCTTTTGTGTCCGTTGTGACTCATATTTCAGCCCAAAATTCGTACAATGAAGGTTTACCCCTCGCCTCCTAAAAGGCGCCTTGTGTTTCCTAGAATTTCTCCCAAAAAATCCTCAAACACAAGGGGTGTTTTTAAGGAAGTAAAGATTGCCTCACTGAGGCGCAACACAGAACGGGAAACAACCCACGACAGCAATGCAGATTTCAGTGTCAAGAAAATAACAAATAGAATAAAATGAGAAGTGGACACAAAAAGAAGGCACCTCTTTTGCTTGTTGTATATTTGACCCCGCTACGCCAAAACGCTGATTTTTTTTTCTTTTTTGTCGTCAGTACGACACTTATTGGGATACGTTTTGGAGATTTGTGTGTGTCCTTTGTCCCTCTTGTTCCCCTTCTCTAGGAATTATTTTCATCATTCTTGTCCAGCTCGTTGAACCTTTGCATTTAATTGCATTATAAACTTATTGCGAATTGTGTCTGTAAGCGAACATTGATAAGCAGGGAACAGGGCAGGATGACCCCTCACAATGCCAGCAAAGCGTCCCCCAACGTTGACTGCCTTCCTGAACGCAACCTACTTGAAGAAGGCGCGGCCAGTGCTGTGGCTATTCTTTGGGCTCTCTTTGTTATGCATTCACTCATTTGCGTATTCCAAGTTCGTTTATAGTGAACTCCCCATATAGGGAATATGGAGTCTAGTTAAACAATGCGTCTAGGATGCGCCGCAGGACGGTCAGTGTGTCCTTTTTTTCCCAGAAATGTTTTGTAACATTATGAGTGATACCCTGCTCCTTATAGTTGAACTGCATAAAATAACCCAACGATGTTGTTTTTCTTTTCAATGTTGTGCTGTTGCGTGCTAATACACCATTCGGGTAAACCAGATTTGCGCAGCTGTATAATTGTCCTTGTCACTGACGTCACTACAGATTACGAAATGCGGAAGTATGTTCAAAAGTAATTTGAATACATTTCTATGTATTTGTACTCTACTCAAGACGGTTTACAGTGAAAGTAACTGGAGTAGTATTTTAAATACTTTATGAAGCATGTATTTGGTAAATTAACTTAAATACTTTTATCAAGTATTTTGTCCAACAGCCTTTAGCGTCCTATTCCGGCCACTCATCGAAACTGGTCCCAAAATGGCATCAAACGACGTCACAAAAGCCGGAGTGTCATACTGTCGGATGTCGCGCTCCTGGCGGTTGGGGGCAGAAGTCATGGAGAGAGAAAAAAAAAACGAAAGGGACGCAAGTTTCGCTGTCGTCGCGGCGTCCCCGACTCCCGGCTTTTGAAGCTTCCATGGACCGACAATCCGGAGAAGGACCGGCAACGAAGCAGGCGCCTGCCACAGCCACCAGCGTTGCTGTGACATCACCTGAACTGCGACCGGTGACAGCATGACATGTTTATGACGTCATCAGGCAGAAACCGAAACACCAGTTTTTTGTTTGTTTCTTTTTTTTTTTTTTTTGACGCGGTAAGGGCACCAGTCGGAAGCGACGTGTTTTATGCCCCGTGGGTAGGGGGCGTTGCGAATCGAGACTACGACTTACTTACGAGGTATAGCCTCTATGAGGAGGACGGAGAGAAAGGCAGAGGTGTGCTTGGGGATTCATTTGGCTACTTCTTGCTGAAGAACTGAAGAATTGCAAGGGGCTGTTCATGAGCAAAGATTTCAAAATTAAAATACGTAACCGCCCTGTTCAGGTCGGATTCCGAGATTTAATCAAACGAAACACGGATATATTTAAGTTGACCCTTTAAGGCAGGTTTTATACCTGGTCAAAAATATTTTCTATCGATCTGGAGTAAAAGCGGTGGCGCCCGAGGCCGGAAGAGTTGCCTTGTGACAACAAACTGCCCTTCGACGAGCTGCTCTATGACGAGCTCTCCTTCGCTCTGCTGAAGCGGATATAGTGGAGGGCTTTGTAGGAGGAGCCTGTTCTGCTTTTCTTGACCTGCAACAGATTCACTGCTTACGCTGTTTGGACGATACGTTTGAAGCATTATTTTTCTGGGGCTCCGTGTTTTCGGGATTTTTTTTTCGGAATATTTCTAAAGTTCTATGTTTCGGGTCAACTTCAAATAAAGCTGCAGATAAAAATTTATTTCCGTAAAGCATTTTTTAAGGAGAGCTTTTATTTTGAGTTTTTTTGCTCTATTTCCGATTTTGATAGAACTGGCTCGCGGGTCAATTTTCGCGACTCATTGGTGTATACTAAGAACACAGATTGTCGGTGTATACTGAAAACACACATGGAACTTTGGCATTGAAAATCAAAGGAACCAAGCATATCCATCTATCCGTGTTTCCTTCCTTTTTTTTCTTTTTCGGTCAAGACTTACAAAAAAAAAAAAGGGTTCCGTTACGTGCTATAGTCCCGGAAAAGAACACATGGCAAGCGCAGGTGTCGACACATTTAGCCAAGCACTTATCCCAAATTAAAGGGGCAGTGCAACGCTTTTAGTGTTGAAAGAATTGGCAGTTTGTATTTTTTATATTGTTTATCCAAGTACAAGCATAGCCTCCTCTATACGGAGAAAGCCTGGCAAGGCGCGAAAAAAGTGGCCGCCGAAAGTAGGAGAGGAGGGGCAGGGAATCGGGAGCGGAGGGAAGCTTGTCTGCTAGCGCCACACAAGAGCGAGCGGCCAAACGCAGAAACAGTGTTTTTTTTTTTTTTCCCCTTTTTTGTTTTTTTCGGAATCCCGGAAAAGAGAAACTCAACGTCAACCCTTTCCCTTCGCCGTCCCTGCGTCCGCATGTGCGCGTCTCCGCAACGGTCCCGGTCGTCGCTTTCGTTTGCGCTGGAGGTCTCTTGCCTGAAAGCGTTCGTATTCGCGACGCGCACACGCACCTTCGTTTCCCGTCGCAGTTAGCAGCAGTGCTCGCTGGAACACGCCGAACTTTCATCCTGTAGCGCTGTTACTTGTATCCTCGGCACCTGGGCGTCGAAACTACTTAGTCAAAACTGTTTGGTTCTTCCGCGGCACGACAGGATGGTCCGACGACGGCGCACTTCGCCCGCACACCGACAACTTTGCCGACGCCACCGGCATGGTGCAGTGTTGCCAGCGCCCTTTCGAATCGCCGCAGCCGTTTCTCCCGAAGTACGAAAACGACGGTGACGCAAACACGAAAATAAACGTAGTTCGGGGAGCGGCCGCTCATGACCCAAGCGCTCGCAGACTATCTCTGCCCTTTTTGCTCTGCGCTACCATATTGGTCACCGCTTCCCGCGCTCCTCCTCTCCGTTTTTCTGCGGCCGCGCGCCCTATGGCTCCGCCGTCGATGTGCCAGGATTTCTCCGTATAAAGGAGGCTATGGTACAAGTGACCGAAAACGTGTCAGCTTGCCCCAAAAAACTGCTATTCCTGTGCGTAATCGCAAAGAAATAGACTAAATATTTGCCTATCTGCAGCCGTAAGTGGTGTTTAACGGAAATGATGTGTGACGTACTCTGGGGGATGCGCGAAAGTGCACAAAAGCTGTCCCTCTGCGCTGCTACACTCGCTATCACCCCCGTGGCGAACCGTCTTTTGTGTCGATCGCTCGCCGCGACCTTCCAGGAGGCTAATCCTATAAAAGTCGATAATCGCGGAGGAAGCGGCTGGAGTCTGAAGAGAGAACCCAGGAGGAAACCACGTTATCCCCCAGAGTATGTCACTCGAAAGTCGACGAGGAGAGTTGAGAGGCACTTTGACCTTTGATATGTTTCATTTTTGTACATAAAAACTAGCGCGCGCAAGAAAATACGGGTTTCTATTCTTCGTTCCATGGGTGACAGAGATTAATTTCCACAATTAATTGGCCAAAAATTTAAAATCGTTGCACCGCCCTCTTAAGGTGAACATTCCTTTCAGGATACCTAAAGGCCCATTCACACTCTTGCGACCTCTTAGAACCGGGTGCCTAGAGACCTCTTATAACGGGAGGACACACTGGCGCCATCTATTGGGTAGCTGTGTAAACTTGGCGGTCCGGCATATTTTCTATTTCTTTCGCGGATTATCCTTTCTTTCTTGGCTCGTAAAACTTTTGTCAACGTGATAAATGAGCCTTTCTTATAGGTATTACGTACATTTGACCTCGAAGATCCCGCAAAACGTTCGCTTTTGTGAAATGCAGTTCCAGGGCCACCGCATAGATGGCGCCAGAGTGCCAGTGTGTTCCCTCGTCCTAAGAAAGTTTAATAGGTTTCAACAGGTCTCGTCTCTCTCGGTCGTACTCGGTTGCAAGAGTGTGAACGGGCCTTAACTCTGACAGTGTAATCGCCTTTATTAGGGACATGCGGCGTGACATCCTGTCTGAATTTTCCATCGACATTTAAGACCTCTACTACTCCATACCACAAGCAAACCACCTATCAATCCTCCGGACGACCATTGAAGAGCAAGGCCTCCCTGCATTTCGAAACGCAGCCGGCATAAACCTGGACAGTTTTTTTTTTAAACTGCTATGTGTCTACCTGACGGGGGCGATATTCTCGCGCCAGGACCAATCATTTGTGCAAAGAAGTGGTGTGTGTATTGGGTCCCGCGTGGCCCCATACCTCAGCGATATTTTCCTCGCGGCCTGCAGAACAACTTTTCAGGAAATCTTGAAAGATCGTAACCATTTTCAGGTACGTTGACAATTTCCTTATTCTGCGCAACACCAAGGTAGCTGACGAAAAAGACGGGTGCTGAGGAACAGTTATGCAATGATTCAAACAGAGCTGCCTGGGATTTCTACTCACCCATGAACTTCCGGTAACAATTCCATTAAGTTCTTGGACCTTGCATTGGAATTTAAGGCTAGTCGCGTAAGCTGGAGAGTGTCATACAAAGGCTTCCCTCCTTTTGGACTCCGGACACTCTGAAACCCTGAAAAGAGGGGCTGCCACAGTAGCACTTACACCCGCCCTAAAGAAGACACGTGAACACCAAGTCGAGCGAAGCTTTAAGACTCAAATCTCAAGACTAAAAGGAGCTGAATATTCGAATACGCACCTGGTAGCGATGTGTTAAAAGCCCTGCGCAACCATCAAGCAGGGTTTTGAGACACACAACAGAGACCCACAAAAAAAGACTAGAGGGACTATGGTGGTTGTGCTCTATGCTCACGAGATGGCCCATAGAATGAAAAAGGTTGCGGGACGTCAAGGCGTACAAGTGGTATGCTCCGCACTGCACAAAGCTTATTCAATGCGCCGGAAGATGAACCAGGAGCGAAGATGCAACAACGCAAACGGTTGTGGCACAGCTCACAAGTCAAACTATGCCCCTTTCGAGAAAGGTAATGTAGCACATTCCGCTGACTTGCGGCCGAGAGTATATTGGGAAAACCGGGCGATGCATTAATGATAGCAGGAGATAGCACGCTGCCTCGGTAAAAAACCTGTCAGCAGGTGGACATTTAACTACCCATTGTCGTGCTTGCCAATGTTCTGCAAGGTTCTATGACGTGAACATCCTAGCAAGAAACAAGAGAAATCTTGCACGTAAAATCCTTGAGGAACTTGCCATTGAAGAGCAAGGTGACAACTGCGTTATCTCACCTCCCCTTGCGTTGCAAGAAAAAGAAAAAAATCTTACTTCGTCGGGTAAACTTCGGCCTCGAATTTAGGAGAAGAAAGAAACCGTTCCACACATTGTAGGTTCACTGTAGCAGAGGAGGATAAAGAAAACACAGTTGTTAGTCCAGCGGCGTATGTCTCCTCTTTCTGCGTGTGTCTGTTGAGTAGCTTTTTTTCGCAGTGTGTAGGTTTATTTTCGTTAAGCTAACCACTTCCGTAAACACAAATTCCTAAGTGCGTACCTGGTCTTCCCTTTCTGAGCCATGCGACACTTCGTGTAAATAAGGGATATGACTTCGGGCTATGCACTTTGTATTTATTTTCGACCATGAGGTCATGCTTATGTCTGCTTTAGAACGGTCTTAGTCACTCAAAAAGAGGTTGATGTTTAGAAGACTGCACATGACCGTCCCTTAACCTGCTGACAGAAGCTGTCGACGAGAGAAAGGTGACACGGCTTTTCGAGTGCAGCCTGAGAGCGGACGCTGCTATGTCCCTTTCAGCGAGCTTAAAATCTAACGAGGCTTACAGAGGAACACTTTCTTAGAGCGCTTGTAAGACCAAAACACATAAATCTTTAGGAACCCTAGCACGCCATAAGTCCGCCTAAAAATAAACTCAAAAGCGTCCAACTGGATGTTGCTTCAATTTTTAGACATAGTTCACAAGGTCCCGCTTGTTGTGGCCATTGTGCCTACTTCCCATTCGCGGAGTAGCGCTCTACCACGTGGGCTTTGTGCGTTGCTGCGTTGTATACTGCGTTATTACGCATGATTCACATATATGTATATTCATCCATGTTGTTAGATTGTGTTCACAGCATCATTGGTGCAACTTGCTTCACCTAAGTGATTGTTTTTACTCTGCACCATCAACTAGTGTGTGGATTTTTTGTTAACTATGTAGCCACCCTACTAAATTTCAAATGTAACTATGCGTGGTGAAACTGAAGGGGAGGAGGAAAGGAGAGCTCGCGGAGACGTCAGAACATTATTAACGTCTGATGTTAGAACGGTGAAGCCACCTTGCTTGTCTGAAACGCACAGGTTAAGTTGTGTGCTTCTCAACTCGCACTTCGAACGCGTTTGATTGCCAAACGCCGGCGTCCAGCGTTCCGCGTTCGCGTTCGAAAGGGTTCGAACAGTGAGTAGGGACAAAGGCAGCTATCTTTAGGTCTACCCACTGATCATTCCAGTCAGAGCTCGGAGCTCTGACTTCCCCTCGAGCTCTCCTTTCCTCCTCTCCTTGAGTTTCTCCGCGTATACGGAAGCTTTACACACGGGCCAGATTACAGTCGCCATGGCTGACCTTGTCTTGTCTCACCGAGATACCGAGCCACTGAAACGAGGGTTGACGAGCCTCCACAACGGCCAATGCTGGGGCGAAAGATAGAATAGAATCTAAAATGGCAATAACCTGGCCTATGGTTATGATGAAGTGAAGTAAAGAGAATAAGAGGAAACTAAAACTGAAGGTCGTTTACGGCGGCGCCCATGTACAGCTGCTGCAAAGCGTCTATTAGCGCGGAGCAGAGCCGTATATCTGGCGCCGAGATTAGGGTGCCTACATGTCTGTCAGCAAAAGCACGCGTGTGTATGAAGGCACTCTAGCCGAGATGTTGCGCTGGCGCCCTCTTATGGTGTTTTCTTCGTTACGTCACAAGCAGGATTTGCCTTGCCGTGATGTCACGAGTTGTGCGTAGAACGTAAGGGCGCAAGTGAGCTGGTGTATATTAAACATTTTAGTGAAAAACCCGAGACTGAGGTAATGGCAGACGACGACAAGGAAGAGAAGGAGAACGTCTGAAAAAGTCACGAGTTGTATTCCTGGCTACTTTTCATCAGTTTCGAACTACAAGTGCAATGTTGTGTCTGTAAAATTACACGAATATACTGCTTACTGTAGGAAGGCGAAATCCAGTCAAGGACGACGTCTAAGATGACATCTAGGACGACCTCTAGGACGCCCTTAAAGACGACGTCTATAACGACATCTAGGACGACTCTTAGAGAACGATGCCTAGAGGAAGACGTCTAGGACGACCTCTAAGACGACGTCAATAACGACGTCTAGGATGACTTCTAGAACGGTGTTGAGAACGATGCCTAGAGGAAGACGTCTAGGACGACGTCGAAATCGACGCCTAGAGGAGGACACTTAAGGGGGCTGTGGCGTATTTGCCGTAGATGTAGACGCAGTCGCCTCACAGTCCATCGCACGAAGCACACAACGAACACAGATGAAGTCCGAAGCGCACCTTTCGCAAACGGCGCTCTGGCAGTGACATCACGCTGATGACGTATGATGACGCTTGATGACATCAGGCTGATGACGCTCGATGACGTATTTTTATGGCCATCTTTGGGGAACAACGTCGACGACGCCGACGACTCTTGTTTTACACATGCCATGACAAGTGAGGTCGTCCTAGAGGTTTACGACGACTTCTAGAACGACCGCAAGGACGACGGCAAGGACAGCGCCGTTCTTGAGAATATGTTTGAGCGGCGCGTGCCGCGCAATCGCAATTTTATGGCCATTTACTCCGAATTTTTGCTCAATAGAGCAAGTAAGGCTTTCGCCTTAAAAAGCTTGAGGTACTACCACGATCAATATAAGTGCGAACACCGCTCCGCATGCCACGCGGTACTATCAGTGCCCCCTGTCGACTTCTCTTTGAAGTACACGTGCACCTTGGTTTCGAGACGTATCGTCTCTAGCATTCGCCGCACCACTCTTCACTTCCTGGTCGTCTGCTAGCGAAAAACGGTTGGCGAAACCGCGAAACTGTTCATCAATGACAAAGAGAATTTTTCAATAGCAATGTGCGCCCGCAAAAAAAAAAAAAAAAAAATTTGCGGGCGCACATTGCCATACAGGGACACTGTAAGGCAAACACCATACAGTGCACTTACCCCATACATGTTTCGAACGGAGAAGCTTTGCTAGCAGGATCCAGACTGATTGAAATGCAAGGTTTTTTCTGGAGCAGAATGTTTGTGGAAGCTTTGAGACTACTGTGCCTGCCGCACCGGATGCTGTCGGTCTCGCCCCAGCACTCTACCCCCCTGCTACGCTGACATCAACGCATTATTCCTTTTTATTTTCGGCACAGATGCCCAGATTAAGTGTTTAGTGCAATTGTCTTTTGTGACAATATGAATGGTTGGAGTATGACACTTGGCGCGAGAGCTCCTTTCCTGAAATTGATCTTGAAAACCCCAGAATACGGGGAAGCATTCTACATATTGCTTCTTTCCTTTTGAACGTTTTATTTATTATATTAATAATTAATAATTTAAAACTAAAATTAGTGAAGTCTTTGGTGAGCTTTATAATTTAAAATCAAAGAACTAATGAAGCTAGGTCAGCTACAATGTTTTTTCTGTGGAAACGGACGCCACAAATATTCAAGTCTTTTTTTTTTTTTCTGCTTTCCGCTTTTTGTAATACTTGATTTGTGACACGCAAAAATTTCGTCGACTCATTCACAATGTCCTTGCTGAATGCCGCGACGTAAATCCCCACCAATTTCACATAAAACACGCGATGTCTGAACAAGTGGTCGGTCGGGTCGGCGGAAAGCAAACAAAAACTGAAGGTCGGTTAGGGTGGCGACTATGCACAGCTGCTGCAAGGCGCCTCTATAGACGAACGTGCTACTTAAGAACAAGCCCGCACAAGGTATGGGCACTGCGCGCGCGTAAGAGCCAGATTCGAGTGGAGTGGGGCATCTGCGCATGTGCCCTGCCGATAGCAGCGCCACCGCAGCCACGTTACGTCAGGCCCGCTCGTTGGTGTAACCCCATCTCACAAATGACTGCGCCGAGGTTCCGAAATTTACTCGAGCTTGCTCTAGGGTAAGGGTACCGTACCTCGTCGCTCGAAAACCTACCCGCGTCCAGAACTGCTAATCTTGATCATTCACCAATTTTGGTAAATCATCCTCTTGTCGAAGACTTAGTTCGAGGATTTCTTGGTGGGAAACTGGTACAAGCAATCGGGAGGCCATTACAAAGAGGAGGGGAAAATAGGCAAGGTTACAAGTAATTTTACTACTACGAAAAGTAAGCAGATTGCTCCCGCGATCAGAATTCCTAACGAATGAACTCGAATAATTTCGAAATGACTCCAAAACGTGATCGATTACGAGATTAATTTCATTACTGGTAAGGAGCATCGTCCAAGTCTGCCGCATACAACGCACAAAAGTGTTCCTCCGCCGTTCAGCGCTGCACCTATACATTACAACTCTTTCCGGATTGGCTCTCTATGCCTTCCAGTTCCGTCTCTGCCTCTCCAGGACCGAATTAAGTTGTCCTACAAAAAAACCTTGACACTGCGATTTAGTTAATGACGAGCATCTCCTCCAATCTGTTTTGCCCTTTTTTTTTGTCTCTCTCCCCTTTTTTTATTCCTTTTTTTTTTTTTAGTTGGACGAGCTGGTTAATTCTGTCTGTCCCGAGATTACTCCTTAGGGGGTCATCGCGGCGCCAAATTCCTCCGAGCCACGAGCCGCTGCGGCGAGCCAAATGAGACCCCGAACAGAAGACGTCACGTATAGGGAACTCGAGAAGGTTGTGCCGCGACTCCGTGGACAGGAGCTGCGCTCAAGGGCATCGGCCAATACCGCCTAAAAGAAGACAGGCTTAGGGCGGGTCGGGGGATACACGAATGATGACGTCACGGGCGGGCCTTGTCTTCTTCCAGGTGGCATTGCATCTGAGCGGCACGCGTCCCTCGTAGGGCCATTTCGACGGCAAGCATATTGCTTCCACGCTCGTTTTGTTCCCGGTCTCTTAGATGCGATAGCAGTTCTGAGCAAAGCCTTCGCGTAGGTACGTCTATCTGTTTCGCATAGTTTCTGCGCATGCGTACACCCGCTCCTCTGAGCCTTGCTTCCCGCTGCCGCCATTTTGACCGACATTGTCAGCTTATATCTTTGCGCGCAATTTGCCTTTTTTGTGAGCATTTGTAGTGTGTAGCATAAAACGCAATAGACCTTTCCTGAAACATGTAGTGCCCTTGGCGTCTGATTTGGGCATTTTGACGTACGGCACGTGAAATTATCCAAGAAGCGTAGACGAAGTTAACGTTGGTTCATCAGATCGTGATTTCGGAACGCAGAGAAGGCGGAAGGAAAGCAAAACGAAGTTTCTTATGACCTTCCTTTCCATCCGCTTTATTATTATTTTTTTGTGTGTGTGTGCGAATTAATGAATGGTGCTGCTACCAGGATATACGAAGTGTTCGAGGCCCGTCGTTGCAAGGTCTTCTGGGATTTTACGGAAAAGTCTATTACAACCGTTACAGCGGCACGATGCCAATGTGTTCTAACGGCTGGAGGAACGTTGGGCTTCGTTTGCAGTTCGCAGATAACCCCCCAGACAGCCCTCGTTGTTCGAAAGAAATACAATATGGCTACACAGAATGATGCGCCCAACAATTGTGATAAAATATAGTATAGCTTCTGGACGGCAAGTACAGATACCGAGGGTCTTACTATTTCATATAAATACTACGTTTATATTCATAAAGTAAGAGAGAAACGTTTGATGCGCAATAATGCTGCACCAAAAGGTTTTGGTTGGTCGTCCGAGGCCCGTCCGTGGGAAGTAGACAGTTGGATCACAAAGTTATGCGAATTGATGTTAATGCAATTAATGCAAAGGTGCCCCGAGCTGGACAAGAATACAAATATAAATCCTAGCTGTGTTCGAGCCTTGCGTTTATCCTTTGTCCTCCTTCTTTCCTCTCTCCAGAGATCATGATTGCTATGCGAATTTCTCGTAAATATGTTAAAAGACTCCGTGAACGCATACAAATATATATATATATATATATTTCTGGAATTTCCGCAGCAGTTTCTGAGCAGTTTATATAAATAAACGTTTACGCGGTGCAAGAAGGTGCAAAATGCTATCGCATTTCAACGACAAACTGCGCAACAATTTCGGCAACGGTTTTTTTGTTTGTTTTCTTACCGTCACCTCTCTTTTTTCCCCAAGTCGTCACGGTCGTTTCTCTAATGTTTTGTTTCCCCGTGTTTTCCTATTCTTCGTTCTAAAAAAATAATAAAAATATTAATAAAAAAAAGTATTCTCCCCACTATATTGAGACCCGCTGGAGTTGCTGGGAGTCTTCATTTAGCCGTCCTTCCCATTTCCCCAGGGCGGACTCGATCAAGCTAGAACCGGTTTGAACCGGACTAAACTAGCCGAGACTTAACTCCGTTCACCCCAGAGCTCGCAGCGCGACAGAAGCTACGTGCTTGCTGGACCAGTCATACCTTTTTCTTTCGTCGCGTGATCACACTTCCGCCCGTACCCGCGTACGCAGATAGCGCTGTCACGTGACGAAATTCTGGCCGTCCATTGGTCCCGCGAGAGCGTAGCTCGCACTGCACTGCCAGCTAAAGCTGGGAGAGCCCTGTCGGAGTCCGATCTGCGCGGCCGAACCGACGACCTTGGTTGCTTGCTGCCACGCAGCTTTTTGTTGGCGAGCGGGACACGTGTCTGTTTGCGCGTTGCTTTGGAGTTCGCTGCATCGCCGCCCGATCGGTCGAGAAACAAAGAACTGGCTCGTTTGATGGATATTAGTTTTCCTTCGCATGTGTTCAGTCAGGCGAATATGGTTTAAACGTGCGCGTGCGTGTCGTTGCTTGTGCGCTGTTATTGGTTGTGCACTGTCATTGCTTGTGTGCTGTCATTGCTTGTGCACTGTCATTGTTTGTGCACTGTCGTTGCTTGTGCACTCTCGTTGGTTGTGCACTGCCGATGCGTCTACACTGACGTTGCTTCTGCTGTAACATTGGTTGTGCACGGTCCCTGCTTGTACACTGTCATCGCTTGTGCACTGTAATTGCTAGTGTACTATCATTGATTATGCAATGTCATTGCTTGTGCACTATAAATGCTTGTGCACTGTCATTGCTTCTGCACTGCCATTGCTTGTGTATTGTCATTGCTTGTGCATTGTCACGCTTGTGCAGCGTAATTGTTTGTGCACTGTCATTGCTTCTGCAAACCATTGCTTGTGCACTGTTGTTGCTTCTGCACTCTCATTGCTTGTGCACTGTCACTGCCTGTGCACTGTAACTGCGTCTGTACTGTCATTGCTTCTGCATTGTCACTGCTTGAGCACAGTCATTGCGTGTGCACTGCCATTGCTTGTGCACGGCCATTGCTTCTTCACTGCCATTGCTTGCGCTCTATCATTGCTTCTTCACTGCCATTGCTTGCGCTCTATCATTGCTTCTTCACTGCCATTGCTTCTGTACTGTCATTCCTTCTGGACTGCCTGTGCAGTGTGAATGCCTGTCCACTGTCATTTCTTCGGCACTGTCATCGCTTGTGCACTGACATTGCTTGAGCACTGTAACTGCTTGTGCATTCTTACTGATTGCGCACTGTCACTGCTTCCGGGCTGTCCCCGCTTGTGCACTGTAATTGCTTGTGCACTCCCGTTGCTGCCGCACTGCCATTGCTTGTGCACTGTCATTGCTTACGCACCATCACTGCTCGTGTGTACTGTCATTGTTGTGCCCCATTATATACATACTCGCGTGCGAACTCATCGTGTAGTTTGAACACACGGCTTGCAAGTAACGTTATCGCACCACGCTGGAGGTCATTGCTGCTCTTTCTTGACAGTTGCTCCCACTAGTACGCAGCAGCACCACCAATACATTTTACAAAATACTGTCTGCAGATGGCAGAGTGTTTTAGGGAACCGTTTTTGCAAATCCGATACGGTAAGATGGGCCCTCCGGTACGGACTGCGCATGTGCGAGTCTTCTGTGGACAGCGCATGCGCAGTTCGTACCTGAGGGCCCCATCGGACCGTGTCGGATGTGCAAAACGGTTCCCTAAAACTCTTCGTTGAGGCAGACCACGTTCTAGGCTGTATAAACATACACACAACCGAAATTTGTTTTAATCTTTTTTTTTTTTTATGCACAAAGCAAACGCGCTTTGATCGCGCTTGAGGCGCTCGTGTACGCAGACCATTCCGTCCCCGTGTCTGCAACTAACACCGTGTATTTTGGTACGATGTTTGAGCACGTGTGACCGCGAATCTTAAACATTCGGAGGGCGAAATACATCGCTTCCGGGGAACGAATCCCTGGCTTGTTCAAGAAGCGTCGAGGAGGTTTGACAGTTGATCCCCGCCCATTTATTGTCGAATGTAGAATCCTGCAGGGTGGAACGGCGGATCGGTAGTGGACGACCAAATCCGTGAACGGCCGACACGGGACATTAATATTATTGTTGTTAAAGTTGTTGTTTTAGTGAGATTTCAGCAAAATTTAGAAAAATAAACAGATTGAAAAACAAACGTCACAGTGATCAGAAATTGCAGCGATCGAAGATATGACACGTTTGATCCTGAAATCGGTGCTGGCAGTGTGCGTCTCACTCACTGGCAAAAAGCAGCCCTCACCCGTCATTATCCGCTTCAAATAGAGCGGTTAGAAACCTCTGAATCTTCGGAGGGAAAAATTCTAACGAACTAAATGGTATTTACGAACAAAAAACCTAGCACCGTTGCTTCTGCGAGAATAGTAGAAAGCAGAGTTCTGGGGAAATAATACCTAGCAATTTATGCGCGTTAATAATGGTCCAGGGGGAAAAAAAAGGATTGGCTGAGATGTACGTGCAGCAAGTGCGCAGGGTTTCTCTAAATGACTCTATGGTGTAAATTGTTTACCCATGGAATGAGTGGAACATTAACACCCAGTGTGTGACACCTGATGTACAGGAGGTGTAAGAATAATCTTGACTTGTCGCAAATAAATACAGAAGGTCTACGGGAACCATTGGGACCAATTAAATATTTACCCGAAAATTAGACCTGCACCTCCGAATATATTATTTTGAACAAAAATAAACTTCGATACAATAGTGGCTGGTCATTTCACTTTGGTCGTTTTTCACTCGTTTCCATGCAGAGATGGTGTACTAGTGTTCATAATATAAAAAAAAAAAAGCTTTCCTGATTAAAGGGAAGCTACGGAGCTTCTTGGAAAAAATGAGTTAGAAGTGAATTCTAGTGTATTTTTACCCTGTGAACCCGAATACCCAAACCATTTTCTGCGTAAGTATTGTTAAACGCGAGAAAAACGCGAAAGACAGTCGCTGTCCGTGACGTCATCGACGGCTCTTTTGGCTGCTTAAGGCTAGGGGGGCGGGGCTTCAGCTCTATTTTGAAATTGCTCTTGTGGCTCTCCGGCGCGTCGCATTGAAATATAATTTTGATATCGGTTATTCTAAAGGCCAAATGAACGCAATTCAAGCGTTTTTTCTCAAATGTAGAAGTGCCCCATCTTCCCTTTAAGTAACGATGTCTCAAAAAACACGGCGGTTTTGATGGCGTATGTGTTAAATCGCGTGGGACGTCATTCTTCGCGTGCGCGTTCCGCCCTCGACGGAGTCACCCGGCTCCGCTTCACCAACAGCAACATGGTGGAACGCGGCTTACGGGAAGTGAAACAGGTGTCTCGTGAAACAGTCACCGACTAGATGAGAAGAAGCAGGGCGTCTCTTTCGAATGCCTTCGGCAGGCTTCCGTAGCCTTCCACCGTGCTTCAGCCGCGCGTGCATGCCCCAGTCCTACGAGACACCGAGGCCCGTGTCGAAGTTAGTAAGCGCGCGCCGAACGCGGAACAACCAAAACTCCCCCTTGCCGTTTTCGTCCCTGTAAAGGCCGGAGTCAAAATTGCTAACTCCTCTCGCGACTCCAGCGACCTATAGGGGGCGCCACCACCAAAAACATGGCGGCTGAGTCCAGGTCGCGTCGACTCGGCCGGGCCGCCTGAACAGGTGGCGCGTTCAATTTAACAGATTTGCTTTTGTTGAATGCCCAATTTTATAGGTATTTGAACTGAGACGGTTAAGTGTAGCCGGTGCAGATAAACTTGCAAAGCATAGTTTTGTTTTGCCGGTGTTTTTCGTTCTTTTCATGTCAAACTTTCGTTTCGGAGATTGCGCTCAAAACCGAAACTATGGGCTCCGGAGAGACGGCAATATACTAATCAGTTTTGGTCATCTAAGGAAAGCGGCGATGGCTACAGAATTGTTCCACAGAGAGTAACTTTTCAGCTAACTCGCTTGCCTCGACCATGAGACTAGAGGGGTGTCCAAACAGGACACTACAAAACGCACGACTCCGACAAATCGTGAAAATTGAAGCGGACGCGCCCGCTTCAATTTTCACGATTTGTCGGAGTCGTGCGTTTTGTAGTGTCCTGTTTGGACACCCCTTTATCTGTCCACGAAATCGAGCTTTTGCGCGTATCCGCGTTTAAGAAACAGCTCTAGTCGTCTGCTCGGTGAACAACACAGCCTGCAGGAAAATTACGAAAATTAAGCAAGCGCTTCTTGAGCCAAGGACCATCTTAACCCGCCGGCGCCCCACTAAGCAGCTGATACTCGTATTTTAATTCAGGTTTTAGTAGCAATCGAGAAGTCATTTTGACGAGCGTGTTATGTATTATATTACGTACTATTGGGGGGGGGGGGGGGGGGGGGGTCCTAATCCATAGTACGTAATAAAGCTCATATTTCAACCCATCCGGGTTGAAATATGAGCTTAGTTGACCAAGTATTAGGTGAGCTGCTGAATAAAAGTATATTTGACAGACAGAGAGATACTACTTAAACTTAGCCAAATGGTTCTATAGCCGGCAGCACGGGGACAAACTGAAGAGTCTTCATCGAAGATTCACGCAGAATCTTTCTGCATTGAACTTTGCTTCGAATCCTGAAAGGAGAAAATTAGTATTTTTTTTTTTTTTTGGGCGGTCAACCTGGCCAATGTAGACGTATATTGTTGCTGGCTTCGACTTCCTCGTAATATAAATAGAGACGTGATAGGTCAAAATGCCGTGACAGCATCTAGACTCGTCCCCCACCTTTTGAAAACAGATAATTTCTCTCATTCATTATTTGCAGCGAGCAAGTTTTCCTGAATCAAGTAATTACGAAATCAGCCTAACTCCTTCAGTGTAGTCCAGAGGCTTTTTCGGCGAAAAGCAGACAAGATGAATAGCCAACGCACCGAACGGCGTGGGTGGCTCAATCTTGAAGCTAATCGAACACAACCAAATTCCAAGAAAAGCAGCTGTCGTACCTTCCCATTCACTTTACTGCAACATTGATGTTCCCTCCAGTGAAATGCCTCGTCTGTCGTCCTCAGTCCACTGTCCTACATCCTTATAAAGAAACCACTTATCAGTTTCCAAGCAGTCGTCACTTTGAATGTCGAGACAGACAAGAAATCAAAACGTTTTTTCCGCGATTCCTCCCCATCCAAGAAATCGAAAGCACGCGACCGTGTGTTGTCGAGTAAACGGGCTTTCAAACACGTAATAGAAGAAAACAATCTACTGAGGCTTCACCACACTAATTATCACTCAGGCAAACTTAAGAAATATTCGGACCTTCGTCAAATTACATTGTTCGCCACCGCGCCGACAACACGTCTCCGCGAAAGCCACCAGAGACGCGGAGGGGCGCGGAGCGACCTGGACCGGCTGGTTCCCGGTTTCTCCGCTTGGTGGCGTCCGTTTTGCTGGAGTCGCGAAGGATAGCCCGAAGAAACTGTCCGAGGCAGGTTCCCCAGTGTGCGGGCATGTCCGAAGCACACACACACATGTGTGAAGCAGACGTGCATGGAACAGGCTTTCGCAGGTAATTCTGTCTTCGTGTCCGCAGCTAAAACACCCTGTCTTCTGTATGATGTTCGAGCAGTGTGTGCACTGCGGCTTTAGGGACCCTCTTGTCCACGCGCGCTGCTGGCTCTTTGTGGTTCGTCGTCCTTCCGTCCGACTCCCTCGAGTGCCCCGCGGGGCCGACACGCTTTCTCCGAGGACCCCGCCGACGTATACAATCGAGCGTGGCGGCGGCCGATGACACGCGGCGCCCCCCCGGGTCAGAGCTCCTCCGTCCGCCGCTGGGAGGGCGGGCAAGGGCCATAAAAGCGAAGGCCCTCTTTCCCGGCGGGCAGGGGGGGGGGGGGGGGGGGGATCCACGCGACGACGACCTGTCACGCGGAATTAGACTCACACGACCCTACGAAGGCCGCGGCACACAGGGTTACAAGCAGGGTCGTCGCCCGTCCGCCCGCGCACGCGGCGCTCGCACTCGAGATCTTGCGGGGCGACCATAATTGCTGGGCTGACAACGTGCAGGCTCACGTGCCCTCTCGCCATGGCGCGCCCTGTTCGAGGCCCGCTCTCTCCGGAGGAGAGGCCGTTGTAATAATCGTCTTGCGCGCATACGTTCGAACATCGGGAACTTTTAGTCGGCCCCAACGGGCGTCTGGGTATCTCTGCTGAAGACGGGCGATTTAGGCGTGTGCGGTGTCGCCTTCTGCTCGCTGCCATCTTTGTCTACTGGGCTGGGGAAGGCATCCTGATCATGCGCAGAAGCTCTCGTCCGCGGAATATCCGACGCACGCCCTTTGTGCGTTTGCTATCCTCGGTTAAACTAATCGCGCAACTCGTTTTCACGAGGGCACCGACCGGCGAGCGGCCTTTCGAGAACGAGGCGCCTGTAAAGGTGGTTTGCCTGCGGCATTGTGGTGAATGAGGGAAAGGTAACTTTACGGAAGGAACACTACGCGACTCTGCAGGTAGCGCGCGAGCCACGACGTGGTCGCTTTTCCGCGTTTAGCTCAGTGAGAGCATTGAACGGAATGAAACTTTACTGCTTGGGTTACTTTACTAAAAGAGGTTTACAAAACGAAGTTTATCCGCCATGCTGATAGTTGTTTTTTTTTTTTTTTTTTTAAGGGCAACAGTTAAGTGTTAAGTATAAAACAATAAAAACTGACAATCGCTTCTTCGCGCTAACAGTATCGTGCTATGTATACCTACAGCTCGGGTCAGTGCGAATTGTTAGCATAGAGAAAAACAAATATTTACGTCGGCAGTAACACTCGGTGTGTGAGCCGTGTTCCAGATCACAAAAAGAAATTAAAAATGTTCTAAAAATATTTCGACTTATTTTTTTGTTACTGAGATTTAAAATTGAAGATTTTGCGAATGAAGAATAATAATATTTTTAATTAAAAAATGAGGAATGATAGCTTCCGTGGAAGAGGACGAGGCGAGCAAGTTTGTGCGTCTGGCGAAATTAACGCTACTAGGACACTCAGTTGGGAGACTCACCGTTGAAACCTGGGCCGCTGGCGTCCACCGAGACCGAGCTAAATACGATAACAGCGCCACCCTTCAGCTACTTGTTGAAACATGAAAGTTGCCTTATATGGCTACTGCTAGAGTCACTAAATGTTCCCAGAGTACCGAAACTCCCAGGCTTGAGGTGCCAAGATGGCGGCTCAGTCTTTTTTTTTTTTTTTACTGTGGTCACCTTGAGGTTTTAGAACTCTTTTTGTAGTAACTTTTATTGGAGTTAAGTACAAAATGACAGGCGCGTCATGTTTTGTAAAATCTTCAGTTCACAAGGTTTTGCGCCATAATTAATATTGTTTTTTTATATAACCACGTCTCACCGGTGATTTCAGGTACGCATCCTAACCTCGGTAGTAATTCGCGGCGCGTCCGCTTGGGAGACGGGGGCTGGCATCCCCGAAACCCCTTTCACCTCATCTGTTTCGGCGCCAAAATGGCCGATTAAAGCCAAAATAGAACCGTCACAGCGGACGCCATCAAATGCGATACTCCCGAACCAATACAAGCAGCCATGCTGTTCCCCGAGTGGCCGCTGCGGGAGAAATGGCGGCGTTGCGATCGCCATTGGCTCGGTTCTCGAGTACAGACCGGAGTCACTTTCTGAGAGCAGGCTCTATGGCAGTTTCCCAACTGAGTTGTTCTATATTGGGCGAAACTAATTTACGGCGCAGTTACGACTCACGTGTGCTACTGGTCGTGCGCTATCCTCTTCTTCAATCCCAAGATCATAAAATTTGGACGATCTGCTTAACTTGTTATTTGACATCCGAGCACACACACACACACAAAAGAAAAAAAAATCAATGAGACTGAGGAGGATATGAAACTCGATACTTTGTGTTTGAGTAGTGACTACTGAACTCATACAACCAATCCCAATAAAAATATAACGTGTTTTTTTTTCTATGTTAGCTTATGTTATGCGGGACGCAAGTTCGTCTGCTTCTTTTGCAGGGGTTGCGGTGACGTCAGAAAGACGCCGATCTCTGATTGGTTCTGAAAGAAGGATAGTGGGTAGACTCCAAGGCAGCTTGCTTTGAAGTCTACCCACCATCCTTCCATCAGAGCCAATCAGAGCTCGGCGTTTTTCTGACGTCACGGCAACTCTTGCGCAAGAAGCAGACGACTCGCTCTCCGCATCGTTTGCCACTTATGAACTCTTTTTCAGGCATGTTTTAATTTGTTGTTCGTTTATTGATAGGACACGCTTGACCAGTGCAGCTACGATACGATGAATTTAATCAAGCATCGTCAAAAAGTGCATCGTCACGCGTGCTCGTCGTATTTGTGAGGATTGATATCCCCGGCTAGACCAGTCGCGCAGAATCGATGCGCCGCCATCCCGCGCTTTTTTTTTTTTTTTTTCTTATATGCGTGATTGGTTTAGCCGTTGATATCAACCCCACAAATACAACGAGTGTTGTGACGAAGCCCTTTTTGGTGCTGCCTTATCGTTTCCGTCGCGTTGTTGCGTCGGCTGTGGTAGGACATCAAATTGAAATCGAATCTATAGGGTGTACACCAGCGCTTCGATCCCACTTTGGAGGGTCCGCAAAAATCGGTTGCTCAACGTATCGAGCTCGGATTTACTACACAGGTGCGGCTAGGTAGTGCACGCATGGAGTTAAAATATCGACAAATAAACTTACCATCTTAAAAAAAAAAAAAAAAAAAAAAAAAAAGCTTTGGTCTATTTGCCGCGGCATTCGCAGACGACGTCATGACCGGGCTCACCCAGTAGTTAAATCTGCTGCCGACAGATGGCCGGCAGAGACGCGCGCCGGCGCAGCGGGTCGGCATAGTAAAAAGGTTTTCGAAAATCGTCTGCTAAGCTCGGCGTCGGCTCGCTCGACGCTTCCGACATCTGTCGGTGGCAAATTTAACTAGTCAAGTCCAGTCATGACGTCGTCTGCGCATGCTGCCGTAAATAGGCCAAAACATTTTTTTTTTTTTTTTTTTTACAAAAGGTATGCGCATGTATTGATATTTTAACTCCATACGTGCACCACCTATAGCCGCACCTCTGTAGCAAATCTCAGCGCGATACGTTGAGAAACCGATCTTTGCGGAACGCCGAAAGAGGTATCGAAGCGTCAGTGTACATGCTGTGCAATGAGAAGCATTCGTGCATTCTCGTGCTCGGTAAAATTTCGCGGTCACGTGCAAAGAACCGTCTCGAGAGGATCGCTTCCAGCGAGAGCGCTCTTTGTTGCGGCTTGGACAATCCCGCGAGAGAGGTATGTATCGAGTGCCGAATGAGGGGAAGGGGGCGGGTGTCGGCGTCCCGGCGCCTGGCGTATACTTAGTTCGGCGACCGACACCTCTCGAGTGCCGTCTCGACAGCTGCGCGATGGAACGTTCACCCGGGGCGCGAACCTCGCGTCGCGGACTCTTCCGGTGTTGGACGCGAGGTCCCTGACTGGAGTCGACGAGGTGCGCCGAGAATGTTGCCCCCTAGGTCAGACCTGTACGGTACTCATAAACAGGTAATCTGATTACTCGTAATCGATTACTTTTTGGAGTTATTTTTTGGTAATTTGATTACTTTTATTAGAAAGTGATCATAAGAGTAATCTGATTACTTTTGCAAGTACTAAGGTTACTTGTAACCTACTATTCTTCCCCTCCCCTTTCTAAGGGCTCCCTTTGTTGCGACAAGTTTCCTACCAAGGAATCATCGAACCAATAGAAAGTTTTAGGGAACCGCTTTTGCACATGCGATACGGTACAACGGGCCCTACGGTACGAACCGCGCATGTGCAAGCTATATGCGGGAGCACATTCGCAGTTGGTACCGGAGGGCCAATGAAACCGTATCGGAAGTGCAAAAACGGTTCCCTAAACTCTCTAATATCTCCGACTGAAGGATGGTCTACCAAAATGAGTGGATGGAGGAGATGGGCAGTTTGCATCCCGGTGATTCTAATTCAATAATGGACAGTACAAAAACAAATTTCGCACCGTCAAAATAATTTTTTCTCGTTTAAAAAATTTTAAACAATAGAAAAAGTAAGAGTTGTTTGTCCAAGCAATGGTCAATCACTTCAGTCAAGCAGTGTTGCGGAGCTCTCCGGAATTGGAATGATTCCGGGATCGTTTCACATTTTCGCGACCCCAAAATGGAATGGGAATGGAATGGCGGCAGCGCTGGAAGGAATGGAATGGGAATGGAATGGGGCTCGGTTCTTATGCGAGCCGTGTCGATTATTATCTATAAGGCCTACGAGGCTGATGACGCAGTTCGCTAGCTCATAATAAGTGGCTCTTGAAACAGTATCATTCCACTGGCGGTGAGTAACTGCTTGACTATCTCATCGGCTTGTCCTCCTTCGAGGATGAAAATGGCGCGCCCTCGGTGAAGTAACCAAAACTGAATAGTTGTACACAGAGAAGGGGTCGTTCCTGGCGTTGCGAGATACGACAAAGCGGCTGTTGTAATCATGCACGATTAGTATGTAGCTTTTAACCAGGGTTTTGAAGCGAGCCCGAACGAAAAACCGGAGTAAAACCGTCATTTTTAACTGAACCGGAACAATACAGTATACCTAAATTAAGAATTTGATATTAAACCCGAACCGGAACGGAACCGTAATTTCACGTGGCGGTCACCGGTTCATTGGAAGCGGTTTGGCGTAATAAAATGTGAGCCGCGCCTTCTTGCGGGTGTCGGCGAGAAGCTAATTAAATATTCCCGACGGTTGCGTCAGCGGCTCAGTTTTGACTAAACAAGCGTCATAGGCGACATACAGACAGCTCAATAATGGTGAAACAAATAGGCATATTTATCGTCTATGTGCATCGCGGATCGGCGTCGGCGTGCAGTCGTACACTTCTATACTTTGTTTCACATTACCATAGCTCGGAGGGAGTCACGTGTCCTTCCGGTTGTGCGGAGCGACGTGGGGAGCGCGAAGTCCTGAGACAGGAATTATGGATTGGCTCATGTAGGTCGTAACGTCCATCGCAGTAAAACGGAATATGTCTTAATACGTCGAAAGACTAACGAAATATTCGTAATGTTTCTGTGTCTGTATTTTCTTTTATTGCTGCTAAGCAGTATTACTGAAGGAAGGAGAAAGCGAACATAAACATCAAAATAAAAACAAAAGCTTGACGGCTGTCGGGGCGTTTGTTCCGCTGTGGCGAAATCTGGAGGCGCCAAGAGGCGAAGCCTCGACGAGCGCGACACTGCGGCGCCGGTCACCACTGCCCTGGATGCTGCTTGAAGAATTTTGATTTGTGTGTTTTATAGAAGCAGCAGGCCGCCCGTTGATTTGTTGTCCTTTTTTTTATTCTTCTTTTGATTGGCCTTCTTTGTCTTTCCCCTCTTCAACTAAGTCGTTCGAGTAAGTCGGTCGGGCACGCGGCTGGGGAGCTTGCCGTTTCGACCTAAATGAGCATCGTACCGGCACGGGGTCGTGTATCAGTACTGAGTCAGCCCGTAAACACCCCAGGCTAGCAGTGGTACTGTATTGGCTAAATTGCTCATTTACAGTGGGTAACAATGTCGCCATACTCTTGCAGACTAAACTCCCGCTGTGTAAACAACTAACGTTTAATTTGTTGTTGTTGTTCATAGTTTGCGAGTGCGGTGCGTACTTTCGTCACGGTGTCACTGTGCGTGCTGGCTGATTGACTTCACACGCTAGTACTGTTCTTTGGAAGTTTCCAAGCACTTGTATAACCACGTACTTTTTATAGAACGTTGTTTGCGTTAAAAATTCAAGATGGCAACACGAAATTCAGCATACATTTGTTTTGCTGTCCTCGCTTCCGCAGCACGGCTTCTGATGACCTTCTTTTTTTTTTGTTTTTTTAATGCAGATGACACCTTGTTGAACTCACCTTTTTTTGTTAACGCCTAAGAGCAGTGGATTTTTTTTTTTTTTTAAGAGCTGGTTTGAATTGGTTTGCGCTTGGTGGAATCGGTAACAGAACCGTTATTTAAAAAGCATTACTGAACCAGTAGGACCGAACCGGAACAAAATGCAAAGCTACAGAACCAAAACCTGAACAGTTATTTCAAAAGCATCACTGAACCAGTAGGACCGAACCGGAACAAAATGCAAAGCTACAGAACCACAACCTGAACAGTTATTTCATAAGCACTACTGAACCAGCAGAACGGAACCAGAACAGAATGCAAAGCTACTGAACCAGAACCCGAACCGAACTGGAATAATGACCGGTTCGACTCCCTGCTTTTAACTTAACCGATCTTCGAGTGTTTGCGTGGAACGCAAATTAGGAATTGGAATAAATATGTTAAGAAATCGCAAGAATCGTACAGCAAACGCAAAAATGTTTCCGTTCTAAGGCAGGTTCCCTGATGTGGTCCTACAGTCACTTGTGCTGGCGCCGTGCACCGATGGCACTTTGTATTGTCCCTATGTGTATTCTCCCATAAAATTCATCCCTTGTCGTGTCTTCATCTGAAAGCGCCCATTAAAGAAGGCAGTGCACGTATCATCGAGCCAATATTTTAAACTTCTGCAAAGAATATATTTGACAAAAAAATTCAGGTTAGGGATTTGAACTTCGCTATTTATGTCAGATTCTTGTATTCGGTTTTCGATATTCTCGCTCTCTGAATTCAGACCATCAGGACAGCAACGCTTATATTCAACCGAGTGCTCGCACCAAACCTCCTACTTAAGGTCGCCGAAAATAAATTCTTAAATATTTTTTTTCTGCTGCGGTAATTTTAACATTCGGCACCTCTAGTTCTTTTACACCACTCATATACCATAGTGGTTATACTAAATTGGTCTCATCGTCACCAATTGCACCAACTCACCATCACCAACTTATTTGTTGCAAAGGGCGACGCCCTGTTCAACACATCAGCAAAAAAGCAAGTGCTCGGCCGTCTCACCTGCTTTACAAGCTCTGCAGGCTGTGCATAATTCTCAGAATCAAGCTATTACATATTTTCTCGCAACGCGTCTCTCCTGGTTGCGAAGTCTTTGAAACGGTGTTGTTTTGCCCTTTTTTTTTAAGCACAAAATGCTTTTTAACGCATCCCTGCAATCCCTTTTGTTTGTCTATCCGTCCGTCCGTACGACGTCCGCCCATCTGTGCATTTCCCGCTAAATTTAGCGGGAGATTTGATGTCATGTGACCTGTCGTCCCGGGACCTACAAACCAACTTAGTTTCCCGGCTATATTTTGCAGAAAACTTCACGTTGCATGAACTATACACCAGTTCAGTTTCCCCACTAAATTCGGCGAAGAAATTAATGCCACGCAGCTTGACGTCACAGGAACCATACACTAATGTAGTGTCCCCGACAAAATTTAGCAGAAAACTGGCGTCACGTGACCAGACCTTTACTTTTTATACATTGCTGTCACGTGACCTATACTATACGAGACTGTATATAGTGTTCTAAACAAACTAGAATTGTCACTTAAATACTGCATCTCATGCATTACAGGCCTTTGAAAGTAAAGAGCTCACTGCCACTTTTTTCCCCCTTGTAACGGGGTTTTATAAATCTCACCGTTCACCAGCTTGTAGCCTGCGCTATTACTTTTATTTCAGTAAATTACTCTCTCGAGTGTTGTTCTTCATGCGCGCTACTCAGCAATGTCCGACTTGCGGAACATGTATATAAGTAAAAATGTTTAGTTTTGTCATATCTCTGCCTCAATGATAGTCTTTTTGATTTTTTTTAGATAACTGTAATTGACGAGTACGATTGTGAAAACCTGCGAGAGTCGAAAGAGCAAGGTACCAGCCAATAAAGATTATTAATGCGCGGTGCTTACTTCCAGATACCTTTCAGGGTGTTAACACGGCAAGCGAGACAGCTGCCGAGGAGGACAACGCTGCCTTACGGAAGTTGGGTTCGAGCATTTGCTTCGGCAGCGTTCAAGGCAGCGTTCAAAACAACAAAATTTGCATCAGCTCCAGAGTCATCGCGGCAACTGTGCTCAGTGCGCTGCCACCGGCTAGAGAAGCAGATAAATCAGTAACGTCACTTGCGATCGACCAATCAGACCCGCAAAAAAGAAAAAGATAAACGCGAACTTTTTTACTTCTTTTGTATTTCGGATTATTTTTTGCAGTTTTTCCCTCGACCGGTAGGCACCTTGGCGATTTGCGGTTGTACCGATTAATGTGCCGTCGCTGTCGCGTCGTCCTCAGTGAACGCAACCGACGTGAACGTACGAACCTGCGACGAGTCGTAGACCAGCGAGCGAAAATCCTAGGTTATAGGAAGAGAACAATTCGACCGACCGACACTACGGCGCGCTTTGTGGTACAGCACACGCCGGTGTCAAGCTTCCGCAGCGTTTCGTACCCATCGTCACGAAAGAGGGACGCATAAACCGCGATGGCCTCTGTTTGTAACGGGTAGCGGGGTACTCACCAGCACCTTGTAGGCGAAGGGGTCCATGAGCACGGCAGCGCCGTCCACCGACGCGGAAGAAGCGCGCGGGAGCACCAGCATCGCAGCCGAGTTTCCCGGTGTCGCACCGGAGCCTGGAAGCGAGCTCACTGACGGCTGCGGAGAGCACGCGGGAAGTGCTGTGAAGCACGCCGCTCCGGAGACGCGCGGGGGCAACCAACCGACAGGCCGCGCCGCGCGCGCGCACCTGCACCTCTCGATTTCGCTATATTTTGACGCGGTCTCCCTCTCCCTTTTCTCGCTCAGGCGCGACACCGCCTGTAGTCTGTGATAGATTGAAGGCATGTAATACACCTCAACGAAGTCTCGGCGCTGTTTTCAGGTCCGAACTTTTATCCAGGCCCTGAAAAAGCAGCATCGCATAAAGGGTCATGTGCTCAGCTCCTCAACACCTGGAGGAAAGATGACAAAAAGATAAAGCGGAGAAAAAAAAATGAAAGACGTTTACAACTCTCTGTAATACGAAACTAGAGCGCAGCTCTTGAGGAGGAGGAGGGGAAGGTAATGCCCCTCCTTCTCCTTCATGCCCTCCCCTCCTCTTCCTACTCTCCTCCTCCTCCCTGCGTCCCCATCCTATACCCTCCTCCTCCTCCTCCTCCTTGTGGGGAAATTGACGTGACGTGACCTCAACGCCAGGTCAATTCTCCGCTAAATGTAGCGGGAAATTGAATTGGTGTTGAGGTCACGTGACGTCAATATTCCGCTAAATCTAGCGGAGAAACTGAATTTGTGTGTTATTTCTAGCGGAGAAACTGAATTTCCCCGCTAAATTTTGCTGGGAATTGAATTGTTGTTGAGGTCACGTGACGTCAATTTTCCCGCTAAACTTAGCGCGGCTACGTCGACGCCGACGGCGGCGCCGATGTCGCGAAACCCGGAAACGGGCGCCTAAGAGCTGCGCTCTAAAACGCGCGGCTTACGTCTTTTTTATACTTCGGGTTGCATCTTGGTTGATGTCGCACCGTCGGAACCAGGGACCCCGAAACGGGGGGGGGGGGGGGGGGGGGGGGCTGCTGAGACCCCGTACGTTTGGCTCAAGGCCTACTAAACAATTCCTACACCCCTCCCCCTCCCCTCCGTGTTGCCGTTGTTGCTCAGCTCCGTCAAGCCCCAAGTACTTGGCTAAGGACAAGCACGTGGCTGTTTTTGTTATGGGTCGTTACTCATCAAATCACAGCACAACCTTCGTCCACGAAAGTCTAGAAAAAAAATTACGAAGTAAAGCAAAGGTAAACCGTGGACGACGCGGCACCCAAAAAAAATGGAGAAAAAAAAAAGAGCCGGTGCCTGGGGCTTGCAAAGCACAGTCAGGAGATCTCTCTTCCCCTGCTTGGTCGTTTTCCTTCGGCACTCCCATAGTGCACTCGCGGGTTGGCCATGAGGGGGAACGCGCAGCGCACTGTTTTTGTCCACCCAGCCAGCCGGCTTCTTCGTTTTGCTTCTTTTTTTGGAAGGTTGCGTTTCCCAAGAAACACGAAAATTTCTTCTAACCCTTTTCTTTTCTTGCAGCTGCGCTTTTTTTGCTGTTGTTTTGGCGGTCTGAGCAACCACAAGGGTTGTGTGATTGCTTCCGTGGGGAAAGACGAAGCGCGAGGCGGGGAGATGGTCTGCGCGAGAAGAAAGCCCTTCTTGAACGAGGGACTGCCTACGGATGTAGCTACAGATGTGGCAAGTTGAGGGAGTAAAGTACTCCAACTCCCAAGGCAAGACGAGGCCTCAGCAGGCGACACAGGTTGCCAAGGAAAAGATCGCACTGCAGTCTGTGTTGAAGCGCCGCTATCACGGTGGTCGTCAAGACATCAAAGAATCGCGGCATTCTCGCCTGTATTTCTGTGTCTGGTTTTCGAAATACCATTTGCTGCTTGGCGCGCCAGCCTGCTATGTTTAGAAGGGCACCTTATTATACAGCCAGATTGTTTTACCCCTCTTTTTTAAAGACGACCTAATAACAGGAAACATGCTGCAACAAAAAAGGGCATCGCCAGCGAATGTTTACCACCGAGGGACGACCGCGTCCGCCGGTGGTAAACGTTTTTTTTAAATTTTCACGAATGCAATGTTATAACTTTTCACAAGAAAGGAGCTGTGCCGAGAAATTTCACAGCAATGCGTCCACGATTAAAATAAACCTCCGTTGAAAATTTAAGCTTTCAACGTGGACGCGCACGATTTTCCAGCGCGTTCGACATTGACACCGTAGATCGATGTCACCGTATAGCTATCAAATTGTGTCAGCATCCCATTGCTTTGTGACAGTAATTTTGGATGGATATATATGGACACACGCTATAGGTAGTGATAATAAACCTTCTATAAAAAGTAAAATCTTGGTACTCGTTGTTTTCCAATTTTATCATTTTTCACTCTCTCTCCCCCCCCCCCCCCCCCCCCCCCCCCCCCCTATAGTGCAACCACTGGCCCCTGTCCCCCGTCCCACGTAAAATACACTTCCGGCGTCGCTGGCCAGACCGTTCTTTGACTGCCGCTGTGTTCCGTTCATTCCAAAGCTGAGATTACAGTGGGAGCTACGTGCCCGCCGGACCAATCGGCCGCCCACCTTTGATCACGTGACCCGGCTCTCTGCGCGTGGGTATGGGTGGGAGCGTGATGACGTGCGAAAGAAAGACGGTGTACAACTGGTCCGACGAGGACGTACGCTTCTACCTCAGTCTGAGCTTAGGGCCAACGGAGTACATCGGGACATGATTCAAAAACTACGAGACTGCAGGTCACCACGCACACAATTAAAAGTCTCGGGGTTTCGAATCATGTTTAACGCACCCCAGCTCGTTTGCGCCCTAACATATATTTCATACATCGGGACTCCTTTTATTCGTGATTGACGCACCAGAGAGGTGCACGATTTGCTGTTCCGGTATGTTCTGTCAATGTACCTCTATAACTTGAGAGGTGAGTTTCCGGTTAGTACGGCATTCAACGCCACGATTTGCTTGCTAAAATTCACTTTTATAAGAGGATTTTTTTTAATTTATTTTTCGGCAACATGTCCCTATTCAAGGTCGCCAAGTAAATAAACATAATTTAAAACGAAGCAGCGAAGCTCCATTGCGTCTTTGCATTAGTTGCACTACAATCATAAGATTAAAATGAAGGCCGTTCATCCTCGTTTGGGTTGGACTAGTGGCAGGTGATAATATCCGTTTGCTCTACTGACGTCTAACTCATGATTAGCTCAGTTGGTAGAGCGCTCCGCTGGAAATGGAGAGGTCCCTGGTTCGATACTAGGACCAGGCGGATTTTTTCGGTCGCGCACCACACTTAGCTGTGTTTGGAGATTGTGATTGTCCTTTGTCCCCTTTGTTCCCCTTCTCCAGGGATTATTATCATTCTTGTCCCTTTGCATTAAATGCACTATAATCATAAGCTTCAAATACAGGCCGTTCAGCCTTGTTGGTGTTAGACTGGTGGCAGCTGATAAAACCCGTTTTCTCTATTGACGTTTAACTCCTGGTTAGCTCAGTTGGTAGAGCACTTCATTGGGATGGAGAGGTCCCTGGTTCGATACTAAGACCAGGCGGATTCTTTCGGTCGCGCACCACACTTAGCAGTGTTTGGAGATTGTGATTGTCCTTTGTCCCCTTTGTTCCCCTTCTCCAGGGATTATTATCATTCTTGTCCCTTTGCATTAAATGCACTATAATCATAAGCTTCAAATACAGGCCGTTCAGCCTTGTTGGTGTTAGACTGGTGGCAGCTGATAAAACCCGTTTTCTCTATTGACGTTTAACTCCTGGTTAGCTCAGTTGGTAGAGCACTTCATTGGGATGGAGAGGTCCCTGGTTCGATACTAAGACCAGGCGGATTCTTTCGGTCGCGCACCACACTTAGCAGTGTTTGGAGATTGTGATTGTCCTTTGTCCCCTTTGTTCCCCTTCTCCAGGGATTATTATCATTCTTGTCCCTTTGCATTAAATGCACTATAATCATAAGCTTCAAATACAGGCCGTTCAGCCTTGTTGGTGTTAGACTGGTGGCAGCTGATAAAACCCGTTTTCTCTATTGACGTTTAACTCCTGGTTAGCTCAGTTGGTAGAGCACTTCATTGGGATGGAGAGGTCCCTGGTTTGATACTAAGACCAGGCGGATTCTTTCGGTCGCGCACCACACTTAGCAGTGTTTGGAGATTGTGATTGTCCTTTGTCCCCTTTGTTCCCCTTCTCCAGGGATTATTATCATTCTTGTCCCTTTGCATTAAATGCACTATAATCATAAGCTTCAAATACAGGCCGTTCAGCCTTGTTGGTGTTAGACTGGTGGCAGCTAATAAAACCCGTTTGCTCTATTGACGTTTAACTCCTGGTTAGCTCAGTTGGTAGAGCACTTCATTGGGATGGAGAGGTCCCTGGTTCGATACTAAGACCAGGCGGATTCTTTCGGTCGCGCACCACACTTAGCAGTGTTTGGAGATTGTGATTGTCCTTTGTCCCCTTTGTTCCCCTTCTCCAGGGATTATTATCATTCTTGTCCCTTTGCATTAAATGCACTATAATCATAAGCTTCAAATACAGGCCGTTCAGCCTTGTTGGTGTTAGACTGGTGGCAGCTAATAAAACCCGTTTTCTCTATTGACGTTTAACTCCTGGTTAGCTCAGTTGGTAGAGCACTTCATTGGGATGGAGAGGTCCCTGGTTCGATACTAAGACCAGGCGGATTCTTTCGGTCGCGCACCACACTTAGCAGTGTTTGGAGATTGTGATTGTCCTTTGTCCCCTTTGTTCCCCTTCTCCAGGGATTATTATCATTCTTGTCCCTTTGCATTAAATGCACTATAATCATAAGCTTCAAATACAGGCCGTTCAGCCTTGTTGGTGTTAGACTGGTGGCAGCTGATAAAACCCGTTTTCTCTATTGACGTTTAACTCCTGGTTAGCTCAGTTGGTAGAGCACTTCATTGGGATGGAGAGGTCCCTGGTTCGATACTAAGACCAGGCGGATTCTTTCGGTCGCGCACCACACTTAGCAGTGTTTGGAGATTGTGATTGTCCTTTGTCCCCTTTGTTCCCCTTCTCCAGGGATTATTATCATTCTTGTCCCTTTGCATTAAATGCACTATAATCATAAGCTTCAAATACAGGCCGTTCAGCCTTGTTGGTGTTAGACTGGTGGCAGCTAATAAAACCCGTTTGCTCTATTGACGTTTAACTCCTGGTTAGCTCAGTTGGTAGAGCACTTCATTGGGATGGAGAGGTCCCTGGTTCGATACTAGGACCAGGCGGATTTTTTCGGTCGCGCACCACACTTAGCTGTGTTTGGAGATTGTGATTGTCCTTTGTCCCCTTTGTTCCCCTTCTCCAGGGATTATTATCATTCTTGTCCCTTTGCATTAAATGCACTATAATCATAAGCTTCAAATACAGGCCGTTCAGCCTTGTTGGTGTTAGACTGGTGGCAGCTGATAAAACCCGTTTTCTCTATTGACGTTTAACTCCTGGTTAGCTCAGTTGGTAGAGCACTTCATTGGGATGGAGAGGTCCCTGGTTCGATACTAAGACCAGGCGGATTCTTTCGGTCGCGCACCACACTTAGCAGTGTTTGGAGATTGTGATTGTCCTTTGTCCCCTTTGTTCCCCTTCTCCAGGGATTATTATCATTCTTGTCCCTTTGCATTAAATGCACTATAATCATAACCTTAAAATACAGGCCGTTCAGCCTTGTTGGTGTTAGACTGGTGACAGCTGATAAAACCCGTTTTCTCTATTGACGTTTAACTCCTGGTTAGCTCAGTTGGTAGAGCACTTCATTGGGATGGAGAGGTCCCTGGTTCGATACTAAGACCAGGCGGATTCTTTCGGTCGCGCACCACACTTAGCAGTGTTTGGAGATTGTGATTGTCCTTTGTCCCCTTTGTTCCCCTTCTCCAGGGATTATTATCATTCTTGTCCCTTTGCATTAAATGCACTATAATCATAAGCTTCAAATACAGGCCGTTCAGCCTTGTTGGTGTTAGACTGGTGGCAGCTGATAAAACCCGTGTTCTCTATTGACGTTTAACTCCTGGTTAGCTCAGTTGGTAGAGCACTTCATTGGGATGGAGAGGTCCCTGGTTCGATACTAAGACCAGGCGGATTCTTTCGGTCGCGCACCACACTTAGCAGTGTTTGGAGATTGTGATTGTCCTTTGTCCCCTTTGTTCCCCTTCTCCAGGGATTATTATCATTCTTGTCCCTTTGCATTAAATGCACTATAATCATAAGCTTCAAATACAGGCCGTTCAGCCTTGTTGGTGTTAGACTGGTGGCAGCTGATAAAACCCGTTTTCTCTATTGACGTTTAACTCCTGGTTAGCTCAGTTGGTAGAGCACTTCATTGGGATGGAGAGGTCCCTGGTTCGATACTAAGACCAGGCGGATTCTTTCGGTCGCGCACCACACTTAGCAGTGTTTGGAGATTGTGATTGTCCTTTGTCCCCTTTGTTCCCCTTCTCCAGGGATTATTATCATTCTTGTCCCTTTGCATTAAATGCACTATAATCATAAGCTTCAAATACAGGCCGTTCAGCCTTGTTGGTGTTAGACTGGTGGCAGCTGATAAAACCCGTTTTCTCTATTGACGTTTAACTCCTGGTTAGCTCAGTTGGTAGAGCACTTCATTGGGATGGAGAGGTCCCTGGTTCGATACTAAGACCAGGCGGATTCTTTCGGTCGCGCACCACACTTAGCAGTGTTTGGAGATTGTGATTGTCCTTTGTCCCCTTTGTTCCCCTTCTCCAGGGATTATTATCATTCTTGTCCCTTTGCATTAAATGCACTATAATCATAACCTTAAAATGCAGGCCGTTTATCCTTGTTGGTGTTAGACTGGTGGCAGCTAATAAAACCCGTTTGCTCTATTGACGTTTAACTCCTGGTTAGCTCAGTTGGTAGAGCACTTCATTGGGATGGAGAGGTCCCTGGTTCGATACTAAGACCAGGCGGATTCTTTCGGTCGCGCACCACACTTAGCAGTGTTTGGAGATTGTGATTGTCCTTTGTCCCCTTTGTTCCCCTTCTCCAGGGATTATTATCATTCTTGTCCCTTTGCATTAAATGCACTAAAATCATAAGCTTCAAATACAGGCCGTTCAGCCTTGTTGGTGTTAGACTGGTGGCAGCTGATAAAACCCGTTTTCTCTACTGACGTCTAACTCCTGGTTAGCTCAGTCGGTAGAACGCTTCACTGGAAATGGAGAGGTCCCTGATTCGATACTAGGAGCGGATTGTTTTTCGGTCGCGCACCAGTCACTAGCTGTGTTTGGAGATTGTGTTTGTCCTTTGTACCCTTTGTTCCCCTTCTCCAGGGAATATTATCATTATTGTCCCTTTGAATTGAATGCACTATAATCATAAGCTTAAAATGCAGGCCGTTCATCCTTGTTGGTGTTAGACTGGTGGCAGCTAATAAAACCCGTTCGCTCTATTGACGTCTAACTCCTGGTTAGCTCAGTTGGTAGAGCACTTCATTGGGAATAGAGAGGTCCCTGGTTTGATACCAGGAACACGCAGATTGTTTCGGACGCGCACCAGTCACTTAGCTGTGTTTGGAATTTGTTTACGTCCTTTGTTCCCTTTGTTCCCCTTCTCCAGGGATTATTATCATTCTTGTCGCTTTGCATTGATTGCACCATAATCATAAGCTTAAAATGCAGGCCGTTGAACCTTGTTGGTGTTAGACTGGTGGAAGCTGAAAAAACCTGTTTGCTCTACTGACGTGTAACTCCTCAGCTCAGTTGGTAGAGCCCTCCACTGGAAATGGAGAAGTCCCTGGTTCGATACTAGGACCAGGCAGATTTTTTCGGTCGTGCACCAGTCACTAGCTGTGTTTGGAGATTATGTTTGTCCTTTGTCCCCGTTGTTCCCCTTCTCCAGAGATTATTATCATTCTTGTCCCTTTGCGTTGATTGCACTATAATCATAAGCATAAAATTCAGGCCGTTCAACCTTGTTTGTGTTAGACTGGGGGCAGCTGATAAAACTTGTTTGCTTTACTGACGTCTAACTCCTGGTTAGCTCAGTTGGTAGAGCGCTCCGCTGGACTGGTTCGATACCAGGACGAGGCGGATTTTTTCGGTCGCGCACCAGTCACTAGCAGTGCTTAGAGATTTGTGTTTGTCCTTTGTCCCCTTTGTTCCCCTTCTCCAGGGATTATTATCATTATTGTCCCTTTGCCTTGAATGCACTATAATCATAAGCTTAAAATTCAGGCAGTTCAACCTTGTTTCTGTTAGACTGGGGGCAGCCGATAAAACTTGCTTGCTTTACTGACGTCTAACTCCTGGTTAGCTCAGTTGGTAGAGCGCTCCGCTGGACTGGTTCGATACCAGGACAAGGCGGATTTTTTCGGTCGCGCACCAGTCACTAGCAGTGCTTAGAGATTTGTGTTTGTCCTTTGTCCCCTTTGTTCCCCTTCTCAGGGATTATTATCATTATTGTCCCTTTGCCTTGAATGCACTATAATCATAAGCTTAAAATTCAGGCCGTTCAACCTTGTTTCTGTTAGACTGGGGGCAGCCGATAAAACTTGCTTGCTTTACTGACGTCTAACTCCTGGTTAGCTCAGTTGGTAGAGCGCTCCGCTGGACTGGTTCGATACAAGGACAAGGCGGATTTTTTCGGTCGCGCACCAGTCACTAGCAGTGCTTAGAGATTTGTGTTTGTCCTTTGTCCCCTTTGTTCCCCTTCTCCAGGGATTATTATCATTATTGTCCCTTTGCCTTGAATGCACTATAATCATAAGCTTAAAATTCAGGCCGTTCAACCTTGTTTCTGTTAGACTGGGGGCAGCCGATAAAACTTGCTTGCTTTACTGACGTCTAACTCCTGGTTAGCTCAGTTGGTAGAGCGCTCCGCTGGACTAGTTCGATACCAGGACAAGGCGGATTTTTTCGGTCGCGCACCAGTCACTAGCAGTGCTTAGAGATTTGTGTTTGTCCTTTGTCCCCTTTGTTCCCCTTCTCCAGGGATTATTATCATTATTGTCCCTTTGCCTTGAATGCACTATAATCATAAGCTTAAAATTCAGGCCGTTCAACCTTGTTTCTGTTAGACTGGGGGCAGCCGATAAAACTTGCTTGCTTTACTGACGTCTAACTCCTGGTTAGCTCAGTTGGTAGAGCGCTCCGCTGGACTAGTTCGATACCAGGACAAGGCGGATTTTTTCGGTCGCGCACCAGTCACTAGCAGTGCTTAGAGATTTGTGTTTGTCCTTTGTCCCCTTTGTTCCCCTTCTCCAGGGATTATTATCATTATTGTCCCTTTGCCTTGAATGCACTATAATCATAAGCTTAAAATTCAGGCCGTTCAACCTTGTTTCTGTTAGACTGGGGGCAGCCGATAAAACTTGCTTGCTTTACTGACGTCTAACTCCTGGTTAACTCAGTTGGTAGAGCGCTCCGCTGGACTGGTTCGATACCAGGACAAGGCGGATTTTTTCGGTCGCGCACCAGTCACTAGCAGTGCTTAGAGATTTGTGTTTGTCCTTTGTCCCCTTTGTTCCCCTTCTCCAGGGATTATTATCATTATTGTCCCTTTGCCTTGAATGCACTATAATCATAAGCTTAAAATTCAGGCCGTTCAACCTTGTTTCTGTTAGACTGGGGGCAGCCGATAAAACTTGCTTGCTTTACTGACGTCTAACTCCTGGTTAGCTCAGTTGGTAGAGCGCTCCGCTGGACTGGTTCGATACAAGGACAAGGCGGATTTTTTCGGTCGCGCACCAGTCACTAGCAGTGCTTAGAGATTTGTGTTTGTCCTTTGTCCCCTTTGTTCCCCTTCTCCAGGGATTATTATCATTATTGTCCCTTTGCCTTGAATGCACTATAATCATAAGCTTAAAATTCAGGCCGTTCAACCTTGTTTCTGTTAGACTGGGGGCAGCCGATAAAACTTGCTTGCTTTACTGACGTCTAACTCCTGGTTAGCTCAGTTGGTAGAGCGCTCCGCTGGACTGGTTCGATACCAGGACGAGGCGGATTTTTTCGGTCGCGCACCAGTCACTAGCAGTGCTTAGAGATTTGTGTTTGTCCTTTGTCCCCTTTGTTCCCCTTCTCCAGGGATTATTATCATTATTGTCCCTTTGCCTTGAATGCACTATAATCATAAGCTTAAAATTCAGGCAGTTCAACCTTGTTTCTGTTAGACTGGGGGCAGCCGATAAAACTTGCTTGCTTTACTGACGTCTAACTCCTGGTTAGCTCAGTTGGTAGAGCGCTCCGCTGGACTGGTTCGATACCAGGACAAGGCGGATTTTTTCGGTCGCGCACCAGTCACTAGCAGTGCTTAGAGATTTGTGTTTGTCCTTTGTCCCCTTTGTTCCCCTTCTCCAGGGATTATTATCATTATTGTCCCTTTGCCTTGAATGCACTATAATCATAAGCTTAAAATTCAGGCCGTTCAACCTTGTTTCTGTTAGACTGGGGGCAGCCGATAAAACTTGCTTGCTTTACTGACGTCTAACTCCTGGTTAGCTCAGTTGGTAGAGCGCTCCGCTGGACTGGTTCGATACAAGGACAAGGCGGATTTTTTCGGTCGCGCACCAGTCACTAGCAGTGCTTAGAGATTTGTGTTTGTCCTTTGTCCCCTTTGTTCCCCTTCTCCAGGGATTATTATCATTATTGTCCCTTTGCCTTGAATGCACTATAATCATAAGCTTAAAATTCAGGCCGTTCAACCTTGTTTCTGTTAGACTGGGGGCAGCCGATAAAACTTGCTTGCTTTACTGACGTCTAACTCCTGGTTAGCTCAGTTGGTAGAGCGCTCCGCTGGACTGGTTCGATACCAGGACGAGGCGGATTTTTTCGGTCGCGCACAAGTCACTAGCAGTGCTTAGAGATTTGTGTTTGTCCTTTGTCCCCTTTGTTCCCCTTCTCCAGGGATTATTATCATTATTGTCCCTTTGCCTTGAATGCACTATAATCATAAGCTTAAAATTCAGGCAGTTCAACCTTGTTTCTGTTAGACTGGGGGCAGCCGATAAAACTTGCTTGCTTTACTGACGTCTAACTCCTGGTTAGCTCAGTTGGTAGAGCGCTCCGCTGGACTGGTTCGATACCAGGACAAGGCGGATTTTTTCGGTCGCGCACCAGTCACTAGCAGTGCTTAGAGATTTGTGTTTGTCCTTTGTCCCCTTTGTTCCCCTTCTCCAGGGATTATTATCATTATTGTCCCTTTGCCTTGAATGCACTATAATCATAAGCTTAAAATTCAGGCCGTTCAACCTTGTTTCTGTTAGACTGGGGGCAGCCGATAAAACTTGCTTGCTTTACTGACGTCTAACTCCTGGTTAGCTCAGTTGGTAGAGCGCTCCGCTGGACTGGTTCGATACAAGGACAAGGCGGATTTTTTCGGTCGCGCACCAGTCACTAGCAGTGCTTAGAGATTTGTGTTTGTCCTTTGTCCCCTTTGTTCCCCTTCTCCAGGGATTATTATCATTATTGTCCCTTTGCCTTGAATGCACTATAATCATAAGCTTAAAATTCAGGCCGTTCAACCTTGTTTCTGTTAGACTGGGGGCAGCCGATAAAACTTGCTTGCTTTACTGACGTCTAACTCCTGGTTAGCTCAGTTGGTAGAGCGCTCCGCTGGACTAGTTCGATACCAGGACAAGGCGGATTTTTTCGGTCGCGCACCAGTCACTAGCAGTGCTTAGAGATTTGTGTTTGTCCTTTGTCCCCTTTGTTCCCCTTCTCCAGGGATTATTATCATTATTGTCCCTTTGCCTTGAATGCACTATAATCATAAGCTTAAAATTCAGGCCGTTCAACCTTGTTTCTGTTAGACTGGGGGCAGCCGATAAAACTTGCTTGCTTTACTGACGTCTAACTCCTGGTTAGCTCAGTTGGTAGAGCGCTCCGCTGGACTAGTTCGATACCAGGACAAGGCGGATTTTTTCGGTCGCGCACCAGTCACTAGCAGTGCTTAGAGATTTGTGTTTGTCCTTTGTCCCCTTTGTTCCCCTTCTCCAGGGATTATTATCATTATTGTCCCTTTGCCTTGAATGCACTATAATCATAAGCTTAAAATTCAGGCCGTTCAACCTTGTTTCTGTTAGACTGGGGGCAGCCGATAAAACTTGCTTGCTTTACTGACGTCTAACTCCTGGTTAACTCAGTTGGTAGAGCGCTCCGCTGGACTGGTTCGATACCAGGACAAGGCGGATTTTTTCGGTCGCGCACCAGTCACTAGCAGTGCTTAGAGATTTGTGTTTGTCCTTTGTCCCCTTTGTTCCCCTTCTCCAGGGATTATTATCATTATTGTCCCTTTGCCTTGAATGCACTATAATCATAAGCTTAAAATTCAGGCCGTTCAACCTTGTTTCTGTTAGACTGGGGGCAGCCGATAAAACTTGCTTGCTTTACTGACGTCTAACTCCTGGTTAGCTCAGTTGGTAGAGCGCTCCGCTGGACTGGTTCGATACAAGGACAAGGCGGATTTTTTCGGTCGCGCACCAGTCACTAGCAGTGCTTAGAGATTTGTGTTTGTCCTTTGTCCCCTTTGTTCCCCTTCTCCAGGGATTATTATCATTATTGTCCCTTTGCCTTGAATGCACTATAATCATAAGCTTAAAATTCAGGCCGTTCAACCTTGTTTCTGTTAGACTGGGGGCAGCCGATAAAACTTGCTTGCTTTACTGACGTCTAACTCCTGGTTAACTCAGTTGGTAGAGCGCTCCGCTGGACTGGTTCGATACCAGGACAAGGCGGATTTTTTCGGTCGCGCACCAGTCACTAGCAGTGCTTAGAGATTTGTGTTTGTCCTTTGTCCCCTTTGTTCCCCTTCTCCAGGGATTATTATCATTATTGTCCCTTTGCCTTGAATGCACTATAATCATAAGCTTAAAATTCAGGCCGTTCAACCTTGTTTCTGTTAGACTGGGGGCAGCCGATAAAACTTGCTTGCTTTACTGACGTCTAACTCCTGGTTAGCTTAGTTGGTAGAGCGCTCCGCTGGACTGGTTCGATACAAGGACAAGGCGGATTTTTTCGGTCGCGCACCAGTCACTAGCAGTGCTTAGAGATTTGTGTTTGTCCTT
The DNA here is from genome assembly GCF_016920785.2 of Ixodes scapularis. Classification (NCBI taxonomy): domain Eukaryota; kingdom Metazoa; phylum Arthropoda; class Arachnida; order Ixodida; family Ixodidae; genus Ixodes; species Ixodes scapularis. The sequence goes on along the minus strand of NW_024609836.1, from coordinate 32,130,162 downwards.
TGTCCCCTTTGTTCCCCTTCTCCAGGGATTATTATCATTATTGTCCCTTTGCCTTGAATGCACTATAATCATAAGCTTAAAATTCAGGCCGTTCAACCTTGTTTCTGTTAGACTGGGGGCAGCCGATAAAACTTGCTTGCTTTACTGACGTCTAACTCCTGGTTAGCTCAGTTGGTAGAGCGCTCCGCTGGACTGGTTCGATACCAGGACGAGGCGGATTTTTTCGGTCGCGCACCAGTCACTAGCAGTGCTTAGAGATTTGTGTTTGTCCTTTGTCCCCTTTGTTCCCCTTCTCCAGGGATTATTATCATTATTGTCCCTTTGCCTTGAATGCACTATAATCATAAGCTTAAAATTCAGGCAGTTCAACCTTGTTTCTGTTAGACTGGGGGCAGCCGATAAAACTTGCTTGCTTTACTGACGTCTAACTCCTGGTTAGCTCAGTTGGTAGAGCGCTCCGCTGGACTGGTTCGATACCAGGACAAGGCGGATTTTTTCGGTCGCGCACCAGTCACTAGCAGTGCTTAGAGATTTGTGTTTGTCCTTTGTCCCCTTTGTTCCCCTTCTCCAGGGATTATTATCATTATTGTCCCTTTGCCTTGAATGCACTATAATCATAAGCTTAAAATTCAGGCCGTTCAACCTTGTTTCTGTTAGACTGGGGGCAGCCGATAAAACTTGCTTGCTTTACTGACGTCTAACTCCTGGTTAGCTCAGTTGGTAGAGCGCTCCGCTGGACTGGTTCGATACAAGGACAAGGCGGATTTTTTCGGTCGCGCACCAGTCACTAGCAGTGCTTAGAGATTTGTGTTTGTCCTTTGTCCCCTTTGTTCCCCTTCTCCAGGGATTATTATCATTATTGTCCCTTTGCCTTGAATGCACTATAATCATAAGCTTAAAATTCAGGCCGTTCAACCTTGTTTCTGTTAGACTGGGGGCAGCCGATAAAACTTGCTTGCTTTACTGACGTCTAACTCCTGGTTAGCTCAGTTGGTAGAGCGCTCCGCTGGACTGGTTCGATACCAGGACGAGGCGGATTTTTTCGGTCGCGCACAAGTCACTAGCAGTGCTTAGAGATTTGTGTTTGTCCTTTGTCCCCTTTGTTCCCCTTCTCCAGGGATTATTATCATTATTGTCCCTTTGCCTTGAATGCACTATAATCATAAGCTTAAAATTCAGGCAGTTCAACCTTGTTTCTGTTAGACTGGGGGCAGCCGATAAAACTTGCTTGCTTTACTGACGTCTAACTCCTGGTTAGCTCAGTTGGTAGAGCGCTCCGCTGGACTGGTTCGATACCAGGACAAGGCGGATTTTTTCGGTCGCGCACCAGTCACTAGCAGTGCTTAGAGATTTGTGTTTGTCCTTTGTCCCCTTTGTTCCCCTTCTCCAGGGATTATTATCATTATTGTCCCTTTGCCTTGAATGCACTATAATCATAAGCTTAAAATTCAGGCCGTTCAACCTTGTTTCTGTTAGACTGGGGGCAGCCGATAAAACTTGCTTGCTTTACTGACGTCTAACTCCTGGTTAGCTCAGTTGGTAGAGCGCTCCGCTGGACTGGTTCGATACAAGGACAAGGCGGATTTTTTCGGTCGCGCACCAGTCACTAGCAGTGCTTAGAGATTTGTGTTTGTCCTTTGTCCCCTTTGTTCCCCTTCTCCAGGGATTATTATCATTATTGTCCCTTTGCCTTGAATGCACTATAATCATAAGCTTAAAATTCAGGCCGTTCAACCTTGTTTCTGTTAGACTGGGGGCAGCCGATAAAACTTGCTTGCTTTACTGACGTCTAACTCCTGGTTAGCTCAGTTGGTAGAGCGCTCCGCTGGACTAGTTCGATACCAGGACAAGGCGGATTTTTTCGGTCGCGCACCAGTCACTAGCAGTGCTTACCCTAGTAAAAAAAATCATTTGTATGAGAAATTTCTTGTGTCCAATAAACACATATGAATCATACAAGATATATAAGAACATATAAGAACATATAAGAACCATATAAGAAGTATATGAGAACTATATAAGAAGAATATAAGATATATAAGAGCCCCATAAGAAACTTATAAGAAACTTCCCACTAGTTTCTTATATGGTGCTTGTATGTTCTCATATACCTTATATAGTTCTTATATAGCTCTTATATGGTTCCTATACGGTTCTTATATGTTCTTATATATCTTGTATGATACATATGTGTTTATTGGACACAGAAATTTCTCATACAAATGAGAATTTTCAATAGGGTAGAGATTTGTGTTTGTCCTTTGTCCCCTTTGTTCCCCTTCTCCAGGGATTATTATCATTATTGTCCCTTTGCCTTGAATGCACTATAATCATAAGCTTAAAATTCAGGCCGTTCAACCTTGTTTCTGTTAGACTGGGGGCAGCCGATAAAACTTGCTTGCTTTACTGACGTCTAACTCCTGGTTAGCTCAGTTGGTAGAGCGCTCCGCTGGACTAGTTCGATACCAGGACAAGGCGGATTTTTTCGGTCGCGCACCAGTCACTAGCAGTGCTTAGAGATTTGTGTTTGTCCTTTGTCCCCTTTGTTCCCCTTCTCCAGGGATTATTATCATTATTGTCCCTTTGCCTTGAATGCACTATAATCATAAGCTTAAAATTCAGGCCGTTCAACCTTGTTTCTGTTAGACTGGGGGCAGCCGATAAAACTTGCTTGCTTTACTGACGTCTAACTCCTGGTTAACTCAGTTGGTAGAGCGCTCCGCTGGACTGGTTCGATACCAGGACAAGGCGGATTTTTTCGGTCGCGCACCAGTCACTAGCAGTGCTTAGAGATTTGTGTTTGTCCTTTGTCCCCTTTGTTCCCCTTCTCCAGGGATTATTATCATTATTGTCCCTTTGCCTTGAATGCACTATAATCATAAGCTTAAAATTCAGGCCGTTCAACCTTGTTTCTGTTAGACTGGGGGCAGCCGATAAAACTTGCTTGCTTTACTGACGTCTAACTCCTGGTTAGCTCAGTTGGTAGAGCGCTCCGCTGGACTGGTTCGATACAAGGACAAGGCGGATTTTTTCGGTCGCGCACCAGTCACTAGCAGTGCTTAGAGATTTGTGTTTGTCCTTTGTCCCCTTTGTTCCCCTTCTCCAGGGATTATTATCATTATTGTCCCTTTGCCTTGAATGCACTATAATCATAAGCTTAAAATTCAGGCCGTTCAACCTTGTTTCTGTTAGACTGGGGGCAGCCGATAAAACTTGCTTGCTTTACTGACGTCTAACTCCTGGTTAGCTCAGTTGGTAGAGCGCTCCGCTGGACTAGTTCGATACCAGGACAAGGCGGATTTTTTCGGTCGCGCATCAGTCACTAGCAGTGCTTAGAGATTTGTGTTTGTCCTTTGTCCCCTTTGTTCCCCTTCTCCAGGGATTATTATCATTATTGTCCCTTTGCCTTGAATGCACTATAATCATAAGCTTAAAATTCAGGCCGTTCAACCTTGTTTCTGTTAGACTGGGGGCAGCCGATAAAACTTGCTTGCTTTACTGACGTCTAACTCCTGGTTAGCTCAGTTGGTAGAGCGCTCCGCTGGACTAGTTCGATACCAGGACAAGGCGGATTTTTTCGGTCGCGCACCAGTCACTAGCAGTGCTTAGAGATTTGTGTTTGTCCTTTGTCCCCTTTGTTCCCCTTCTCCAGGGATTATTATCATTATTGTCCCTTTGCCTTGAATGCACTATAATCATAAGCTTAAAATTCAGGCCGTTCAACCTTGTTTCTGTTAGACTGGGGGCAGCCGATAAAACTTGCTTGCTTTACTGACGTCTAACTCCTGGTTAGCTCAGTTGGTAGAGCGCTCCGCTGGACTGGTTCGATACCAGGACAAGGCGGATTTTTTCGGTCGCGCACCAGTCACTAGCAGTGCTTAGAGATTTGTGTTTGTCCTTTGTCCCCTTTGTTCCCCTTCTCCAGGGATTATTATCATTATTGTCCCTTTGCCTTGAATGCACTATAATCATAAGCTTAAAATTCAGGCCGTTCAACCTTGTTTCTGTTGGACTGGGGGCAGCCGATAAAACTTGCTTGCTTTACTGACGTCTAACTCCTGGTTAGCTCAGTTGGTAGAGCGCTCCGCTGGACTAGTTCGATACCAGGACAAGGCGGATTTTTTCGGTCGCGCATCAGTCACTAGCAGTGCTTAGAGATTTGTGTTTGTCCTTTGTCCCCTTTGTTCCCCTTCTCCAGGGATTATTATCATTATTGTCCCTTTGCCTTGAATGCACTATAATCATAAGCTTAAAATTCAGGCCGTTCAACCTTGTTTCTGTTAGACTGGGGGCAGCCGATAAAACTTGCTTGCTTTATTGACGTCTAACTCCTGGTTAGCTCAGTTGGTAGAGCGCTCCGCTGGACTAGTTCGATACCAGGACAAGGCGGATTTTTTCGGTCGCGCACCAGTCACTAGCAGTGCTTAGAGATTTGTGTTTGTCCTTTGTCCCCTTTGTTCCCCTTCTCCAGGGATTATTATCATTATTGTCCCTTTGCCTTGAATGCACTATAATCATAAGCTTAAAATTCAGGCCGTTCAACCTTGTTTCTGTTAGACTGGGGGCAGCCGATAAAACTTGCTTGCTTTACTGACGTCTAACTCCTGGTTAGCTCAGTTGGTAGAGCGCTCCGCTGGACTGGTTCGATACCAGGACAAGGCGGATTTTTTCGGTCGCGCACCAGTCACTAGCAGTGCTTAGAGATTTGTGTTTGTCCTTTGTCCCCTTTGTTCCCCTTCTCCAGGGATTATTATCATTATTGTCCCTTTGCCTTGAATGCACTATAATCATAAGCTTAAAATTCAGGCCGTTCAACCTTGTTTCTGTTAGACTGGGGGCAGCCGATAAAACTTGCTTGCTTTACTGACGTCTAACTCCTGGTTAGCTCAGTTGGTAGAGCGCTCCGCTGGACTAGTTCGATACCAGGACAAGGCGGATTTTTTCGGTCGCGCACCAGTCACTAGCAGTGCTTAGAGATTTGTGTTTGTCCTTTGTCCCCTTTGTTCCCCTTCTCCAGGGATTATTATCATTATTGTCCCTTTGCCTTGAATGCACTATAATCATAAGCTTAAAATTCAGGCCGTTCAACCTTGTTTCTGTTAGACTGGGGGCAGCCGATAAAACTTGCTTGCTTTACTGACGTCTAACTCCTGGTTAGCTCAGTTGGTAGAGCGCTCCGCTGGACTAATTCGATACCAGGACAAGGCGGATTTTTTCGGTCGCGCACCAGTCACTAGCAGTGCTTAGAGATTTGTGTTTGTCCTTTGTCCCCTTTGTTCCCCTTCTCCAGGGATTATTATCATTATTGTCCCTTTGCCTTGAATGCACTATAATCATAAGCTTAAAATTCAGGCCGTTCAACCTTGTTTCTGTTAGACTGGGGGCAGCCGATAAAACTTGCTTGCTTTACTGACGTCTAACTCCTGTTTAGCTCAGTTGGTAGAGCGCTCCGCTGGAAATGGAGAGGTCCCTGGTTCGGTACCGGGACCAGGCGGATGTTTCGGTCGCTCACCAGTCAACTAGCTGTGTTTGGAGATTGTTTACGTCCTTTGTCCCCTTTGTTCCCCTTCTCCAGGGATTATTATCATTATTGTCCCTTTGCATTAAATGCACTATAATCATAAGCTTAAAATGCAGGCCGATCAACCTTGTTGGTGTTAGATTGGCGGCAGCTGATAAAACCCGTTTGCTCTACTGACGTCTAACTCCTGATTAGCTCAGTTGGTAGAGCGCTCCGCTGGAAATGGAGAGGTCCCTGGTTCGATACTAGGACCAGGAGGATTTTTTTGTTCATGCACCAGTCACTAGCTGTGTTTTGAGATTGTGTTTGTCCTTTGTTCTCTTTGTTCCCCTTCTCCAGGGATTATTATCATTCTTGCCGCTTTGCATTGATTGCACTATAATCATAAGCTTAAAATGCAGGCCGTTCATCCTTGTTGGTGTTAGACTGGGGGCAGCTGGTCATGCGCCCAGTCTAACACACCACCAGGTCATGCGGGGCTCAAACCTCGAGGTGATAAAACAAAAAACGACCGGATCGTTTTTTGTTTTTTCAGCCTTTCCACTCTGGTGAAAAAGGAAGAGCAGCGGGGATGTAGCTTCTGTTCTCGGCGGTGGCTTTTAAAGCGAGCGATCTGCTCTTCTTGCGCAAGGGAATCTGAAGCGCTCGACGCAGTGGAACTTCAGGCGATAGCGGCCTCGCGGCGGTTGCGGAACCAATCGCGCTGCTGCGCACATCGCCGCTCGTTCCGTTCCCGCTCTCCTTCCTCCGAAGAAATGTTGCCGCCATCCATGAGAGACGGCAGCAACCAGTTGTCTGGTTGCCGGGGCTGGAAAGGTTGCCGCGATCTACGAGCGACGGCAGCAAGCAGACAACCGGCAAACACAGCACTCTGGACAGCTACCGCCACCTATGAGCGACGGCGGCATTCAGAGTGTTGCTGCTCGCTGTTTTCTGTTAGTGAAAGACTGACCATCTCAATTGTCAAGGTAAGACATTTGATAATTGCATGCGACTTATTGGCACGGAGATCCTGAAGCGCATTTGTTCCATTTCCAGTGGACTGATCACTGCGTAACCCCTATATCACTGTGAGTGCACACCTGAGTTGCTAAAACTCAATTGTCGCGACATAAATATATTATTACGTAACCACTGCTAGTTTCTAGAGTGTAATTGTTAATGATTATAGTGCCCGTGTTGCTGAATGTAAACTGGGCGAATTTTCATCGGTTCGGCCAGTGTTTGCGTTGACTATGACCTTCGGGGTCCGTATCACGTAATCTGGTACTATGCCTTCGTTACTTCATACACAGGTGCCACGAGCTGCTAAAAAATATTGTAGGATCTACAGAGGTCACATAAGGAGCGTCTTCGGCTCCTTGTAGGCGATAATTTTTGTTTTCCTGAGTTTCGGGGTTTAACCACCAGCAGCTAGCTTGTTTTAGAGCGCAGCTCTTAGGCGCCCGTTTCCGGCTTGAGCGGCGTCGCCGTCGGCGTAACTGTGCGGTGCATTATGGGTAAATTTCCCCGCTAAATCTAGCGGAAAATTTCGCCGCTAAATTTAGCGGAAAAGTTTCCCCGCTAAATCTAGCAGAAATTTTTCCCGCTAAATCTAGAAAAAAAATTTCCCCGCAAAATCTAGCAGAAAAATTTCTCTGGGGGGTCACGTGACCTGGGGGGTGTCACGTGACCCCCCCCCCGAGGTCACGTGACCCCCCGAGGTCACGTGACCCCCCGAGGTCACGTGACACCCCCAGGTCACGTGACCCCCACGTGGCCTTGGGGGGTCACGTGACCCCCCCCCCCCCGGAGAACACGTGACCCTCAGTACCCTTCCCTCCTCCTCAAGAGCTGCGCTCTAATTCGGCATTACAGGGAGTTGCAAACGGCTTTCACTTTTTAGGTGATTGTTACAATACGCATTACGGGTCAGGATGGCTGGTGTAAAATTTATATTCAGTATTCAGTCAGCATCTATCCAGTGCTCCCCAGGACGTCCTCGAAAGAAACCATCAGGAGCGCAGTACAGAAAACGAAATATTGAACGATATCGCGAATCCAGGAAGAGCGCAGATGCCCTGGAAAAGTGTGTAATAGTACACAAGGGCCCCTCAAGTTCAGGTGAACCAGCAGAGGGAGAAAGATTCCACCAAAAAAGCTCGACAAGCGAAGATTATTCCCATACAAAGGAAAGTGAGACACCGCAGCAATATCCCGAAGACGCCGAGTGCTCCACTGCCAGGGTAGTCCGTGACGCTAAACAAGATGGTGATGGCACATCGAATGAGATAAAGGCCGCCAGCGACGAGCTGTCTGATCCTGCATTATGGCCAGAGCTGACACCACAAATCCAGGCCGCCATAGTCATCCAAGGGCCTACAAATATAGAGAGTAGCGTAGAATTTCCTCTAGACGAGCACAACCGTCCCTTCTCAACCAAGTTTCTGGACCGACATCTTGAAAATGGCGAAGTACTAAAGCAGCGCTGGCTTTGTTACACCAAGTTTTCAAACAGGGCTTTCTGTTTGTGTTGCAAGCTCTACGACGTAAACCCAAAATCGTCTTTGGCGACTGCTGGATCGAATGGCTGGAGGCACATGTCGCAGATTCGCACAAGCCACAAGAAGTCTCCCAGCCATTTTCTGTCCTATCAAACTTGGACAGACAAGGAACATCAACTCACGTTAACGCAGGAGAGGGAGCGCTGGAGTAATGTCTTGGAGCGACTAATAAAAATAACACTCTTTCTTTCCAAGCAGTGCCTAGCTGATCTACCAATGCACCCTGCTGCCCATTCTATCCAGTGCTCCCCGGGACGTCCTCCAGTTCATTCTGGACAACCATATACGTGACAACTTCCCTTATACGTGGGTGTCATTGAGGATCCTCCTCACTTTGCCACTGTCAGTGGCCAGCATAGGTCGGCATTTTAAGCTGTCCTCACTCAAACTCACGATCACTATTTTTTCCTCAATCAGAACTCACGCCCACTCACGATCACGATTTATTCAAAATAGGATCATCACCCGGACTCACCCTCACGGCTCAACGCAAAACCAAAACTCACTCGCCGTCATCATCACGGTCGTCACGCTCACAGATCATCACGGTCATCACGCTCACAGGTCATCACGAATCATCAGACTCACAGGTCATCACACTCACAGTTCCTCACGGTCCTCACACTCACAGGTCATCACGCTCACAGATCCTCACGGTCCTCATACTCACAGGTCATCACGGTCCTCACGGCACTCACACTCTCAGCTCCTCACGGTCCTCACTGTTACAGGTCATCATGCTCATCGCACTCACAGGTCCTCACACTCACAGCTCCTCACGGTCCTCACACTCGCAGGTCCTTGCGGTCCTCACACTCATACAGGTCCTCACGGTCCTCACACAGGTCTTCACGCTCATCACACTCACAGGTCCTCACACTCACAGGTCATCACGCTTGCCGGTTGCTTTCTTTGTGCTTTTCTTTTGTTTCTCTCAAGCCTTTGGTTTGTCTTCGCGTGAGTCGTGCGGCGGGGAAACTTCTGAGCCACTAATCCAATTTGAAAGAAATGTACTATGTTAATGTTTATGCTCCGCACATTTCTACCAAATTTCGTAAACCTGGATGAATTACGAAAGAAACTAAATGCAAGCTGACTAAAGTGGGTGCATTTAACTTTCGCCTGCTGACAAGGGCGGCGGGGAAAACAGAAACGCGCCTTCCGACAGGTTACACAGACAATGTCGCAGTGATTAGAACATCGCCTCGCTGTGCATACCTCGCTCATTTGTACACAGATAAACAATTACTGCATATATCACTTCCGTTTCTTTTTTTGTGCCACCCACAGGTACTTCTACGGAAGTTTATGCAGAATGTATATATAGTAAACATATGGGCATCGACCCATATTTTTTTTGTGTGTGTGTGTGGGGGAGGGGGGGGGGGGACGGTTATATTAGGT